>NC_091556.1:31929343-31954343 GCF_042767895.1 Penaeus vannamei | reverse complement strand
CCATACTTATCCATCACATAAACATCTGAGCACACGCGTAATCGACCGTTCGTATAATACAAACACCAACAGACAATGAACTTCTCACAATTTCCTCCGTTTATCACCCTTGTTAAGCGTGGGACAATTGTTCACGTCTCCCCCCTCCTCAACCTTTGATTATCCCTCCATCATTCTCTCCATCTTCCACTTCTCACTTACACTAGCGCCTTCTGGGGAGGCGAGACTGGAGGTTGGAGGAGGGAGGTTGGAGGGGTAGGGGGTAAGGGGGGAAGGCCAGGAGGAAGCCTTCGTGTCATCCGTCAATACACTGTTCAGACTCCGTGGCACTGTTCAACATCGGACTATTTTCTACGTGTTTGTTCGCTGACGGCACTGGCGGTCTAAGGCAGTGGTTCTCCAACTTGTCGACGGCGCGCTGTAGATGTGTCTCGCACTTGACGCACAAACTATCCAGGTTTAGACTTACTATTTGATATGTGAATAATTCGCATTGGGATAGCGTGTGTCCTTATTATATATCTATATCTACTGAAAATGATAAATCCTCAATGTAAGCCACAGCCAAACAAACGCCCATTTCTTTGTTCAGGAAGCACATATTTTTTTCCTAGAGAAAATTACGCGACGCACAATTTGCGATTCCGCTGCTTACAATAATCTTCCCATAGTTTACAATAATCTTTCCTCGAACTCCACCGTGTACGTAGGCGTGTGAAGGTCTTCCTGCACGCATACACAACTTCGGCTATGAAACATGTCAAAACCACTAAGACACTAATATTCTGTCAACCAAATACGTGAAGTTAGTAAAAACAGGGGAGATATGCATACAAGACGAGGACAAAGTAAAATGAGCCATATCATCACCTAAAGCAGCGCATGACATCGCCTGCAGATCTTGTTTCACAACTGATTAGCATGCAAGGCGGACATGCGAGTCCCCAACACAGAAGACTTCACCGGGACAAGAAAACCCTGAATTTCAGCTGCTGCAGAACTGCCGCCTCATCCCGAGCCGTGCAGGGCGGCGGGCGCGGAGGGGCGGCGGCGGCGGCAGCGACCAGCCGTCCATGCCCGTCCGTGATTCATCTCGCACCAGAAATAGAAGGAAATGCTTGCGGGTTTATCAGTCGCTTGGCACTCATCGCAACTTGTCGGCGAAAGCCCGGATATTGGCATACGATAGCCAATATCAACGCGAGCTATGAACTAATCGGCTTCGAAAGCTGGCTTACGAATTTCCTATTCGAAATCCATCCCGCACGCTGGCAGCGACAGAAATACGCGGGGAAATATTGACGCGCAGATACAGGGGGAGAAGGAGTAGGCTGTTGCGTGAGTGAATGCGTGGGTTAGTGGGTGGGCGGGTGAGTGCGTAGGTGGGCGACGAGTGAGTGAATGGGTGGGTGGGTTAGTGCTGAAGTCAAAGAGTGCGAGAGAAACGACAGAAAAGAGACGAGACAGGAAAACGAAACGAAACGAGAAAATATGAAACGAAAGGAAAGGAGAAAGACAGAAAAAATAGAGAAAACATAAATCAATACGAGACAAGGCACATCACCAAGGACCACTTTACTTTCCCGTACTATTTTCCCTGATCTTTCTCCTCCGCCTCCCTCCCTCCCCCATCTCCCTCTCCTCCGGGCGCATCTTCGCGTCTTTATCTCCTAGGAAGCGTCAGTCCCTCCCGACAGCATCACTTCAAAAGCCATAAAGACCCCGGAAGCAAAATCTTACCTCCCCTTACCCCCCCCCCTCCCCCGACGCTCACCTCCCACTACCCCTACCTCATTTTCTTTCTTAGTTGGCACATCTCTCTTCTCTTTTCTCTCCTTCACCTCCCTCTCCCTCTCTCTCATTTCTCTCCCCCTCTCCCTCTCTCTCCCCCTTTCCTTCTCCCTCTCCCTCTCTCTCGCCCCCATTCCTTCTCACTCTCCCTCTCTCTCCCTCCGCCCGTCTCTCTCTCTCTTTCTCTCTCTTTACCTCCCTTTCTCTGTCAGTCTTAGTCCCTAACCCCTCTCTCTCCCTTTTCTATACGTTAACAAGGTCCTCTCCGCGTTTCTCACTTGGTTCTTTAGATGTTCACAGTCTGTTCAGTGCATCGCCCGCGCCTTCACACGCCCTCCCGTCGCGCCCGTGCAAGAAGTGCCGCCGTGGCCATTTCCCCCGTCCTCTTCACTGCGGAACGTGCGCTAACATTCTCTCTTTTGGGTAAATATCTTGCCCTCCAAGTGGATTGAATACCCACACACATACATACATACATAAATACACGGTGTGTCTGCGTACATATGCACCTGCGTGCGTGGATGGGCATTAAAAACATAGATGAAGTATTTTTTAAAAAATATAGTATAGTCTTGAAATGAGGGAAACCACAGTAAATAAATAAATGAATAAACAAATAAACAAACAAACAAACAATTAGGTAAATGATCTTGGTGTGCATATTCCATGCGAACGTCTTCACGTACAAGCTCTATGCACCTAATAGTTTTCAAAAGCGTTCCAATCAATATTCCGCACGCGCACTCTGCACAGCACACACACGAGGTCAATAAAGCACCCGCCATGTATGTCACAAAAAACTGGCAAACGGACGGCCTTCCTTGATTGTAAATGCATATCTAACCTACATTTCCAGCTCTGCCCTCCTCCTCCTCCCTCCCTCCGCCCCCTCCCCAATCTTATCGTCATCCTTCACCCCCTCACCCTACTCTCTTCCTTCTCCCCCACCCCTTTCCCACCCCTAGCCCCCCTATCTTTCTCACTCCTTCCTTCTTGTCCCTCCTACTTCCTTCTCCCCTCTCCCTACCTCAACTTCTCCCTCCACCCCCTGCTCTCTCCTCTCCCTCCACCCTTACTCCCTCTCCTTCCCTCCACCACCTCTCCTCTCTCCTACCCTCACCCCCTCATCTCTCCCCCTCATCTCTTATCCCCTTACCCCTTCATCTATCCCCCCCTCTCCTATCCCCTCATCTCTCCTCCCCACCCCTACCCCCTCATCTCTCCCCCTCTCCTACCCCCTCACCCCCTCATCTCTCCCTCTCCTACCCCCTCACTCCCCTCATCTCTCCCCCTCTCTCCTACCCCCTCACCCCCTTATCTCTCCCTCTCTCTCCTACCCCCTCACCCCCGCACCCCCTAATCTCTCCTCCCCACCCCATCCCTCACCCCTTCATCTCTACCCTCACCCCACTCATCTCTCCTAACCCCCTCATCTCTCCCTCTCTCCTACCCCCGCACCCCCTCATCTCTCCTCCCCACCCCCACCCCTCTCCCACCATCTCACCCTCAAGGCAAGAGCTCAGTCAGTAGTTCGCCTTACTTCCCTATAATATACGCATTTTACGCGCCGCCAACCGGTAATCCTATCAAACCTCGTGTAATCAGCATTCGGTTTGCCTGACCGCCTCTCTCGTTTGTTCGCGCTCTCTCTCTCTCTCTCTCTCTCTCTCTCTCTCTCTCTCTCTCTCTCTCTCTCTCTCTCTCTCTCTCTCTCTCTCTCTCTGTCTCTCTCTCTGTGTGTGTGTGTGTGTGTGTGTGTGTGTGTGTGTGTGTGTGTGTGTGTGTGTGTGTGTGTGTGTGTGTGTGTGTGTGTGTGTGTGTGTGTGTGTGTGTGTGTATGTGTATGTGTATGTGTATGTGTATGTGTATGTGTATGTGTATGTGTATGTGTGCGTGCGCGTGTGTGCAAGTGCGCGCGCGTGTATCTTTTAACCGAAGAGAAGGGAGATGAGAGAAGAGAGGAAAAGAGAAGCGGAATGAAGATGGGAGATAAGAGGAGAGGAGAGGAAAAGAGAAGAAAAGAGAGGAGAGAAGAGACGTGAAGCGCGGAAACGAGGAGAGAGGAGAGCAAGAAGGAGAGAGGATAACCACCTCGTAAAGCCCGGGTAATGTGAGACACCGCTGAGCAACTCGGGGTCGCGAGGTGTGAATCATTTCCATCTCGCAGGCGTTTACGAGCGATAAACAGATAAAAAATACGGAATCAGCGTGGAATACGGCGCGGGAAATGAAGAAACGCCCCCCTCCACGCCTCCTCGAGTGAACGCAGCGGCCCCCCTCCCCTCCCCCGGCGCGGAAACCCTCGGAATAAACACGCCCCGCCCCCCTTCTCGCCCGGTTCACGCCTCCATCCCGGCGATAATCTAATTAAGTTAAAAGTCGCGGCAACACTCGAGGTCTCTGTGCAGCGCCGTCGTCAAACAAGTACGTGATGATGCTATAAACAAGCGCAATCTGGCCCGGCGCACGCTTACCAGGCCCGACTACTTGCAAAATATTACCCTCGAGTCGGCCGATAAGACGGCGCAGGCCGGGGAGCAGGAGGGGGAAGAGGAGGGCAGGAGGGACCGAGGGGATGGGGGAGGGAAAGGGGAAGGAGGGCCAAGCATTATACACAGCAAGACAAACACGGGAGAGGGGGAAAAAGCGGCAGCAGATCGGCGCTGGCGTCTGCCGAACAAACAGACGGCGTCAGTTACCAACTCGTCCATAAACACGGCTTTCACTCCCCGGAGTCATTACCGCCCAATAAATTCGGCCAAGGAGCGCCACACACTGCAGTGCGCACCTTTCTGCACTTAAATGGCCAATACATTAAATCCCTGATGGCATAAATCTATCAGGCGTAACGTGCGGGCTACCGTCTCCCGGCCGCCGCCTTCATCGAAGCATGAGAAGCCAGCAAGCACACCGCCTCCGCCTGCCTGCCACCGGTAGCAGCACTGCCACCACGAGACTGCCAACACTCAGGCCAGCACTGCCACCGCTCGCTACTCCCGGAGGCTAAACGGAGCGGAGGGATCATTCCTTGGCCCTTCCAAGCACGACTGTCAGAATCCGGGCTTGAAATCACTCACGCCCTCGCGGCTGACACAATCCGACGCCCGCTATCACAATAGCGCCGCCACGCTGTGTAAACATTATCTTTTAATCACCATAATCTTTTTCTGCGAGTGTTAGATAATCCTCGCGCAAAAGAATATCCTCCTCCTCATTGCTAATGCGGGCGCGCTCTATAAATAGGATCAAAGAGGTCTGCAGGGTAGTTATCGCGCACGCACAGACAGACACGGAGATAATGTTACCTGCGGCCACACCGACATGCAAAGTGTTCGGGACGGCCGTTCCCTTCCACAGGCATTTATCACGCGTAATGTCGAACCATAAATTTGAATTTATGTCACTTTCTTATTTCCACCTCCTTTCCCTCTTTCGTCTTCCTCCCCTTTCTCACTCTCTTTAGGTCCCTTACCCGGTCCTTTCTCTTCTCTCTATATTTTACTTTTTTGTTTTTCCTGTGCACTCTCTTCGTCCCCATTTCTCTTAATTTCTTTCTACTCTCCAGTCCCTCCTCTTCTCTCTCTCTATTTCCATCCCTCCCATTCTCATTCTATCGTTCTCTCATTCTCTCATTCTCTCTCTCTCTCATTCTCTCTCTCTCTCTCTCTCTCTCTCTCTCTCTCTCTCTCTCTCTCTCTCTCTCTCTCTCTCTCTCTCTCTCTCTCTCCTCTCTCTCACTCTCACTCTCACTCTCACTCACTCTCACTCTCACTCTCACTCCGAATGACCATCTCTACCCCCCTCCTTCTCTCCCTCTCCCTCTCTATGCTGTGTGGTTTGGTGGTAGCGCTCTCGTCTAGCAATCTTGCTGACCTGCGCTCGAATCCCGCATCACCAGTGGATGGTAACCCCAGCCATTCCTTGCACACAGGAGGTAAATTTAGAAGCAAATATAAACAGACAGCCTATCACACCAAGAATAACCATTGTAACAAATGGATTTTTTCTCTCTCTCCCCCTCTCCCCCTCTCTCTTTCTTTCTCCCCCTTTCTCTCTTTCTGTCTCTTTCTCTCCTTCTTTCCTTCTCGTTCTCTATTTCTGTCTCTTTCTCCCCTTCTATCTCTCTATTTCTGTCTCTTTCTCTCTATTTCTGTCTCTTTCTCCCCCTTTCTCTTTTTCTGTCTCTTTCTTCCCATTTCTCTCTTTCTGTCTCTTTATCCCCCTTTCTCTCTTTCTGTCTCATTCTCCCCCTTTCTCTCTTTCTCCCCCCTCTCTCTCCGTCCCGCCCTCCCTCCCTCCCTCCCTCTAGCAAAGCAAGTCACACACGCGGCTGTTCCTCGCAGGGTTCATCGGGCTGAGACTCCAGGAAATTACTCGCGGTGAGTTACGAGGCTCGAAGGCTGTAAATCACTGGGAAATGAATAAGTAAAACGTTCATACTGTGTGGCCAACTAACCTTCCCCCTTTACTTCTTGTCAGGCGTGAGTGAGAAGTGCTGTCATGGGAGAGAATAGGGGAGTCGACGCGGGTGTATCAAGGTATGTCTCGATTCGGGCGAGAGGGGAGAGAGGGGAGAGAGGGGAAGGAGGGAGAAGGAGGGGATCGAGGAGAGAGAAGGGAGATAGGGTTGTGAGCTGGATAGAAATGAGATATAAAGGTCAAAGAGAGAAAGAGAAAGAGAGAGAGAGAGAGGGAGGGTGGGGGGAGAAGGAGGGAGGGAGGGAGGGAGAGAGGGAGGAGGGAGGGAGGGAGAGAGGGAGAGGAGGGAGGGAGAGGAGGGAGGGAGAGGAGGGAGGAGGGAGGAGGGAGGGAGGAGAGAGAGGGAGAGGAGGGAGGGAGAGGGAGAGGGAGAGGAGAGAGAGGAGAGAGAGGAGAGAGAGAGAGAGAGAGAGAGAGAGAGAGAGAGAGAGAGAGAGAGAGAGAGAGAGAGAGAGAGAGAGAGAGGAGGGAGGGAGGGAGGAGAGAGAGAGAGAGAGAGAGAGAGAGAGAGAGAGAGAGAGAGAGAGAGAGAGAGAGAGAGAGAGAGAGAGAGAGAGAGAGAGAGAGGGGAGAGGGAGGGAGGAGAGAGAGAGAGAGAGAGGGAGAGAGAGAGAGAGAGAGAGAGAGAGAGAGAGAGAGAGAGAGAGAGAGAGAGAGAGAGAGAGAGAGAGAGAGAGAGAGAGAGAGAGAGAGAGAGAGAGAGAGGGAGAGAGAGAGAGAGAGAGAGAGAGAGAGAGAGAGAGAGAGAGAGAGAGAGAGAGAGAGAGAGAGAGAGAGAGAGGGGAGAGAGAGAGAGAGAGAGAGAGAGAGAGAGAGAGAGAGAGAGAGAGAGAGAGAGAGAGAGAGAGAGAGAGAGAGAGAGAGAGAGAGAGAGAGAGAGAGAGAGAGAGAGAGAGACTTACGAAGTTTGGTGGTAAAGTGCTGGAACTCTGCGTGGTTTCTTGTCGTTAATTATGATCTAAAAAGTTCGCGAGGTAGTTTATCTTTCTATTAGTCCGGGGCGGTTAAGGAAATGGCGGCTCAGATAGCGTTAGTCATTAAAGCCGTGTTAATGGTAAGTAATGACTCGGCTTAGCCTTTCCGCGCCTCGGCCTCCGTTCCTCAGCCGTTGTTTACGACACGGCCGGGTGGTCCTCCCTCAGCCCTGCCCTCTCTTGACCCGAGTCCCCCCTGCCGCTCAGCCATTCCGGGTTAAGGTCCATTACTGTCAGGAATACTTCCCCCATAACCTGGGAAACTACTTGACCTTGCTAAGACTCTTACTCGTGGCCCGCCCACCGCCCTGGCCCGCCCTCCCTCGCGCAGCATCGGCGGCAGGTGACTTCGCCCGATCACCGACGTCGACGTCCTCGCCCCCACCCGCCCGCGCGCCCTCACAGATCCCGCGCCCTCGTGAAGCACTTAGGTGGGGATTCGGCGCGGTCTTACGGGGTCTTACGTGATTACAGGCGGCTTTGCATCGCCAAGAAGGTTATCGGTGATCTGAACAATATGATTCCCCTGGCCTTACAACGGCTCAAACGGCAGGATGTTAATTCATATTATGACTTGCCATACGCTAGGCTCTCGCGCCTCTTCGGCAAAACATTATCTAATCTTACCCGGCCTGTTCTACTACGGCGTGACATCATTCTAATCAATCAAATTGCTTGCTGATGATTAAAATTTTACTAAACAACAAATCAATCATCACTTGTATCAATATGTAGCTCAGGCGGTACGGTGAAACATGACTAACAGTCGGCGGATTTTACACTGAAAAACAGCCCCGTCCTGCCCCGCCGACCCACGACCGAAACCATGGCACCATTCACAGTTACATTCCCATACATGACTTTCGCCGAACTCCCCGCGCCTTTGCCGCCACCGCATGCATGTTAATATAGCACACGCCCATTCAACCGGCGGCCAGCGGGCCAAATCCGGCCGCTGTGTTTTTTTATTGGCTCTATTGGCAGACTCAGAAGCAGTGAAATATAATCATGGATTCTTTTTTTACTTAAAATCTTCTTGAAAAGTTTTTAAATTCATGGCATGGTCAAATAAACTTTCGTTCGGAACAATAAAGAAAACGTGACACGGCGCCGCCAGGAAGAGTCGGAGGCAATGTAGTTCTGTCATTCTAGCAATTTCCCGCTAGTCTAGCGGCTTTGGAGGGGGATCTGGCGGGAAATTTTCTCATGGAACGCCTTGCGTTTTTTTCTTTCTTTCTTTCTCGATCTATCTTTTTGTTTTGTGCTTCAACCACATTCTTACGGGGGGGGGGAGAGAGAGAGGGAGAGAGGGAGAGAGGGAGAGAGGGAGAGAGGGAGAGAGGGGGAGAGAGAGAGAGAGAGAGAGAGAGAGAGAGAGAGAGAGAGAGAGAGAGAGAGAGAGAGAGAGAGAGAGAGAGAGAGAGAGAGAGAGAGAGAGAGAATTTCACTTTTAAAAGGCATGCAGTTTTACACAATTTGATTTAAAAACTGACCTATCGCATTCATTGGCTGAACGAAACAAAAAAAAACACTAGTGAAAAAAAAGACTTACCCGCACTCGTCCCTTGCATGAAACACACACACACACACACACACACACACACACACACACACACACACACACACACACACACACACACACACACACACACACACACACACACACACTGATTCCCGCCGCAAGGATCCACGACTCGATATACTGTACACAACCCTCATCCTTTCCACTCCCGAACACCCGAGCCAAACAGCCGCGCCCCCCTCGCCAATCAGCTTCCCAATCAGTGTTGACGCGCCTCTCCTCATGAGCCTAATGGGCAGCGTGTTGGCGGCTAATTATGTGGCTTGTTGCGTTCCACCTAATTACTGCGTACTCGATTTCCGAAGTACCAAGCCATGCAAATTGGTTTCGCTTTGAAGTTCCTTTTTTCGTGGCTATAAAACGGAAAGATTTTGCCTTTGTGTGTATTTGATGAGGAGGGAATGGCCAAGCAAATCACTTCTTACATGTTTAAGTGCCTAGCGGATAAAAAAGAAAAAGAAAAGAAAGAAAGAAAAAAACAAAGCGATGCGTAAAATAAAGCTATGGGTCTCATGTCAATCTGAGCCTCATAATGCGGCTCTAATTCCGAAAGTGGCTGAATAACCCCTGAATATCTCAGTTCCCCCTCCCCCCTAACCCCTACCCAACCCCTACATGGACTCCCAATCATGTCCTGCTCCTAATCTCGTTAAAAGATTCGTCGTCGCATACCGTTCTCCATACAATTACGCGCCTCTTTGTTCCTTCTCTCTCTCTCTCTCCTCTTTTCCTTCCTCATTCGCTCTCCCTTCCATCCCCCTTTCCTTCCCTCTCTCACTGCTTCTTACTTCCCTCCCTCCGTCTCCCTTCCCACGTTCTCTCCCGGTTTCTTCTCTGTCTCCCTCTCCCTCCCTTCCCTTCCCTTCCCCCGTCCCCCCTTCTTCCTTTCCTCCCTGCTCCCTCCTTGCGTCCATGCCTCTCTCATACCTTCCTACGACCGCCCTCACTTCTGCCCCTCCCCCCCCTCTCTCTCTTTCTCTCTCTCTCAGAAAAAAAAAATCGGCCAACAGCACAACCGCCATTCCCGAAGACAGTCCTGGAGCCGATTTACACGCAAAGCTTCGCCTGCAAATGGTCGCAAAAGTCTGTGTCTATGTAATTTCGATAATGTTACAAGACACAAAGGATAACTGGAGTGCATGGGATGGCACTGTCCGGACGTGGTGGCCTAGTGGGTGGCACATCCCTAGTGGAGGCAGAGGAGGAGGGGGATAGGAGGAAGAGGGAGAGAAAGAGAGGGGAAGGTGGTAGGAGAAAGTGAGAGTGAGAGAGAGGAAGGGGGAGTGTGTGAAATATAGAGAAAAAGGGAGGGAGGGAGCGAAAAAGAAAGAAAGAAAGAAAGAGAGAGAAGAGAAAATGAGAAAGAGAAGAGGACAGGAGAGAGGAGAGAGAGAGGAGACGGAGAGAGAGAGACAGAGAGAGAGAGAGAGAGAGAGAGAGAGAGAGAGAGAGAGAGAGAGAGAGAGAGAGAGAGAGAGAGAGAGAGAGAGAGAGAGAGACAGAGAGAGAGAGAGAGAGAGAGAGAGAGAGAGAGAGAGAGAGAGAGAGAGAGAGAGAGAGAGAGAGAGAGAGAGAGAGAGAGAGAGAGAGAGAGAGAGAGAGAGAGGTTTCCCTCCCGTGTTATCCTGGCACGCTGTGGCTACCATAAATCTTAGAACAGCATAAACCAGGTCTGCTTTCTTAATGCTTTAATAAAGGGACATTTAATGTAGCATTTCACGGGAGGACAATAACCATTAATTCATCAAAAATAACGAGCGACAATAAAACAAAAACAACAACAAACCTCATCAACTCGTCACGAGCAAAAAAGAAACGTCAACTGCGCACATCCGACCGCCATGCAGCGCCAGACGCAGTTCTTTACGAGGTGGATGCATGGGCGGCTCTGATGCAAACGTCTCCTTTGTGAAATACGACGACGACAGTTATGACGCAATCTGGAGGCCAAATGTTAGGGCGCGGAGACTTTGATGGAAACGGAGCAATAAGTCACCTTCGCCCTGGGCGAGAGGGGCAGGGCGCGGCGGCGGCCGAGGGGGGCAGGCATGGCTTGACACCGGTGGGCGGGGGTGGAGTGGGTGGAATGCTGGGAGGGGGTATTCACGGCGGTGGGCGGGGATGGAGTGGGGGTATTCACGGTGGTGGGCGGGGGCGGAGTGGGGGTATTCACGGTGTAGCGGGGGTGGAGTGTGGATGTCCTGATGGTGGTGGGCGGGAGTGGAGTGTGGATGTCCTGGTGGGCGGGGGGAGTACGAGGAGTAGGGAAGGGATCCGTGTGGATCAAAGGGTAGGGCGGTACAGGGAGCGGGGAAAGTGTCCAAGAGGGTTAAAAGGGCGTAAATCTAATTAAAATGTGTTAAAGCGAGGGCGAATGCACAAAGGAACAGTGGCCTGAAAATCCATGAAGGCGTTTGAAAGGCTTGGCGGCAGAGCTCCTCCTGTTTCATACACCCAATCTAATTCGACCAACAGTAAGGCTTTACGGTTTAAAGAAAAAAGGGGGAAAGAGTTTCGTACCAACTTCAGACGCCACAAAAAAAAACGGTCGTATGCCACATATCCGCAGGTACCTGATCTCACTGTCACGAAAGCACGACCCGCCTCGAATGCTCTCCCCACAAGCCCAAACTTCCGAGTCAAGTGCAAGACCCCGGAACTTCCCTCGCCCTCCCCCCTTCCCTCCCGGACTCCCCCCTCCCGCCAACATTCTCTCCTTCCCTCCCGGACTCCCCCCTCCCCCTCCCTAATGCTGACGTACTGAAAGGGCCTTCGTGCGCTCAGCAAAAGCACTCCTAACGACCGCTTTAACTACTACTTTACAATGCTAACTACACTCCCTCTTAACGACCGCCAGTAACAAAGGACTTTTTGCGGACAACTAAACACACTATACTGACTCCTTTCCTCCTTCTCTCTTCCCCACACCTTCCTTCCTACCTCCTTCCCCTCCCTCCCGTTCCTCCCTTTCCCTCCATCCTGTAATTTCATTTCTTTTCCTCCTCCTCCAGCTGTTTTTCCTCTTTCTTCCCTTCCACCCCTCATTCTCTTCTTTTGTTCTTTAGCTTACCTCCCACTCCTATCTCTTCCTCTCCTCCTCCCCCTAACCCTCGTCCCCCTCCTCATCCTCCCCCCTCCCCTTCCCTCCTTCCCCATCCTCTCCCTCCTCCCTTCTCCCTCCACCCTCCCTCCCTCCCAACAACCAGACAGGACAGCCGGCACCCACCGCTGCCCTCCTGGCACACTGAAGCTCCATCAACGTGTCATTCAATAGCTAAAACATTTTACCATAGCCGGCACGAGGGAGAGAGAGGGGGAGGGGGAGGGGGAGGGGGCAGCTAGACAACGCCTGAAAGCTACATGTGAAACGGAGTGGGAGCGAAAGAAAGATTGGAAAAACGTGTGCGTGCGTTTAAAAGAGAAGTGACGCGCGGGGCTAGCCAATCAACGCGCTGGGAGGGAAGGGTGGGGAGGAGAATAGGGAAGAGAAGAGGAGGGGAAGGGAGGGGAGGAGGAGAGGAGAGTAGGGAAGAGAAGAGGAGGAGGGAGGAGGAGGAGGGGAGGAGGAGAGGAGAGGAGAGGAGGGGAAGAGAGAGGAGGAAGAGGAGAGGAGAGAAGAGAAAGGAAGAGGAGGGGAGAGGAGAGGAGAGGATGGAAGAGGAGGGAAGATGAGAGGAGAGAAGTCCGCACACGAATACGAAGAGGGGAGAGGAGGGAAGGGAAGAGAAGAGGAGAGGAAAGGAGAGACGGGAAGAGGAAGGATAAAGACGAAGAGATTTGAAACCGGAAAGAGAAGAAGAGCCCGGAGTCAGTGACATCGCGAGTGACATCAAGGGACGTCAAAACCATGAGAGTTCCCGAGCTTCAGGATTATTCACAGCAGTTGAGTGTTCTGGGTACCTGCAGACGGGGCCACTCAGGACAAAACATCATCTACAGGTATTCTGTCGTGAAAAGGAACGAACAGGGGGACAAGGAGGAGGTGGGAGAGGAAGGAGAGGTTAGGAGAATGGGGATGAAAAAGAGAGGGCGCTAGCGAAGGAGGGAGAGGAGGAAGAGGAGAAAGGGGGAGGGAGGGAAAGGGGATAAAATGAGAAAGGGTATGAAAAGGAGAGAGAGAGAGAGAGAATGAAAGTAAAGAAAGGGGAGATAAATGAGGCAAGAGCGAGAGAGAAAAAGCCAATGGACGAAGAAAAACAAACTCATAATTTTCACTAAGAAAAAGGGCAGCGATCGTGGATAGAAAATACACAGATAGCCCTTTAGGGAAGATATCAAGAGGCCGACGACGAAAATGAAAATCGGAGACATTAAGACGGCGAGGGGGAGGGAGGGAGGGAGGGAAGGAGAGACGGGGAGGGGGAAGGAAAGACGAGAGGGAGGGAGAGGGCGGAGAGAAAAAGAAGAGTGGAGAATTAGATAGAGAAGAGATAGAAACGATAATAAAGATAAAGAGACAAGAAAAGAAAAACGAAAGTCAAAAGAAAAATAAAGAAAAAATAAAAGAAAATATAAAACGAAAAAGCAAGAGTACGAAGCCAAGAGGCGCGCACACACACACACACACACACAAGCGCGCGGTCGATATACAAAGTTTTTGAGCGGGAAGTTGAGCCATTGTAGACCCCCCCCTTCCCCCCCTCCCCTCTCAGAAGAACGTGTCACTCAGGTGGTTTAGCTTTATTATGAAAATAGATGGACTGGCGCGACATTGCCGGCGTATCCTCGCTGAAACAAAGGACCAGCCACGGTCAAGGGGGAGGGATGGAGGGGGGGTGCGCTACCGAAGGAGGAAGAGGAGGGAGAGGAGAGGAGGAGAGCAAGAGGAGAGGAAAGAGAGAGTAGGAGAAGGGGAGGTGGGGAAGGGGATAAAAGGAAGGAGGGAGAGGGATGGAGGGGAGGGGGTGCGCTACCGAAGGAGGAATAGGAGGGAGAGGAGAGGAAAGAGAGGGTAGGGGAAGGGGAGGTGGGGAAGGGGATAAAAGGAAGGAGGGAGAGGGATGGAGGGGAGGGGGTGCGCTACCGAAGGAGGAAGAGGAGGGAGAGGAGAGGAGGAGAGCAAGAGGAGAGGAAAGAGAGGGTAGGGGGAAGGGTAAGAGGGGTAGGGGAGGAACGGAAGGAGGGGGAGGGATGGAGGGGAGGGGCGCTAGTGAAGGAGGGAGAGGGAAAGGGAAGGGGATGAAAGGGTGAAGGGGAGGGAAAAGAGGGAAGGGACGCAAGCGAAGGAGGGAGAGGAGGTAGAGCTAAGGAGGAGAAGAGGAAGTGAGAGAGGAAGGAGATACAAGGGGAAGGGGAATGAAAGGGAGAGAAGGGGAGGAAAAAAGATAGGAAAGAGGAGAAGGGAAAGGAAGAGAGAAAACAGAAAAAAACGGGACGCAGCACCGAGGGAGTGAGGAAAAGTCCTCGAAGGAGACGGATAAAGAGATGAGAGGGCGAGACGGGCGTAGGGACAAAGAGCAAGCACCAGGCGGAGGCGGGGGTATTAAAAAGGGCCCTTCTGGGAAAAATAAATAAAGAACTTTTTCCCTTCTCAAACAAAAGGTGCGAGGGTAAACGTTTTAGTTTCTCGGAAGAAATCAAATAACCCTACCCCCTCCCTCCCCCCAAAATAAAAAAGGAAAAATATCTACATTCACAAAGGGAAAATGCCAACCCGCAACTCCTTAGAAAATATAATAAAGTAAAGCATTTACCTTAACAGACTAAAATATTATTTGAATCTATAACCACCAAGAAAAAAATCACAATCACAAAAAGTCTACAGTCACATATGCTAAATAAAAGAAAAAATACATCCATAACTAAAAGAATATAAAATCTACATCCACAAACAAACCAACAATCACCAAGAAATAAAACTAAAAAATAATAATAATACAACCAAAAATATAAAATCGCACGACCCCTCCACCGATAAAAAAAGAGAAAAACAAAAAGAAAAAAAAAAACGAAAAAAAGATGAGTGAAAGGAAAAGACGAAGCAAGGCGGGACAGGAATCTCGCCACGCCCCCCTCCCCTCCCCCTCCCCCCCCCACACCCGGCGCATGGGGGCTCGTTTGGGCTTCTCGGAGGAGCTCGAGCTGGCGCGTCCCTCGCCTCTCCCGCCAGAGTAATTGATCCGTTTGATACGCCTTATCAAGAGTCCATTTGCGTGATTCATCTGTGTCTTGTAATTAACCTCCGACTTAGTGCCTTAACTAATTAGAAGCAATTCCTCCGATCATCCCTGTCTCTCTGATTTATCCAACATAAATCACGCGAGAAAATGACTCATCCTCATAAATAAACAAATTCCTCCAAATCAGAGCCATTTTTTCCAAGCGGCGGACGAGCCTCGGAGACACCTCCAGGGCGACGTAATGAGCTCTGAAATCCCGCCCTTCGCGTACTCATCTTTTCCAATTAACTAATGGAAAATATTCTCTCCCAGGAACAATGTGGTAATGCGGGAGCTCTATTTCCACTGCAGTCAAACGACACGGTTTTTACAGCACATATGCGCCTGCTTTATGGCCTGCGTGTGTGAGTGAGTACGACGCACACACGGGGGGAGGGAGAGGGAGTGGAGAGGAAGAGGGAAAGAGAGGGAGAGGAGAGGGGAGAGAGGGAGACGAGAGGAGAAGAGAGAAGAGAGAGAGATGAGAGAAGAGAGAGATGAGAGAAGAGAGAGATGAGAGAAGAGAGAGAGATGAGAGAAGAGACAGATGAGAGAAGAGAGAGAGAGAGGAAAGAAAACAGACAGAGAGAGAGAAGGGAGAGATAAGAGAGAGATAGGAGAGAAGAGAGTGTGAGAGGGGGGATGAGGATGGAGTACGCACACGAGTACGAGGAGAGAGGCCCCGCGAGGACTCAGGTACCCAGCGCCATACAAAGTGATGCAGCAGCGAGAGGCAGCAGACAGAGCGGAGGGCGGATGGTACAGCAGAGAGTCGGATGGTGCAACTGCGGATGGTACAGCAGAGAGTCGGATGGTGCAACTGCGGATGGTACAGCAGAGAGTCGGATGGTGCAACTGCGGATGGTACAGCAGAGAGTCGGATGGTGCAACTGCGGATGGTACAGCAGAGAGTCGGATGGTGCAACTGCGGATGGTACAGCAGAGAGTCGACGGCACAGCAGCGGACGGTACAGCAGTGCCTTTTAGCCTAGGCCTCACATTCTTAAGACGCTTGTAAATCTGGCCAATGAAAATTCCTTCTACTTGGGCGTCTACCACACGTAGCTTTAAAGATGCAATTTTAAGCAGATATGAGATGACGTTACTATTTTTTACGCCTATGTACGGCGCGGGCTGAAGAAGTTGGAACACCAGTGTGATTTTTTAGAAAGTGAAAAGAAATATATATGTAAATTAGACATGGGGAAAGTTGAATAAACGAGTGCTAAGGAAGAAAATCAACAAGTAGAAAAAGAAACAAGAATCGGTGCCCTCTAGCACGGCATTTCTTAACCTATCGATCGCTGTGCGCGCAAGTAATCTGATTGAATCGATGATACATACTACCTATCCTTAATAAAATCAAACTAGCCGTGATTAAAATAAAGCCAAGTTCTTTATTATATACTTTTCTCTTTCTCAGAATCCTAGGGTCTTTATATACATACAGAACTATCGATTAATGCATGATTTTTGTACGGCTAAGAGTCGCTTTAGCTAACAAGGAAAGGTTTGGAACCACTGCTCTCGCGGTTCCAAGCGGATCAGCACCCGAGCCAATTACGTCACCGCGTGGACGTAACACCGCCGCTCTGTTATCACACCGCGACGTAGACTTCCGACGGTCAGATCGAGTCCGCTTAAATTAACACGTCACACTCGGGTCTGATGCGGGAGCGCGAGCCAATTCAATACTGGGAATGAGATGAAGCAAGGATTGAACCATAATACAAAAATGAATATATTTACAATTAACTTTACACATGTATAAATCAAAACTAAATATCAATGCTTCACTACCAAAATATTGATAGACATATAAATAAAATACGAATAACACAAGCTAAACAACTTCTGTAATACATTACATCCTTCAGCTGTGAAACTCGTCCACAGGAAATGCAGTCGACACGCAAAGGCGCACAGGACACAAACGGCCAAGCGTAACCTCTCCTATGTAACATCTAACACCAAGGCGGATCTAAGTCCCTGTTCCAACATTTATCATCACACGTACTTGTGCTTCTAACGCCCACCTGCCCGCCCTTCTACCCCGAGGCTGGCTGGTAGGTGAGTTACCTTTGTTTTTATTAGGGTAACGTACCCAGGCGACCTCTAATGGCTTCTGTAATCTATCTTCCGGTCGAGATACTTTTCTATCGGCTGCCCCAAATATTTCAAGCTGCGTGTCTGTTCTATCTGCCAAACTTTCTTTACCCGGAATACAATAAAGTAAACTTATTCTCAAAACTATAGCTGATATACATATTATAGTCTACGTAATAAATCAGCTGAGGATACTTTCGCAAGGAGGTCCATGTCTCCCAAAATGCTCTTCGCGGGCCATAATAACGATGAAGTCACAATATCGGCCTCTCGGTGCAGATTCTGCAATGTGTAAGGCGGACTATATCTATAATTTGATGTGACAAAGACACTCGTAAAGAAAGTCGAAGAGTTAATACAAATTTTATATAGTATCGTAAACTGACACTAAACTTACCTGAGGTCGCGGGTTAACGCCTTCGGCAGGCCATATACGTCCCGCGGGCCGGATCCTTATCCAAGGCCGACACAAATCTAACCCTAATGAAAACAGCCATCCTCAGCTGCTTTATCTGCAATTGGCATTCTATTCAAAACATGAATTACACCACTTCAACAAATTTACAGATCATGCCTCGTTTCTCCCACGCACCTCTGCAATCCAAACACCCGCACCCACACGCCCAAGCACGACATCGACCCACGCCCATCTCGCGCCAGAAGACGTCTCCTTCCAACCCTTTGAGAACCGCCCCCAAATCACCAACTTCAGACAGTGCGAATACCTCTTATCAACAGCGGCAACCAATCGAGTGATGTAGTTGCCTGGGGCGAGCGAGAGGGGAAAGGAGAGGGGAGAGGAAAGCGAAGAGAAAGCGAAGGAAAGAGGCAAGAAATTCAAGACCGGGACAACGGCGACGAGTGGGAGAAAATAGCCGACGTCGCCAATGGAGTGCTTCCTGGAGTCATGCTGGTGACACGTAAATCTCACCGAAGGAGATCCCGACCGTGAATCACTTTCTCCTTACACGCACACTAAAAAAAGATAATGGCTTGAGTGTAAAAAGTTTAAGACAATAATGAATACGTCTTCAATTCTCGAACGAATTATCTTCGTTATATACCGCAAGAACGCGCTGACTCGCATGTCTTCAATTACAGAAAACGCGCGCCCTTGTCCCTTTGATACACATGGAACTGTTGATTGAGAACGCACCCATCAAAGGCCAGGAAATAAACTCCGGGGAATAACATCTCGAGGCCAAAGGACGCGCCCTCTTTTTTCCCGAAGAGAAACCAATACCCTTCCGCCGATGTGTTTACGATCGCATAAAAGCCGTTCTCATAAGCTTTCGGACAATAACGCTATCTAAACCATATCTCCTAATAATGCAATTATATTATAATAAAAGTGTCCGCGCGCCGCTACAACAACCTCTTACGCTTTCCGAGGGAGATAGCGAATGGGCAATAAAACGGCCCGAGTCGGAGGTGTCGGGATCCGCGCTCGACGGCCCTCGCGCTCGCTCGCTCTCGGGCTCTCGGACACGCCGGCGGGAAACGGGAGGGAAAATAAGGATACATATTCGCAAAAAAGAAAATAAAGGCAATCTTCGGAGAGAGGGAGGGAGGGAGGGAGGGAGGGAGGGAGGGAGGGAGGGAGGGAGGGAGGAGGAGAGAGAGAGAGAGAGAGAGAGAGAGAGAGAGAGAGAGAGAGAGAGAGAGAGAGAGAGAGAGAGAGAGAGAGAGAGAGAGAGAGAGAGAGAGAATCTTCGTAATGAGGGAAAAAGACACGGCGTAAAAAGAAAGAATAACGACACATCTTCGTAAAACCTCTCCTCCCCCTCCCCCTCCCTCCCCTCCCCACCCTATAATGTACCTACGAATGTTAAACATCATATCCCTTTTTTTCTCTAGCATTTAATGAATACGAGCTTGAACACTTTAGTTTATGTTACAGTATAAACTCGAAAGTAGGCTTCCTACTCATCCCCCTCCTTCCTTCCTCCTCCATCCTCCACACTGCTTCCTCTCTCCTCCCTCTTCCCTCCTCCTTTCCCCTCGAGCTCCTCCTCCCTCTTTCTTTACCCCGAGTCCCTTCTCTCCCCCCCCTCTTCCCCTCTTCTCCCTTCTCCCTCTTCCCTCCTTCTTTACCCCCTCATCCCTCTTCCCTCTTTCTTTACCACCCGTTTTCCCTCCTCTTTTCCCCTCGAGCCCCTCCTCCCCCCTTCCTCCCTCCTTCTCCGCATAAACGCCCGCCCTTCTTTCCACCTGAAGAGCCGCCTCGGAATTAGCTCTATGTAACCTCACGTTGCCCATTACGTCGCGTCATTAATCGTTTGGTATCATTAACCATAATTAACCTACTTCCCCCTCCCCTCCACACCCTCCATCCTCGTGCCCCCTCCCCCTCCTATCTACCCCTCCCCCTCACCTTCATTCATTTTTAGCTGTTAAGTCATTTGTCACCGGCCTACCCCCTCCCCCTCGCCCCCCTCCTCCGTCCCGTACAACCCCCCCAGGTTCCTCCTCTCCCCACTCCTTATCCCTAACTAACACACATGGGCAAGAAGGCGAGTGAGGGAGAGTGAGAGGGAAAGGGGGAGGTAAGGAAGGAAGGAGGGGGAAGGAGGGGGAAGGAGGGGGAAGGAGGGGGAGAGAGGGGGAGGGAGAGAGGGAGGGAAGGAGGGAGGGAGAGAGGGAGAGAGGGAGGGAGAGAGGGAGGGAGGGAGGGAGGGAGGAGGAGGAGAGGGAGAGAGAGAGAGAGAGAGAGAGAGAGAGAGAGAGAGAGAGAGAGAGAGAGAGAGAGAGAGAGAGAGAGAGAGAGAGAGAGAGAGAGAGAGAGAGAGAGAGAAAGAGAAAGAGAAAGAGAAAGAGAAAGAGAAAGAGAGACTCGATCACGAAGTAATAAATAAGTCAATTTTGCGTGCGTCCTAATTCAAACAAGACACCAATATACCCTAGATTTGAAACACACAACTCGTTTTAAACACCGTATTTGTCTAACCGAATTGATTATCATTTTGAAAAAAGCTGTCTACCTTCTTATCATTGTCTTCATATCTAGACATTTACAACAAAAAAGACAAAGAGGTTTCGTGTATACTCGCATGCTAAGGTGAATGACACTACATAACATGCTGCAGCTTTTCTTTCTTTTTTCTTTCTTTTTTTTTGTTTCAAAAGCAATAGATTTACTATATATATATATATATATATATATATATATATATATATATATATATATATATATATCAAATATGTAAATGATCATATATCTACGTAAATATTTCGGCATTGCATGTTTGCGTGTCTGTTACTCTTCCTCCTCCATTCCCCATTCCCAATTCCTCTCTCTCCCTTCCCCCTCTCTCTCTCTCTCTCTCCCTCCCTTCCTCCCTCCCTCCTCCCTCCCTCCCTCCCTCGTTCGCCCGCTCGTCCTCCACGGCAAAATCAATGGGGGAAATAAAAGAGGTTAAACACCCGCGCTAGTAAGTGTCCCTGGCAGGGCGCCCGTCGCGTCTCCCATCAGCCCATCGGAAACCCATAGCCTGCCACGCCGCTCCGGAAAACAGCCGGTCGCCTCCTGCCATCTCTCTCTCTCTCTTTTCTCTCTTTCTCTTTCTCACTCTCTGTCTCTCTCTCTCTCTCTCTCTCTCTTTCTCTCTGTCTGTCTGTCTGTCTCTCTCTCTCTCTCTCTCTCTCTTTTCTCTTCTCTATATCCCTATCCCTATCCCCCTCCCTCTCTCTCTCTTTCCCTTCCTTTCTTTCTGTCTCTGTCCGTCTGCCTGCCCTTCCCTCTTGCTCTCTTGGGCCCCCCCCCGCCTCTTTCAATATACAGTGGGTTCGCCTCGGCATCCTCTTGCGCCGCCCACTCGCAAAAGCTAAGAGTCCTGAGGGAAGGCAGGTGTCCCGAGGCATCCTGAGCTGTCCTCCAGGTGCCAAGGAGTTAAAGTGTGAGGAAGTTTTCCCCGGTGATCCCCCTGGCATCGCCTTCTCAGCATCCTTCTCGCCCTTCGCAGCCACGACAGGAATCCGATAAACGAGTTACTTTCCCTTCTCTCCTTCGGGGCCAAGCGCGGATAACCGAGGGACGGCGTGACATGCATAAATCGCCGCTCGCCAGCCTCTCCCTCCAGCTGGGGACGGGGCTCCTTCCCCTTCCGCAGAGCCGCCGCGCCGAGGCTGTCTCTTTCTTTTTCGTATTTCAGATTCCCCGTTTTATCGCCTCTTTGCTTCCGATGCGTCTCCGTCAAACTCCTTTCCGATCAGGGCCTCCACCTCAACTTCTCCTCTGTCCCTCTCCACGTCAGTCACTTATCTCCTCCTTCTCCCCTTTCCCCTCTGTCCTCCTCCTCCATCTTCCCTTTCCCCTCTCTCCCCCTACACCCGCCCCGTCTCCCTCCTCCAGTCACGTCGCGGGGAGTGTGGAACGGGGCTGGCGTTAGGCTCGCCGCTGACACATGTTTGGAAACTCATTAATCCTGGAGGCAAGTCCACACGCACGCAGGCAGCAAGCCCATTATACAAACACACCTGCACATATACATACAAAGCGCCCGCCCCCTTTTTATAGGCCGGTCGACCATATTCCATATTGAATGTTGTGACAGATGGTGCAGGATGCAGATCAGGTGGGGAGAGACCTTGTGATTTATTGCAACAATCGACAAATCAATCATCTCTCTGCATGAGTGGCTTTAATAACTGGCGGTGACGCGGGGTGGACTGGGAGCCGGGAGGAGGGGGGGGGGTCACCCGAGGGTCACTGGCCTGACGGTGCTTCTCGCGGTCCTCATCAGGCTATCGCTCCTCTCGGCTCGCTCGATCTAAGAAGGCGGATGAGCCAAGAAACAGTATCTTTTCTAAGAACTGATTCTTAGATCTTCATCTTCCTTTGTGGTTTTGTATTCTAGTTTCGATTGGATTGGGAGATTTGGAAGAGCTAGCATGGCGCAGGCTGCCTTTACGTCTCGGGGAAAGGGACTGGAATGCTCATGAGAAAAGAAAAGAGCAACAGAAGCATCCACTCCCAATTCACCAGGCCTTGCCCCGAATAATGCGACAAGAAAAGGGAAAAAATCCACAAAATTAACGAGTTAGTTCCCCAACTAAACGTTAGACCATAACTTCCGACCGCCTGGAGATACATGTGCATAATACACATACAGCATACACGTGGGCGGGGAAAAAAGCCAGTGCCAGATATAGCGCCCTGGCAGATGCTCCTATCGAGGTCTGCTTTGCGCTTCCTCCCCCGGGCCCTGGCGCTTCTTTTTCTCCCCTGACTCACCCAAGGGCAGTGACAAAGCAGGGGAGGACCCAGGGCACCGCCGCTCGACAGGAGTTGGGCTGCTGATAGGGGGGGGGGGGGCTGGTCTTCAGGCTGGTGCAGGATGCGGCCGGACGGGGCGGCGGGGGCGCTGGCGGACTGTATCGCACGCAGGCTGTATGGGGGCGAGAAGACCGGCCGGCGGAGTGGGGAGTGCGTGGAGTTGGCTCCTGCATTCCGAGTGGCGATGAATCGTCGACATATCTGCCATCCTGCCGATAGCAATCAGGCCCGAGGTGGTAAGTGGCCATGACAAGGACTCGCTTTCACACAGAAGCGGGCGGTTGCTAGGAGTCAAACGGGAGTCGGGCTGGGAAGAGCGCTGGGTCATGGTGCGGGGCCTGACATGTTTATTAATGACTCTGTACGCTGGGCGCGCGGACGGCACTGCATCAACGCAAATCATATAATTAACCACTACCGCAATCCCGGCAGCAAACATGAGATGAATAAAAACGAAGATAAATGATTGGAAGAGGATTTGTTATGTTTGTTGAGAGTGTGTGTGTGTGTGTTTGTGTTTCAGTGTGAGTGTGTGTGTGTGTGTGTGTGTGTGTGTGTGTGTGTGTGTGTGTGTGTGTGTGTGTGTGTGTGTGTGTGTGTGTGTGTGTGTGTGTGTGTGTGTGTGTGTGTGTGTGTGTGTGTGTGCGTTTGTGTGCATGTGTATGTGCATGTGTATATGCATGTGTATATGCATGCGTGCGTGTGCATGCGTTCGTGCATCTCCTTGCTTTTCTTATGTGCGAGCATGTGATTCCATCCAACAACGCACCCACACACCGCCCTGCAACCTCTGACCGCCCCCCCCCCGCCCCCCGTCCTCCTAAAAACCAGGCAGCTCTTTCCGAAGGTCACTCGCCTGCGGATGAAATGATTACGCCGCGCTGCAGCAGGGAAATTGCCCTCGCTGGCCTCCGCGTCGCCTCGGCCCTCGCTGGCGACACGCCGAGGCTTGTTACGAAAAGGGGAAGGAGGAGGAGCAGCGAGGAAAGGGACACGCGACGAATGACGAAGGTAGGGTCGAGGACATGAGGGAGATGCAGGAACTCGAACGGGATGGAAGAAAAATCCCAAGGGGTGATAAACAGGGAAGAAAGAAGTGAAGGGACAGCCGATGGGAAATGCAAACGGAGTGGGGGAGGAGGAGGAGGAGAAGTAAGAAGTAGGAGAAGAGGAGGAGGAGGAGGAGAAGTAAGAAGAAGGAGAAGAGGAGGAAGAGGAGGAGGAAGAAGGAGAAGAAGAGGAAGAGGAGCAGAGGAGGAAGAAGGAGAAGAGGAGGAAGGAGAAGGGGAAGAGGAGGAGGAGGAGGAGAAAAGAGGAACAGATTAAGAGACGGAGACGCCTGGAAAAAATCGTTGCCTGACGCCCATTAGCGCGCCCGTCAACGCCGCCCCTAATGAAGTCACGGCTGCATGACATCGCCGCCAGCTTCACCTCACCTGCACGCCCCGCCCACCTGTTCACGTCAGTACTCTTGATGTGGGCGTAATTATGATGAATCGTCGGGCGTTCTAACGGCAACCACTTGAACATCAACAACCTCTTCCTACGCCCTTCATGTTGCGCAGTAAGCTTGGCCTTTCCGTTGCAATGAGAGATGGTGGAGAGATGGACGCCTATCTATCTATCTATATATTAATATTTTTGCTATCTATCTGCAGTCGTCGCCCATGGGAAGGGGGGGGTGAAAATGGGTTGGAAAGAGGGGGGGGTACAAAAAAGTTAAGGGGAAGGAGGGAAGGGAAAAGACGAAGAAACAGGAGAGTTAGAGATAAGAAATTTAGGATGGATGCAGAAAGGACAGGAAGAACAAGGAGAAAGATAAAGAAAAAAAAGTCAATATCACGCTTGACTGCCATCTGACACCCTCATGTATCATGATCAGATTTCCGGAATAAAGAAACTTAAAATAAATCGCGAGTAATCTTGATATAAGCCTCAACAAACCCAAACATCTCAAGCTCAAATTTGCAGAATAAATAAAGCGGCCGAACTCTACAGTCAAGATTTTCCGATAGCGCGAAGTCAAGTCTGCGCCCTTGTTTCTATAGCAACACCATTAGCCACGCGAAACATAACCTTTGAAAACATTTACTCGCAGCTGCACTCCAGCACAGGTCGCATTATTCATGCCACTAAATGCAGCGCAACTCAAGTTCTGTGCGATGGAAATGCAACACAAACAGGGCCGTCATTTAAGTAAGCTGAAGCCTGATGGCGTGCCGAGTGCGAATATTTCCCCCGCGCCAAAAATGGGGAAACAAAACCCCCGTCAAATGCTGCATCCCCATTTGGCTGGATGTTCGTTCCCACCTTCGACAACGACGATAACAAATGAAAAAAGAAATCGAGAAATAGACGACGTGGTATCGCTTTCTCTTTCTCCCTTCCTCTCTCCCTTTCTTTTCTCTCTCTCGCTCCTTCCTCTCCCTCCCACTCTCCTTACCTTGCGCTCTCTTCCTCTCCCTCCACCCATCCCTTTCCTCTTCTCCCTCTCGTCCTTTTTAACTCATTCCTTCTTCCTCTTCCTCTCTCTCTTTCTCTCAATCACCGCTATGACCTTCCGCTAAGAAATCCGATTGAAAATTCCGGGACCGTGGTGAAGTCTTGGCACGTCGGTCCCTCCACAGATGAACAG
>NC_091556.1:31921843-31924343 GCF_042767895.1 Penaeus vannamei | reverse complement strand
GGAGGGTGGGGGGTGTTAGAGGAGGAGGAGGGGGTTGTCGAAGGATTACTGGGGATGATGAAACGGAGAGGAAGGAGGAGGAGGAGGAAGAGTAGAGGGAGGAGGATGAAGAGGATGAAGAGGACGATGAGGAGGAAGAGAAAGAGGAGGGGGGGTAGTAGGAAGAAGAAGAGGAAAAGGAGGAGGAGGAGGAAGATGATTAAAAAGAGGAAGATGAGGAGGAAGAAGAAGGGTGAGGGGGAGGGGGAATGAAGTTGAGGATGGGGAGGGGGATGAATATGAGGGTGAAGATGAGGAGGTAGAGGAGAAGGAGAGGCAGGCAGAGGAGGAAAATGAGGATGAGACTAATCCCAAGAGTCATCCCCAAGACCCTCTCGCTTACGCAACCCCATTTCTTTCTTCACATTTTAATTTCTCTAAAAATAGTTTTCATCATAAATCATAAGTAAATCCGACATAAATAAGGAACATTAAACCTTCTATTTACCGAGCAAATTTCAAAGGCCACGAATTCCCAAACGGCATTCAAATGAACAAGACAAACGGAAAGAAAAGTTTCTACCTCAGCGACATCATACGATCACATAAAGAAAAAATAACCTCAAGAATAAAAAAATAAAAATAAAAACAAGGTAATAAAATATAAAATTAATGAAAAAATAATAAAAAAACAAACATAAATAACAAGAATAAAGTAATAAGAAATTACCTCATGAATATTATTAATCATAAAAAAATAACAAAAACTAATAAAAAACACATATTCCACCTACAATAACATTTCCATTAGCGGCTATCAAACACACCCCACGCCACGGAACACCCCCGAGCGCCCCCGCCCGGCGTCAGAGCCAGCGTGGGTGGGTGTCTTGCCCCTTGAGGTCAAAGGTCAACAGGGGTGAAGCCGTTACTTACAGAGGGTCAGGACTCGTGGCAGCTGACAAGACCTTCAGTTGGGCTTACCTGTGGATGAAGAGGAGACAGAGTTAATTACCGGGGTCTTGCACTTGATTTGCAAAGTTTGGTTATTAACAAGACTTCATATTTATCTTAGCGGTGTCAATAGGGTCGGTAAGTGTCGGTAAAATATGAAGAGTGAATATCATAGCATATTAATGTTGAGTTGAAGCGCCGCTGGACTATTAAGGAGAAGGAGAAAGAGGAGGAGGAGAAGAAAAATAATTGTTTATTACGAATGTTACTTCAGAGCTCATCAGCTTTTATTACAGCTTGATATCAATAAAATTAAGTTGCTATTGCTCACCCTCAATGACTAACACCACAAAAAAATATACAAAATCAATTATGACTATAAAAAAGTAATAATCATAGCTATTACTAAACAGATAACGACAAGTACTAATAAAACCAGTCGCTTGCAGGCCAGTAAAAAAATAAAAAATAAAAAAATAAATAAATAAAACAATTACGACCTGCCGCTTAACATTCTCATCGTAATAATCAATGCTGTCGATAAAAATGATAACCCTAATTATTTGAGAGTCAGCGCCCAAATCAATAACAAAGATAATGTTCCTGCGCCAGTATTATCGTTATAATGCCAATACTTTTCCAACGGCCGAGGCAAAAAAATGTTCCAGCAATTGCACATACAGATTATTGCGCCATTTATTTTTCTCCCGAATCATTGCCAACAGTTTCATTAAAAAACAATAAGTGCAATATAGATTATGTATTTCCAAAGACACTAGCGATAATATTTGATTATAAACGGTTTGCTTACGGGAGAGTTTCAATCAAGCTATGGAGAGATATCTGAACAGCCGCACAAATGACTGAACTCTAAGTATTCCAAGACGGCACTCAGTCAAGCATAACTATACGTACCTGAAATCATAACTTAGATTCATAACTCACATATTACTTACATAGGACACATTTACATACTTCTGTAGAAACGCATTGCTATTTACACGAAACAAGTCTCAAGATTGACCAAACTTTTCAGCATTTTTTCCGAAGTAAAACACTCAAAATAATAAGTACGATACACACAAATAATATAAAAACACTCCGTTCATCTCTGGGCAAACCTTTTTTCATTCATTATACATACACAAATAATATAAAAACACACTCAGATCATCGCTGGGCAAAGCGTTTTTCCTTTTTTTTTCCTTCTTTTTTTCATGTGAAAATATTCCATCCAGCCTCCCTCCGTGACACGTGTGACCCACACCCCCCTCCCCCCAGCCGGCCATCCCCCTCCCATCCGTCACCTGTTCCCCCCCTCCCTCACCCGCCCCCAACCTTGATATTTCCTTTGTTATCGGTTTCTGCTTAATTCCAATCGTTCGTCCACACACTTTTCTTTCTTTCTTTAAACTGATTTCTTTTCGTAAAATCAAATCCCTCTTTCTTTTCTTTCACGCTATTTTCTTTCTCACTTATTTCTTTGTTGGAATGAGATTGTTGCTGGTATCCGTCACGGCCGCTTCAGCTGATCAGAGATTGGATATTTTCGTTTCTTTAAAGAGGG
>NC_091556.1:31916073-31921343 GCF_042767895.1 Penaeus vannamei | reverse complement strand
AAAACAAATCCCCATTAAGGAGGATTATCTTGCACTAACGACGCCCGCGAGTGGAAGGGCGGATAATTAAAATGACGAGTTGCACATGCTACGTATCAATTATGATCCCCATCCTTCATCGCGCTACGATGTGCCTCCGCCATTAGACAACGCCAATGACCCCCCTCCCCCCCTCCCTCCCAAGCCCCTCCATTCACATCGGCAACTTCTGTAATCATGTCGAGGCGCAGCTCCTTACCCGGCCCGCCCCGCACGCCAACACACTTTAATCGGCAAATCGTTGCGGGCGAACAACGAAATAAAACCTTCAGAAAAAGGACTCCATCGAACACGCACACACGCACACACACGCGGCAAGTATCGTGGCAGTTCCGAGGACAATTTTTCTACTGTGGTCTCTCATCATCGTCTTCCTAAATCAAGAGAGAAAAAAACGCTTGAATATTAATCAAAATGTCAAATGCAATAGTGATGTGATTGCATAAAACTTACACAAAACGGCATTCAAACCCTGTTCCGCAACTTTACAATCAATCAATCTAACCTTTACAGATATAATATCCTCGGAATTTAAATGTTAATCCGTCCAATAATTTGCCAATCTCCGCGTAAATCAAAAGGGTCAAATCACACAGTGATTACCTTGATTAATTCATACAATAATTCACCGCCGTTCTCTCTTTATGTGCAATAAAACGCAGAAAATCGTTTCTCTCTCTCTCTTCTTCCTTTTTCCTTCTTCCCTCTTTCTCTTTTTCCATCCTTCTCCCCTCTTTTTCCTTCCTTCTTCCCTCTTTTTCCTTCTTTCTCCCCTCTTTCTCTCCGGCCTCTGCCTCTCCTTCACCTTTTCTTTTACCCTTTCTATTTCCCTCTCCCTTACCCTCTTTCTCTCCCTCTCCCTCTCCCTTACCCTCTTTCTTTCCCTCTCTCTTTCCTTTTGCCTCTCCCTCTCCGTATCCCCTTCTTTCTCCCTCTCCCTTTCCCTCTCCTTCTCTCTCTTCCTCCCGCGCAAAAGGTAATATGTTGCTGCATTTTAATAACGCTGTGATCACGGCAAATTGTTCGTAAGTGCTTAATATAGCCATAACGGGCGGGATACGTCGCTTCGCCCCAAAGGTCGGGTCCGCGGGGCTGGGAAGGCTGCCGGTTTGCCTGTTGTCTTAATTGGCTTTTGCTCGTAAATGGTTTGTTTGTCTTTCTTCTCTCTCTGTCTCATTTTTTCTTCCTCTGTTTCGTATTTTCTCTTTCTCATTCTCGGTCTCACCCATTCTCTCTCCGTCTCTGTCTGTCTGTCTCTTTCTTTCTCTCTCTGTCTCTTTCTCTCTCTCTCTCTCTCTCTCTCTCTCTCTCTCTCTCTCTCTCTCTCATTATCATTCTTTCTCATTATCATCATCATTCTCACTCCTTATCTGCCCCACACTCCCTCCTTTCCCGTAAATAATACCTTATCGTTGGTAAAGCATCTTCCACACGTCACCTTCAATCTGGCGACCGATAACGGCAGCGGCGATGGGCATCATCTTTAACACGCCCGTTCAAATCAACCTCGACAACCCTAGAGCTTGCAACACCAAAATGCACATCAACCCGGCTGCAACAGGGATCCCCAAATCCCGGATAAACGTGTTAACTTCCACCCCCTCGGCGTCCCAAATCCCGGACTCTTCCCCTCATCCTCTTCCCATTATCTGGGCCGGATCCCTTATTCCAGTGCCGCCCCTTCCCCGCGATCCCTAAGCCGGCCCTGTCCCCTCGCCCTGATGCAATCCTTTATCTCGCTACATTCAGTTTCCGGCGCTAAAATCCACCTCCTCCCCCCCCCCTTTCCCCTTTATTAAATCCCCTGCCTCAACCTTTCTAAACTCTCTACATCCTCTAATTCTGTATCTGTCTTTGTCCCTCCCTCCCTCCCTCCCTCCCTCCCTCCCTCTCTCTCTCTCTCTCTCTCTCTCTCTCTCTCTCTCTCTCTCTCTCTCTCTCTCTCTGTCTCTCTCTCTCTCTCTCTTTCTCCCTCCTCCATCTCTTCCTCTCCCTCCTCCATCTCTTCCTCTCCCTCCTCCATCTCTTCCTCTCCCTCCTCCATCTCTTCCTCTCCCTCCTCCATCTCTTCCTCTCCCTCCTCCCTCTCTTCCTCTCCCTCCTCCATCTCTTCCTCTCCCTCCTCCATCTCTTCCTCTCCCTCTCCCTCTCCCTCTTTTCCCTCCCTCTCTCTCTCCAATCGAATCTCACTCTCCCATCCTCTCTTACTCCCTCTCTTTTTTTTCTCTCTCTCTCCCTCCCTTCCTCCCTCCCCAATTCAATCCCATAACAGTTTAAAGGATGATAAAATTGTTGGAATTTAATTTCGCGGTGTGTGCGGTCACGTGACAAGTGGGCTGCGTTTGGCGGGGACCCGATGACGTCACTAGTTACATGCATTAGCCGATTAAAACAATTCAAAGGTTGTAGTGCTATTGTTCTTGCCGTCATCACTATTGCTACTGCTGTTATTATCGAAGATTCCGTAGGCATGGCAGAGGAACTGCGATGCACAATGGCAGTTCTTTAACAGCTGCTGCAGGAGCCCCGCAGCAAGAGCGAGGCCCGCAGAAGGCAGAGCAGACAGCAGGGCGCACACCCGCGCGTTGTGACAGCCGGCTGGAAGGGTGAGTGGCGGCCAGGTGAAGATAACCCCATCAAGCAGGGCGGCTGGGGCGTGGGTGGGGGGGTTGTGGGCGGCGGTCCTGGGGGATGGCGTGGGCGGGAGGGTAGGGAGGGTTGAGCAGAAGGATAGACGAGGGAGGAGGAAAAGGGAGACGGGGAGGGGCAGTAGAACGGGAGGAGGAGGAAAGAGCAAAGAGGGAGGGGACAGTAAGAGAGGATAAGGAAAGGGTGGAAATGGAAACTCCACTCCTCTTGTCTATTAGCATTGCGTCTCGCCATCAAAGAGCGGATTTTCTAAATAATTCGATCAATCGTCCCAAAAATATCCTCCCACTCGGCGGGTCGAGGACAAGCCCTCGTCCCTCTCAGCGGGGCCGGGTGGATGAAGAGTAAATGCTGCCTGATCAATTATTCACGAGAAGGGTCCGGGCAAGGGGTAAAGGTCCCCTCCTCATCCCTCACGCGTGCCCGCGATGTGCGAGCTGCATACATCACCAGCCGAGGGCGAGGCGCGGCGCCCATCTCATTACCATCGCCGGTGCCAATGCGCGCCCGCCGCTCGCCCTCACTGCGGCTCCCCTCGCGCCCCTCTCCCGGGGTCAGGGCTCTCCCGGGGGCTTGGCTCTCCCGGGGTCATGGCTCGGCAGTCGCTACCCAGAGCACAGCGCTGTGGTTCTGGCTCCCACTGGCCTCCTGTTTTGCATGTCGGAGTTCGGTTTCTGTCTTCCTTTTACGTCTGAAGTGTGGAGAATGACTGAATGTATTTCCCCGCGTGTGCAGCAACCGACAACTGATATTCAGAAGTCGATTCTGAATCCAGCGCCGGCCAACCCAGCCGGCCAGATATTAGATTAGGAGAGTAAATTGAATGTAAGCTCTGACTGCAAAACGCCCATTCCAATCAACATGAATTCCGAGCAGAGCAGACAACAATACTCTTGCTGCAAACCACGGGACAATGTGCAAGATTTAGCGGGACTGCTCGTTTTCGGCCCACGTCAATGCCGCCGCTTCCAAACACGGCGGGCCCTCTCCATGCCGTCGCTCCGGCATTCCGACAATCCATTTACGGTCCTATCCATCTTCGGCGCTTCTTGCCCATTCGATTACCAAATCAATTTACCTTAATTCCAGTCCCCGATCCCAAACATATATCGGCCAAAAGAGTCTTTTATTCGTCCTCACACCAAGCGTCCGCGTAACGGATTCACCCAGCCTTGCACAGCCTTCCTCCACACGCCTCGCTTTCGCTGCTCCGTCCCGTTATCCACAACAGGTGGTTCTCGTACATAAAGAGGGAAACCAAGAAGGAAATTTGCAGGAAAAACATCAGAAAGCAAGACAGGAAAGACAAAGAAAGGGAAAGACAAACAACAAAATAATAAGAGCAAAAAGAGAACATCAGCCTCACACCCGAAGCCCACGACCTCGTACCTCGCCGTCTGCCGCACCCGCAGGCGCCGACAGGGTTATCCCCGGCAGCCGCGTCGGGAGCCAGCGCGGACGTGCCCTCCGCAGCCTCACCAAAGAAGAGTTAGGAGCCACACGCGCCCATTCAGCAGTTTAAGAGTCATAACTCAGAAAGATCCCGCTCGGCTTTCCCACTGTTTGCTTCTGAGGTGATTAATGGCTCTCACCTGCACCTGATACTTAATACCCGGCGGAGAGGGGGGGGGGGGGAAGGAGGAGGAGGAGGAAGAGAAGAAAATTAGGAGGAGGAGGAGGAGGAAGAAGAACAGGAGGAGAAGGGGGAGAAGAGAAGAAAGAGGAGGAGGAGGTGGGGTGGACGTGGAGGAGAAAGAGCAAGATTAGAAGAAAAGGAGGAGGAGGAGGAGGAGAAAATAAGGAGGAAGAGGAGAATAAACGGAAGGAGAAGCAGAGGAGAAGGTACAGGAAGGAAAAAGCGGAAACGAAGAAAAGGAAAAGGAACTGGAGGAAGACGAAGACGAAGAAGAAGAGGACGAAAGAGAGTAGGGAGTGGAAGAGGACGATGACACAGTAAAAGCAGCAGAATCAGGGGCTGCACAGTTGCACGAGAATTAGACACAGCAATAAGAAAAAAATCGAACCAGGCAGCGAGGAGACGAATAAAAAAGAAAGAGAGAAACGAAACAAGACCGGATCCGAGGGAAGAAGAAGAACAACCAAGACGGACGAGGAGAGAAGGAGAAATAATAAAGAGGCGGAAAGAATTAGGAGTGACCAATGATCTTTTCATGAATACTAATGGTCGGGTCTCAGTCATCCGAGCAGGCACAGTGACAAGGGAATTCTCGCCATGACACAAGATTGAATCCGCGGCGAACTCCCTCTCTGCTGGGTGGGTGGGGTGGGAGGGGTGGGGGGGGCGGAAGGGGAAGAGGAAGAAGGGGGGGAAGTTAGGGAAGTGGGGAAGGGGGGGGAGGAAGGGAGGGAGGAAAGGATGGAGGGGTGGGGGAGAGAGAGAGAGAGAGAGAGAGAGAGAGAGAGAGAGAGAGAGAGAGAGAGAGAGAGAGAGAGAGAGAGAGAGAGAGAGAGAGAGAGAGAGAGAGAGAGAGAGAGAGAGAGAGAGGAGAGAGGAGAGAGAAAGAAAGAACCAGAGAACCAGAAACAGAGAGAGGGGGCAGGGAAGGGGAAGAGGGGAGGAG
>NC_091556.1:31903573-31911073 GCF_042767895.1 Penaeus vannamei | reverse complement strand
ATCAATCAAAGCTGCTTCACAACTAATTTCATGACCATCACATACGATAATTACACTGGATATATGGGCTATTAAGAATGACGCGTTAAAGGCTATCGGCCGTTATCTTGACTGCCTAGATTTTATCTGATTAGATACGGGCGGTAAATAGATTTCGTCCCTAGGAAAACGTGCGGACACATAATGAACATACGCACATTATATAAATTCTGATTAATTACAAATTACAAATGACAAGACATGCAATGATCAAGCGCAATGACCCCCCCCCCATATACACACAGACAGACACACACACACACAAACACACACACGCACCCGAGCTCCTCCTGACACCGACACCCGAGGCCTGGGCCATAAACACCCCTAATCCGAACGGATGGACTTCAGTGGCCAGTCCTCCTCCTCCTCCTCCTCCTCCTCCTCCGCGCAGGCGCAGCGGCGTCGCCTCTCGCTCTCTCCTCGTCGCCGTCCACGCGAGGCTGTAACGCCGGGATTTAAATACCCATAAGTCGAGCGTCCATAACTTTATTAGGTACCTCGCGCTGGCCAGGGAGGCATTAAGGGCGATTTAAAGCCCGGCTGATGAGGCGCTTTAGACCACTTGGAAAGAACGGACGCCAGAAATCAAGCCATTTAAAAGATGAGGAAAAAATGCTTATGATCGTAATATATTCATCCTGGAAAAAAGAAAAAGAAAACAAGCTTATGAAACGCCTAACACGTGTGCGGCGATGCCCTTCATCTCCTCCGAAGACTTCGACCTCGTCCACAAACTGCCCTGTCGGCGGCCGGCATACGAGCGACAGACCCAGCCGACCCACACTCAGCCCGCTCCCGCCCGAACCGAAGAGCCGGCTCCTCGCCTCGCCCAATCAAAGCCACGGATCTGCTGTGTATATATCAGCGGTCAAACGCAAATTTCCAGCGGGATTTTAACTGAATAACTGAACACATATTTGTAAAGAACAAATTTGTATTTGTATTTGCGCCTGACAAACAATGAATCTGTTATTTGCATTTATATTTGACTCTCTCCATTTGTGTCTGCGAATGCGTTTGTGCGTGCGTCCACATGTGCTTGTCACTAATTGGTTGGCTGCAGAAAAGAGAGAAAGAGAGGGAGAGGGAGAGAGAGGGAGGGAGGGAGAGAGGGAGAGAGGAAGAAAGAAAGGAAGGAAGAAAGGAAGGGAGAGAGAGAGAGAGAGAGAGAGAGAGAGAGAGAGAGAGAGAGAGAGAGAGAGAGAGAGAGAGAGAGAGAGAGAGAGAGAGAGAGAGAGAGAGAGATGGAAGAGAGGACGCTCCACGTGGTCTTCAAAAGAAAATAAGAAAACAAGGATATAAAAATATCGTCTTCATTCCCCCCCCCCGTCGGCCCGCCCCCGCCCCCGTCAGCACAAGAGAGCCCCGCGGCCCATTGTCACGGCCCTTCACCCACACGCCGAAGCCTCCAGGGAAACAAAACCGTCGGGGCAGGACGTCGGCGCCCGAACACGCCGCCGCGCCTCGGACTCGCCCCTGACGCCCGCACAAAGGGGCCGCCCACGTCTCGTGCGGGAAGGCATTGCCAATCCGGATATAGAGGTTGATTATAACAGAAATGTTCATATGCCAACACGAACATGTACAGAGGATAATTATAATGGAAATATTTATATGAAAACACGAACATATACAGAGGATAATTAAAATAGAAATGTTTATATACAAACATGAACATATACAGAGATTAATGATAATAGAAATGTTTATATGCAAACGCGAACATATGCAGATGTTAATTATAATGGAAATGTTTATATGCAAACATGAACATACGCAGAGGGTAATTATAATGGAAATGTTTATATGCAAACATGAACATCTACAGGGGTTATTTATATTATAAATGTTTAAATGCAAACATGAACAGACAGACGAATAAACAAACACAGACATTTACACATACAGAATCATTAGCTTAACGGACTACGAAGGAAAGAGGTGGTCCCTCACTCGAACGCACCGGCCGATTTTGCGAGCGTACCTCCTCCCGGAAGCTACGAAGGACTAAATATGTAATTGATTGTAAATTTGTATGTAATATCTATACTAACTGTGATCTGACCGCAAGCTAATATTTACTAAAGAACTACCATATCATACATTATAACCATTTGCAGTCTGTCACTTTTCATTTCTCTGTGATGCTTAGGTTAAAACACTTTCTTTTTCGATGCTACATGAATTCGTTCCACTGAATACTTATATACGCACACACACGCATTATATATAAACAAGTAAATAAATAAATACCGTATATATATATATATATATATATATATATATATATATATATATATATATATATATATATATATATATGATAAACGTAAAAGTAAGATAGATACGAAACCTGTCGTCCTTTCAAGCAATCTCCTTATCCCTCCTCTTCCACCTCTCCCTCTCCCGCTCTCCCTCCTCCTCAACCGTTCCTGAAAAGACGCCTCTCGCCCTGCCCCCCCCCTTTCCTTCCTTCCATCAGCCTCTCTTCCTTTAGCCTTTCTCTGCCGCCCCTGATAACCTCTCTCCGAGGCCTTCCTGCCGCGGATAAAGAGGATCACGGAACTTCGCTCCTCCTGCTGCCAAGGGTCGCCTTTTCTCCCTTTCCCTGTCTGTCTGTCTGTGTGTCTGTGTCTGTCTGTCTGTCTGTCTGTCTGTCTGACTCTCTCTCTCTCTCTCTCTCTCTCTCTCTCTCTCTCTCTCTCTCTCTCTCTCTCTCTCTCTCTCTCTCTCTTCGGGGCTTTTACTCTCCTTCTTGCTCGCATTTCTCGCCTTTGGGGTCGTCGAATAAATATATATCTTTATATCTATAGCTACCCCTTTATCTACATCTCCTTATCTATCAGTTTAACCACGAGAAGAATCTATACTCAATAAGAACTAGGAGATGAAACAGACGATATTTGTATATAATATCTATACTCTTTATTATAACTATGTTGTTATTTCGACGGGCCAAGGGAGCTGCAACAACAAGTAACTAGTAAGAAGAGAATAAAAACAACTGCTAAATTCTGTGAAAATCTAGTCCATGAACTTTCAAAATAAATACGATCCTGTTTATCCATTCTACTTCATACTGTCACTAGCATATGAACAACTATGAGAAAAAAAAAGAAAATGTGCAAAATAAAATCACAAAAATGCAACATTTCGCCATTCCCTCCGAGACCCTCAATAGAGAGAGAGAGAGAGAGAGAGAGAGAGAGAGAGAGAGAGAGAGAGAGAGAGAGAGAGAGAGAGAGAGAGAGAGAGAGAGAGAGAGAGAGAGAGAGAGAGAAAACAATACATATCTAAAGTACTCCATTTTAATCTAAGCCACTAATACATTCCCCCGACGCCTCAGTAATTGATTTTCCTCCTTTTCTACAATCCTCTAATCAACAATAACCTAATTGAGACCTTCCTGAAAGGGTGAGCACAACAATAACTTCCAGAGATTTTCGCGAGAGTTTGTGCCTTTTTCACAATAACTCGATCCACCTTTTGGTCAAAGAGAAGGGCGCTAGAATGGAGTGGAAAACACTTACCGTTTGTTTTCCTAGGGTGAGGTTGAGGTCACGCCTGCTGTGGAAGAAGAGAAAAGGCGTATTAGAATAAAAACTGTAATTACTGAATACAAATCAAATAGTAAATCCTAAAAATAAATGCTGTCTGTCTGTCTCTCTCTCTCTCGCATGTGAGCGATCGCAGCAAGCGCAACGGTCCAAGCAGGTGTAAGTACACGTATGAGTGCAATCGTAAAGTGCATGAGCGGGTGCAAGCTGCCATCACGAGCCATCGCCGCCCTCCGCTCCACCTGCGCCCGCCGAAGACCGTCGTAAAGAAGGAACGTGAGTCCGCGTGGCCTCCCGCCGTTCCCGCCCTCCCGTCCGTCACGACCGCCGCCTAACTTTCCCCGCTTCAATTTTCTGCAACTGTCGCTAAGTGGCCTTAATGGAGATCTCGGCGAGGCGGCGCTTTATTCCCCTCCCTCCCCGACGCGATCCCGCAAAGGGGAAGATAAAGAGTGGCGGGTCATTCTGGAAGGATCAGCTCCCTGTCCTCGCTTCCGGCGCGCCATCTGAGGGACAGACGTGTAATCTCCTCGCTCGAACAAGGAGTGCAACGAGGAAGGAAGAAAAAATCAACAGTGATACGCTGGCTCGCTCTTTCTGCGCGAGTTTTGGAGAAAAAAATACACGAGGTGGGGAAACGGGTTGGATTCCTTCTCAAATAATATACACTGCGTGAGGAAACGGGTTGGAGTCCTTCCAGAATAATGCTAGAGAGAAGGGGTTGGAATCTTTCTCAAATAAAATATCATGTCGGAAAAGGGGGATGGAATCCTCCTCAGATGATATAATATGTGAGGAAACAGGTTTCAGTTCTTCATGAAAATAAAGAGCGTGAGGAAAGGGGCTGGAATCCTTGTCAAATGAAATATGATGTATGAAAAGGGTTGGAATTAAAATAATATACTACGCAAGAAAACAGGTTCGAATCCTCCACCAAGAGAGGAAACGGATTGGAATCCTTCTTGAACAACATGCACGTTGGAATCCTTGTCGAAAATTAAACCATGTGAGGCAAATTTCATGCAGCACCTTGTTGCGTCACCACAGCTGCGAGGAACAACGTATAAACTGAACTCTATGACCACGTTACGAACCGGAACTCAAACGCTTCGAGTGGGGGAGGAGGGGGAGGAGGGTGAAGGGGGTAAGAAGGGAAGGAGGGAAGAGGGGAAGGGAAGGGGAGGCGAGAACCTGGGAGGGGGGCACACACACACACAAACAGACACGCACACGCGCGCCTTTCACAACACTGACTCGGGTTTACGATCCTTGCCACCAGAAGCCAAACAATTATGACCTGTTGCAACCCTGTCGTGATGGAGGGAGACGCTGGCACCGAGGAGGAGGAGGAGGAGGAAGGGGAGGAGGAAGGGGAGGATCAGGAGGAAGAGGAAGAAGGGGAAGAGGAAGAGGAAGGGGAGGAGGGAGGGGAAGGGGAAGAGGAGGGGAAGGGGGTGGAGGAGAGGGAGAAGAAGAAGAAGAGGAAGAAGGACAAGGAAGAGGAGGAGGAGGAGGGGAAGAAAGAAGGGCAGGAGGAAGGGGAGGGGGTGGAGGAGAGGGAGAAGAAGGAGAAGGAGACGAAGAAGGACAAGGAAGAGGAGGAAGTGGAAGAGGAGGAGGAGGAGGAAGGGGGGAGGAGGAGGAGAGGGAGAAGGAGAAGAGGACGAAGGACAAGGAAGAGGAGGAAATGGAAGAGGGGAGGAGGAGGAGGAGGAGGAGGAGGAAGTGGAGAGTTAGCAGCATGAAAAGGAATGACGAGGAAAAGGGAAGGTTGAAGAAATAGAAAAAAAAAATACAAAAGAAAGGAGGAAGAGGAAGTGGAGGTGATAGCAGAGCAGGAACAAGAGAAGGTACAAGATGTATACCGGGAAAGGAAAATTGACATTAATAACGGCAAATGACGAAGACAGGCAAATATTGATTAGAAAGGATACGATGTTAGTCTTTCTTTAACCTTCTTAGTTTTCTATATTCTTCTTTCTCCTCATACATATCCATGAAAAATGAGGAGGGATAGGATGAAATAGAGAAAGAATACAAGAATGAATGAATGAATGAATTAGAGAAAGAGAGAAAGAGAAAGAGAACGAGAGAGAGAGAGAGAACGAGCCAGAGCGAGAACGAGAGAGAGAGAGAGAGAGATAGAAAGACAGAAAGAGAGAGAGAGAGAGAGAGAGAGAGAGAGAGAGAGAGAGAGAGAGAGAGAGAGAGAGAAATTGAGACAAACAAAATCAGACTCTTGGCATCCCTCGGGGTTGGTGTGGACGACCTCAAGGTACTAACGACCTCACTAAAAGTTAACTGTGACGACCAGCTTGCCAAGGAGGCGGAGAGAGAGGGAGGGAGGGAGGGAGGGAAAGAGGGAGAAGGGCCGACACCTCGCCAAAACCCGTACATTATGGCCGACGAACCTAGCCCCGGGATGGAGGATTTACGACCTTACGGCAGCAGGCAGGAGGGAACTCGGAAGGAGTCATGGCACTCTCTTGCCCCCTCGACTCTCCGTCAATTAGGCGAGGACGGACGGTAAAACAAAGAGGTCATGAATGGTGATTTGTTTTCCCGTGCTTGTTCGGGGCGTGGAGGGGAGGGGAGGGGAGGGGAGGGAAGGGGAAGGGAGGGGGAGGGAAGGAGGGGAGGGGAGGGAGGAGGAGGGGAGGGAGGAGGAGGGGAGGGGAGGGGAGGGAGAGGGGATGTGGAATGGGGGGGAAGAGAGAGAGGGGAGGGGAAGGGAATGGGGGGAGTAGATATTGGAGGGAAGGGAAGAAGGAGAGAGGGAGGAATTAGGGAGGAATAGAGATAAGGAGGGAAGGGAAGAAGGGGAGGAGAATGGGGAAAGTAGGGAAGTGGAGAGGAAGGGAAAAGAGAGAGAGGGGGGAATTGGGGAAGAGTAGAGAAGTGGAGAAGGAGGAGAATGGAGATGGGTAAAGAAGTAGAGGGGAAGGGAAGAAGAGAGAGGGGAATGTGGGAGAATAGAGAAGGGGAGGGGAAGGAAGAGGAAGAAGGAGGGGGAGGAGAATGGGGGAGAGAAGAGAAATGGAAGGAAAGGGAGAAGATTGGAGGTGAGTAGAGAAGTGGAGGGGAAGGGGAAAGGGACAGAGAGGGGGATGGGGAGAGTAGAGAAGTAGAGGGGATGGGAAAAGGAGAGAGGGGGATGGGGATAATAGAGAAGTGGAGGGAAAAGGAAGAAGAAGAGAGAGGAAAAAAGGGGCGAGTAGAGAAATGGCGGCGAAGGGAAGGAGAATGGGGAATGGGGAAGAGTGGAGAAATGGAGGGGAAGGAAAGTGATAAGAGAGAGAGCGTGGGGAAAAAGGGAAGATGGGGAGAGGGAGGGAAGGAAAGGAAAGGGGAAGGGGAAGGGAGGGGGAGTGGGCAGGTCATTTTCAGCCATTTACCTGTTCTTTACACCCGCGTGAGGGGAGACAGAGCCCCGTGCCAGCTCGTCAAGGGAAGATGAAGCGAAGGAAAATAATAAGGTAATGAGGTATAGTGAACCGCATGTATCACGCTGAACAAAAAAAGGAGGAAGAGGACGTGAGTTGTGGGCGTATGAGGTTAATGAGATGATGAATAAAATGTGATACAAAGCGTAAGTGAGTCTTGACATGCGATGAATGTGTCTTAACATGCTAAATTGGATGTTAAATACTTTACAAGACATCCTTTCGGAAATGTTTAACATTATTCTAAGTAAAGAAATGGCTGGGAAAGAGGAGAATGAGAAAGAGAAAACGACAAACAGACAGACAGAGGGGGTGGGTGTGAAGGGAGAGAGAGAAAGAAAGAGAGAGGGAGAGCGAGAGAGTGGGGGAGGGGGAGGGAGAGGGAGGGTGAGGGTGAGGGTGAGGGTGAGGGTGAGGGAGGGTGAGGTGAGATTGAGAGAGAGAGAGAGAAAGAGAGA
>NC_091556.1:31873573-31891073 GCF_042767895.1 Penaeus vannamei | reverse complement strand
GACAAAAATAATGTTATTATTGAGACAAACACCTGGGATATTTACAAGGTAGACAATATGGTAGGAAGGCAGATGACCAAACTGGTAAGCAGGAAGTCAAATAGACAAGCAGGAAGGTAAATAGACAAGCAGGCAAATAGACAATATGGTAGGAAGGCAGATGGCCAAACTGGCAAGCAGGAAGGCAAGCAGACAAGCAAGCAGGTAGAAAGACAAGTTATCAAGCAAAAATGGACACAAGGAAGCAGGTACGAGGGAGGTAAGTTGGTACAAGAGCTGGAATGCAAGTAAGCAGGCGAAACATCAAGTATATTGGAACCCTAACACAGAAACGCAAATTCTCTGCTACAGCCAATTTTCTCTTTCTTTGTCTCTCTCTCTCTCTCTCTCTCTCTCTCTCTCTCTCTCTCTCTCTCTCTCTCTCTCTCTCTCTCTCTCTCTCTCTCTCTCTCTCCTGTGCGTGAATTCGGGTCATGCACGTTCACTTTTGCAACGGCAAGATCCGAGGACGCCTAAACGGAAAGCCAAGCTTGACATTCACCCCCCCTTCCCCTATCCCCCGCAATCAACTCCCCCAAAGTTCACTTAATTGCTTGGGAAACTTTGCTTATGAATACCTGTTTCCCGCTACACCTTCAGGATGGGGGAATCGGACGCAGAGGAAAGGAGGAAGGAGGGGGGAGGAGGGAAGGAGGAAGAGATGGGGGGGGGGGGGCATATCCTTAAGATATTAAACAATGTGTGAGAGAAGGCAAGGAAGAAGGCTGAGATTGAGAGAGTGAGAGAGTGAGTGAGAGTGAGGGAGAGAGAGAGAGAGAGAGAGAGAGAGAGAGAGAGAGAGAGAGAGAGAGAGAGAGAGAATAGAAAGGGAGGACAAAAGAAAAGAGAACAAAAAGAGAAGAAATGAAAAGAGAAAAGCGAGAAAAGACAGCCAGGAGAAGAAAGAGAATGGGAGAGAGAACAATGCAAACGGCAAATCGGCTCTAATTAGAAGTCTGCGGTAACCTAAGTTCCGTCTGACGCAATCTGTGACGCAGTGTGACGTCATGTACCTGCTCGACCTCAGACTCTCGGCATTACATTGTCCTTCAAGATAAAAAAATATATAGATAATATGCAAATGGCGGCTCAAAAATCCTTGCTACGATATCGGGAGGTGACTACTCATGCAAGGCGAGGCACTGCTCAGCTGGTATAAAATCAATGTCAGCTGAGGACCCTTCGCTGGGTAAAAAGAAGAAAAAAAGCAAACAAAATCCATCAGAATAAAAACGTAAAGAGCATCTACCCAACATAAAACAAAAGCACAGAAACAAATAAACACACACACACATACATGGTTTTTACATCACTGGATAACACCTTTCTTTTCTTTTTTAGCAACAGTTCGTGTCAACTTGTCTCGCAAAGCACCACGAGTGCTAGCGCCGGTCTTCAAGGCAGTGCTTCCGTCCTTCATCTGCTCTCACGTAAACGCACATCGATACAGGCAACGACAGGCATCACGCGCGAAAGAACAAGTGCGTCAACGGCCAAGTAAACGAGTGTTTGGGCACGACTAATGAGGGCGACATTCTCTCTCTGTCTCTCCCTCGCGCTCTCTCTATTTCTTCTCCCTCTCTCTCTCTCTGCCTGCGTCTGTCTGTCTGTCGGTCGGTCAGTCTCTCTCCCTCTTTCTTTCTTTCATTCTTTCTTTCTTTCTCTCTCTCTCTACTTCTCTCTTTCTCTCTCTCTCTACTTCTCTCTCCCTCTCTCTCTCCTTCCTCCCTCTCCCTCTCCCTCTCCTTCCTCCTGCTCCCTCTCCTTTCTCCCTCTCCCTCTCCTTCCCTCCTGACCTCTCCCTCTCACACGTCGCGCGAAGACGGAGAGAGGCAGCTCGGAATTCACGTCCCCGAGTGAGTGAGTCCTTGAGAACGTCCCGCAACCGAGCTGCAACTCAGGGGAAGAAGGGACGTCAGGGAAGAATGGAAGGAAGGGGCGGAAAAGGAGGAAAGGAAAGAAGGTGAAGAAGGGGAGGAAAGGGAGGGAGGAGGAGAAGGGGAAGAAAGGGAGGACGGTGAAGAAAGGAAGGAAGCGGAGGAGAGGGGAGAAAGGGGCGAAAAGGGAGGAAAGGGAGGAGGAGAAGGGTAGGAAAGGGAGGACGGTGAAGAAAGGAAGGAAGGAGAAGAAGGGAAGGGGAGGGAAGAAGGGGAGGAAAGGGGCGAAAAGGGAGGAAAGCGAGGACGGTGAGGAAAGGAAGGAAGGAGAAGAAGGAAGGAGAGGGAAGAAGGGAGGAAAGGGGCGAAAAGGGAGGAAAGCGAGGACGGTGAGGAAAGGAAGGAAGGGGAGGAGGGGAGAAAGGGGCGAAAAGGGAAGAGGGTGAAGAAGGGAAGGAAGAAGTGGAGGACAGGGAGGGAGGAGGAGAAAGGTAGGAAAGGGAGGACGGTGAAGAAAGGAAGGAAGGAGAAGAAGGGAAGGAGAGGAAGAAGAGAGGGGAGGAAAGGGGCGAAAAGGGAGGAAAGGGAGGAGGGTGAAGAAGGGAAGGAAGAAGGGTAGGAAAGGGAGGAGGGTGAAGAAGGAAGCAGAAGAAGGGGAGGAAAGGGAGGGAGGAGGAGAAAGGTAGGAAAGGGAGGACGGTGAAGAAAGGAAGGAAGGAGAAGAAGGGGAGGAAAGGGAGTAAAGGGAAGAGGGAGACGAGAAGGGAGGATCAAACCAAACCAACAGGGGCGGACGCTGGAGTAGAGGCTAGAGTGCTGGGACTGAGTCTTTGATTGACGGAGGGTGAGAAGGAGAGAATGAAAGCAAAAGGGGAAAGAAGAAAATATGGGGAGATGCGACGAAAGCGAATATAAGGAATACATGATAAGAAATGTATGACACGTGATATATATGTTAAGAAGAAGAAATGTATGACACGTGACATATATGGTAAGAAGAAGAAATGTATGACACGTGACATATATGGTAAGAAGAAGAAATGTATGACACGTGACATATATGGTAAGAAGAAGAAATGTATGACACGTGACATATATGGTAAGAAGAAGAAATGTATGACACGTGACATATATGGTAAGAAGAAGAAATGTATGACACGTGATATATATGGTAAGAAGAAGAAATGTATGACACGTGACATATATGGTAAGAAGAAGAAATGTATGACACGTGATATATATGGTAAGAAGAAATGTATGACACGTGACATATATGGTAAGAAGAAGAAATGTATGACACGTACACATTAAGATTGAACATGGAGTAAAAAAAAAAAAAGTAAAAAAATGGGGAAAAGAAAACATAAAAGAAACCAGAAGGGAAGAAAAAGATCTGGGAAGTGAAAGGGAAGAGAAAATAAGCCGAGAGACCTGCCAGTGTCCCCAGCGTCCCAGCATCACCCGGGCATCTTTCGCAATCAGCAGTCACCGAGACAAACAGCCGTCGTAAGAGCCGTCCCGCCCCTTATTAAGACAGGTAAACCTCCTCAGAACAGGTCCTCGTCTCCGGAAGCCCCCCCCCCCCTTCTCCTCCTCCTCCTCCTCTCCCTCTCCTCCTCCTCCTCCTCCTCCTCTCCTCCTCCTCCTCCTCCTCTCCTCCTCCTCCTCTCCTCCCTCCTCCTCCTCCTCCTCCTCTCCTCCTCCCTCCTCCTCTCCTCCTCCTCCTCCTCTCCTCCTCCTCCTCCTCCTCCGCCTCCTCTCCTCCCTCCCTCCTCCTCTCCTCCTCCTCCTCCTCCTCTCCTCCTCCTCCTCCTCTCCCTCTCCCTCTCCCTCTCCCTCTCCCTCTCCCTCTCCTCTCCTCTCCTCTCCTCTCCTCTCCTCTCCTCCTCCTCCTCCTCGTTCGTCCCTCACCCTCCTCGTTCGTCCCTCACCCTCCCCGCGCGTCCCCTCCTTCAGATTCCCTTCGTCCCTCTTTCCCTATTCATTGCCCTTCTTTATGCCTCCCTTCTTCCCCTATCCTTCTCTTTCTCTTATATTTCCCCACCTTTCCCCTACCCTCCCTCGCTCTTCCTTCTCCCCCACTCCTCCTCCCCTTGTCAGTCCCTGCCCGCCCTTTCTTTCCCTCTACCCCCTCCCCTTCCCAGCCCTCCGACTGCCTCCTCCCCCATAACCTCCCTTGCCACCCCCTCCCCCCCCCTCCCGCCTCCTCGCCCATATCGCAACCCTATCTATCATTAGTTACAAATCGACCTCCTCCTCCTAATTAGCCGTGACACTAACGGGCACGACACGACCTGCTGTTGGCTCGCCGTTCCCTCCTGCCGGCTCCCTCCCCCCTCCGAAGGAACTTTTCTGCCTCCGTCTCTGCCTTTTCCCTCCTCCCTCCTCTCTCCCTCCCCCTCTTCCCCTTCCCCACTCCTTCCACTCTCCTCCGACCCCTCCCTTATTCTCCACTCGGAGGTCTCTGGAAATAACAGGTGCAAAAAGGAGAGGGAGAAAGAGGGAGGAGAATAAGAGGGGCCTGGAAACGGGGAGGGGAAACTAATATTAGGATTAAGACGACGTGAAAGGATGTGGCGGAGGACAGGAAAGGAAATGAAGGATTAAGAGAAGGAGGAGAAGACGAGGAGGCGAAGAAGGGGAAGATGAGAGCGACGACGAAAGAGGAAAGGGGAGGGAAATAACCCATAAAAAAAGAGAATGAAAGAAAAATTGGAATTTCTCTGATCGCACAAACATCTTCCCCTCAAAGACCGCACCAACCGCGCGGGCTTAAAAATAAATGATTAAATAAATATATGATCTAAATAAACATCATAAATAAACAAGCGCACGTTTTAAAAGCCCGGACCCAAACCCGCGGGCCCACGGGCGCAAACACGCCCTGGGAGGAGGAGGGCGAGCGGCCGCCATGTTTACGGCAACCCGAAGGTGCAACAGTCACTTTTACTTACCGTGACTTGGCGTTTATTCCGGCGGGGCGTGCCTGTCGCTTATCATTATCTTGCCGCCTCCTAACAGCGGGATTCAATATCCTGATAAGCTTGTCCAGATTTTCTGGCAGTCTGTCTGCCTGGATTTAATCGCCCGGAACATACACGTACACATGCATGCATGCATGTACGCATACACACTAAAACGCCCACGCTCACTTGCGTACAGTTCCGCATGTGCGTACAGACACTCCGAAACATAAGATACAGACACAGACTTCGACACAGCAACAACAACGCACGTACACACACATGAACGCCAGCACACAGACGATGCTAAGCTGAATCATGAAAATGCAAGCAAGCACGAAAAATGAAAGTGGCAACTTGTGTGACAAATACCAAATGAGGCGCAGCAGATTCATGGCGATACGCTGCAAACTCTGCAACGTTGCAAGCGGAAAAAGAGAAAAAAATCGCTGCAGAATTTAGTTTCGCGAAATTGCACACGTGTGAGCAAACGAAAGTAACAAGTGAAAATCATAAGATTGATAACGATTATTAAATAGTGATGATATGAATAATTAATACATAAAAGAAACAAACTAACGCACACGAAAAGGAGAATAAACAAACAAACAAAAATAAAAAAAATGGAAGACAAGATCCTTTGAGACAGTCAGTATCACGGTGCTATCCAATAAACTCCTCCAATACTATCTCTTGGCCTTCCTCTTCTTCATCTTCCTCTTCCTTGCTCTCACTTTCATTTTATCTCTCTCTCTCCCTTTCATCCCTCCTTCCTCTCTCTCTCTCTCCCTCTCTGTCTTTATCTTTATCTTTGTCTCTCTCTCTCTCTCTCTCTCTCTCTCTCTCTCTCTCTCTCACTTTCTCTCTCTCTTTCTCTCTCTCTCTCTCTCTCTCTCTCTGAATCTGTACCTGTATCTGTATCTGTATCTCTCTCTCCCCCTCTCTCTCTCTCTGTCTCTCCTCTCTCTCTTTCCCTAACCCCCCCTCTCTCTTCCTCTCTATCTCTCTCTCTCTCTCTCCCTCCTTTCCTCATCTATTACCGTTATTTCCCATCCAAAGATACCGATCTCCCCGCCCACACACCCTCACCCATCGTCCCGTACCCGACCCCCGTACCCGAACCGGCGTTTCGAACGACGGGCACGCAAATACAGACGGCCCCCTCCCTCCTCCCACCCACCCCCCAACCAACCCCAAGCAACCGTTCGTGACCGCCACGGACGCAATATGCTAACGGTTCAATATCAGTCACACATCAGTCGCATACCAGTCACCGCCAACCTCGCTCTCCCATCTAAATAGCGTCATCTTGGGCCTTTGTCGTGTCCCCTTCCACGTGGCATTCTCACACTTATTATATTGCTAGGGGAGAGAGTGAGAAAAATCGAACGAATATTTCGCGATATTTTCCATATACATAGAGAAAGAAAGAAAGAAAAAGAATAGTAGGTGATGGGTGATAGAAAGAAACAGGGTAAAGGGGAGGGAGAGAGGGGGAGAGAGGGAGAGGGAGAGGGAGAGGGAGAGGGAGAGGGAGAGGGAGAGAGAGAGAGAGAGAGAGAGAGAGAGAGAGAGAGAGAGAGAGACAGAGAGAGAGAGAGAGAGAGAGAGAGAGAGACAGATCGAGCGAGCGAGAGTTGGGACAACCGCCCCAAGAGCAACAACTGTCCCATTAAAGCGGGACAGCCCCGTAAAAAGCGAAAAGGCATGTGCTATGAAAGTCATACCAGACTAAGCACATAAGAAGTTCCCCATAAAGGCGAAAATTATGCACAGTGAAATAAACCAGTAAATGCGAGAACAATTAGGACTAGGCAAAAAAAGGAACAGGAAAAAGAAGGCAAATCAATTTGAATTGGAGGAGTAGAAGGGAGTAAAAGAACCATAGGAATTACAAGAAAAAAATGAAGAAAGTGAAGGAGAAGGAGAAGGAGAAAGAGAAAAAGAAGAGAATGAGGAAAAAGAGGAGAAGAAGGAGATGAAGATGGAGAAGGGGAAGTAGGAGAAGTAGAAGAAGGAGGATGATGAAGAAGTTGAAGAATATAATTAAAAGAAAAAAGTAAGAAGAAAGGCGAAGAATAAAATGAAAAAAGTAAGAAGAGAGGTGATGAAAAGAAAAAGAAAAAAAAGATAAGATAGAGACACTGTTATCTGCCAGTCTCTGCAGGCTTCCGCCAACTCACTGCACGTGCACTAATTTGCATTCTCCTAATAGCTGCTACGACACAAACCTGTGTGTGTACGACCTCCCATTGCGCCGGTATGAATATCTTAGCAGCGGAGAGAATAAGAACATGCAAATTACTTCACAAGAAGGTAATACCAATAACAAGGACTGTGTAAACATCTACATACACACACGTACACACAAACATTCGTATGAACGGCGCGCACACGCATATGCATACACAAAAACATGGTTACACAAGATTTATAAAATACATACATACAAACACATATAAAAGAATATAAACACACAGACACACACACACAAACAAACTCACACACACACACACACACACACACACACACACACACACACACACACACACAGACACACACACACAAACAAACTCACACACACACACACACACACACAAAACGTTATACGCTGGTTAAACAAAACCGGCAACCCACACACACACGCAGCAATAATAATAACGAAAGTTTTAAAATGACTACCAACAGTTAACGGCGCTTCGACCCAATAACATCCAATAACGTCTAATTTCAATAACTATCTCTAATAAAATGGGGAAAAATAACGGTTGAAGCCCGCAGCAAACCGGACAAAAATTCTAACTCTTTTAACCCGAGGGAGAGAGAGGGAGAGGGAAAGGGGGTGGGAGTGAGAGGGAGAGAGAAGGGAGAGGGAGAGGGAAAGGGGGTTGGAGTGAGAGGGAGAGGGAGAGGGAGAGGGGGAGGAAAGGGGGTGGGAGTGAGAGGGAGAGAGAAGGGAGAGGGAGAGGGAGAGTGAGAGGGAAAGGGGGTGGGAGTGAGAGGGAAAGAGGGTGGAGTGAGAGGAGAGAGAGAAGGGAGAGGGGGAGGGAAAGGGAGAAAGGGAGAGAGAGAAAGGAGAGAGGAGAGGGAGGGAGGGAGGGAGGGAGGGAGGGAGGGAGAGAGAGAGAGAGAGAGAGAGAGAGAGAGAGAGAGAGAGAGAGAGAGAGAGACAGAGAGAGAGAGAGAGAGAGAGAGAGAGAGAGAGAGAAAGAGCAAAAGGAAAAGAAAAGGAAAAAGAAAAAGAAAGAAAAGAAAGAAAAGAAAGAAAAGAAAGAAATGGAAAGAGAAAGAGACAAAGAGCATCCCAAAGAGAGCAAATAAAATTCCGACGCGGAAAATGGACGCCAGTAAATCACCCGCTAAATAAAATGGAATGAAGGATAATTCAATCAGCTCGGATCAAACGAAAAGGGGTCATGCAAGAGATATTAAAACGGAGTGAGGTCAATCAACAACACGGGGAACGGGAAGGATGGGATTGGAGCTGGAGAAAGGAGGGAGAGAGAGGGAGAGAGGGAGGGAGCGAGAGAGGATGGAGGAGGGAGAGAGGGAAAGTGGGGGGAGGGTGGAAGGGAGGGATGGGGAGGGAGGGAGGGAAGGAAGGTGGGAGGGAAGGAGGGAGCGATCGAGAGAGAGAGAGAGGAGGAGAGGAGAGGGAAGGGAAGGAAGGGGAAGGGAGAGGGAGTGAGAGAGAGAGAGAGAGAGAGAGAGAGAGAGAGAGAGAGAGAGAGAGAGAGAGAGAGAGAGAGAGAGAGAGAGCAAGCGAAACAAGAGACAGGTAGAGCGACAGACACACAGACAGAAGACAGACAAACCAGCAACTAAATGAATAAAACTCCACTCCTGCAAGACCTCTCCTCCTCACTGCCCCTCCCTTCCCTCCCCCTCCCCCCGTCTCAAGCAATCCTCACGCAGCGGCCCCGTCCCCTGAGACCCTTTGGGGGAGCGATCCAAGACACACTTCGCTTCGTTATCTCGTGGGTGATGAGGCGCGTTAAACCAATGGACGTTCCTCTCAAACTGGATTTAGAAAAAAGGAAAAAAAAGGGGGAGACGCTGCACCCAGTCAAAGCTCAAAGCCCCGACGGCCACTACCACTCTATAAGACACACACACACACACACTCACATACACATAGACACACGCACGTACACACACAGACACGAACACATACACAAACCACCCTAAAAAAACACTCACAACAAAAGTATTTTACACACCAAAAAAAAAAAAAAAAAAAAAAAAACACTCACAACAAAAGTATTTTACACAAAAAAAACACAACAAAAGCATTTTATCTTTTTCCTCCCAAAACCCCTTCACAGTTACTTGCTAGCTCGGGAGGGCATTCATCCCAGTCACACCCCCGCCTGACACTCACCGAGCCCCAATCAACAGCCAATTCAACAGTCAGCGCCCCAGATCCCAAGCGCCGGTCGAAGGACGTCCCATCTTCTGGGTCTTTTAAAACCTTCGGCGTGTTAAATGAGCTGAGGACGTCATCGGGACACTATTGTGAGGCCATTTCCGCTCCGAGGCAAGTAAGCAAGATCGCGTAAGGAGCGGGCGGTGGGAGAGAGAGAGGATAAAGAAGACAATGGCAGGAGAGCAAAACGAAGAGAAGAGAGGAAAGGGTAAAGGGAGAAAAAGAAGAGAAAGGAGGGAGGGAGGGAGAGAGGGAGGGAGAGAGGGAGGGAGAGAGGGAGGGAGAGAGAGAGAGAGAGAGAGAGAGAGAGAGAGAGAGAGAGAGAGAGAGAGAGAGAGAGAGAGAGAGAGAGAGGAGAGGGAGAGGGAGAGGGAGAGGGAGAGGGAGAGGGAGAGAGAGAGAGAGAGAGAGAGAGAGAGAGAGGGAGAGGGAGGGGAGAGGGAGAGGGAGAGGGAGAGGGAGAGGGAGAGAGAGAGGGAGAGGGAGAGGGAGAGGGAGGGAGGGAGGGAGAGAGAGAGGGAGGGAGGGAGAGAGAGAGAGGGAGAGGGAGAGAGGGAGAGAGGAGAGAGAGAGAGAGAGAGAGAGAGAGAGAGAGAGAGAGAGAGAGAGAGAGAGAGAGAGAGAGAGAGAGAGAGAGAGAGAGAGAGAGAGAGAGAGAGAGAGAGAGAGAGAATAGAAAAGAAGAGATGGAAAGAGAACAGAAGAGTAAACAAGAAAACAAAGGAAGAGAAGAGATGAAAAAAGAAAAGAACAGTAAACAAACAAACAAACAGAAAGAGAGAGAGAAGATCCGAGAACAAACAGCGTAGACAGGAGCAAAAAAACAAAAAACAAAACAACAACAAAGAAACCTGAATGTAAAGTGTCAGTAAAGACCTTAAACGCTGACGCTACTATTAACAGGCGTGATAAATCAGGACCTGGCCCCGTTGCGGCCGCCCACCGCCCACCACAATATAATTATCACAACTCGACTGCCAATTTCCCTGCTTTTGACGGGCGCCCCTCACCTGCCTCCTCGGGAACGCATACAGAGCATAGGAATCCACGTAATTGTGTGTCTGTCTGTCTGTCTGTTTGCCTTCTTGTCCGCCCGGAATATTTAACCATTTTTTGACTGATTTAAGAGGGAAGGAGGGAGAGGGGGAAAGAAGAGAGGAAGGAGGGAGGGAGGGAGGGAGGGAGGGAGGGAGGAGGGAGGAGGAGGGAGGGAGGAGAGAGAGAGAGAGAGAGAGAGAGAGAGAGAGAGAGAGAGAGAGAGAGAGAGAGAGAGAGAGAGAGAGAGAGAGAGAGAGAGAGAGAGAGAGAGAGAGAGAGGGCATGGGTGGGAGGGGGAGGGAAAGAAGAGGAGGAGAAGGGCGAGATGGGGTGGGAGGGAGCAAAAGACGAAAAAGACGAAGAGAACCGTCAGAAAACCAAACACCAACACCACCAATAACACCAACGCCATCAACACCACCAACACAAACATCAAAACCAACACCACCAACAACACCAACTCCACCACCACGACCAACATCAAAACCAACTCCACCAATTCCACCACCACCACCAACATCAAAACCAACACCACCAACAGTACACGGAAATGGAAACGGAAGGGCACGGGAGAGGAGGAGGGGGGGGGGAGAAGGGAGAAACACGATAATGCAGCGTCCAAAAGCTGGTGACGCAAGAACAACGATACGATGTTAATTAGAAACTTTTGCGCGCGTCTCAGGCTCGCTAATGACTTGGCTCCGTCGATTGTGGAAATTCACATTAAAGGAGGCGCGTTAGCGAGGCAGTTCGGGGGAATTAGATGCTATGGCGGAGGGGGGAGGGGCTATGGAAGAGGGGGAGGGGCTATGGAAGGAGGGGGGAGTGGTTATGGCGGAGGGGGAGGGCTATGGAGGAGGGGGAGGGGGAGGGGCTATGGCGGAGGGGAAAGGGTTATGGAAGAGGGGAGGGCCAGTGAAGGAGGGGGAGGGGTTATGGAAGAAGGGGAGGGGGCTATGGAGGAGGGGGGAGGGGCTATGGAGGGAGGGGGAGGGGCTATGGCTGAGGGAGGAGGGGTTATGGCGGAGGGGGAGGGACTATGAAGGAGGGGGGCGAAGGGGTGATGGGACTAAATACATGAATCCGAGGGACACACTAAAAATTAAAAAGAAAAAAATGTAGAAGACAAAAGCAAAAAAAAAAAAAAAAAAAGAAAAAGACTACAACAAGAAACAAACAAAACCCAAATAAACGACGAAAGAAAAGAAAAAAAATACAAAACAAGAAAAAATGAAAGAAAGAAAAAAGAGAGACTACAACAAGAAACAAAGCAAAACCCAAATAAACGACGAAAGAAAATAAAAAAAAACAAGAAAAAAACGAAAAAAGACAGCCTTCAACAAGAACCAAAACCCCCAAATAAACGACACGAAAGCCAAGCAGAAGACAATAAAGCCGCTATGAACCCCGAAGTGAACCCCAAGCAGCGGAATCTTCATGGAGGTTGACTTGGAGGAGAGACGAGGGGCGCCGCCGAGGGGAACGCGTGTTTGCGCTCCAATTTACATGGGAATGATTCGCTTTAAGAAGCAGTCCAATGGGCGCTGTGCTTGGCCGGGGTGTTATCATTTCTCCTTTCTTCTTCGCCTTCCTCGCCTTGTTTTGTTAATTCTCCTTCTTACTTCTTCTTTCTTTTCTTCTTCATGTTCTTTTCTTCTTCTTCTTCTTCTTCTTCTTCTTCTTCTTTTTCGTCGTCGTCGTCGTCGTCGTCGTCGTCGTCGTCTTCTTCCGTTTTTTTATGTCTTTCTTTCTTCTGGTTCTTTTACCCGTTTTTAGTGTTTCTCATTTTTTTCTTCTACTTTCGTTTCCTCTTGCTTCCTTTTCTTTTTTTCTTCTCCGGCTATTGATTTTTTTCCTTCTGAATTTTCTTTCATCTCTCTTCTCTTTTCCTCTTTCTCTTTTAAATTGTTTTCTAATTGCTTTTTAAGTTATAGCATTTCCCCTTTTTATCTAGCATTCTTTTCACCTTGATTATTTTCCTCAGCCTGCTCTTCAAACTGTTTTCACCACAAATATCATACCTTTAGGTATCACCCTCTTTTACTTTCATCATCATCATCACCATTACTACCACCATTGTCAACATATCACCACCACTATCACCATTATTACCACCATTGTCATCACCACCATTGACACCATCAACACTATCATCACCATCACCATTATTATCAAATTATCATTATTATCATTATTACCATCATAGCCGTCATCAACACCATCATCACCATCACTACGAATAATACCATCATCACTACCATCATCACCAATATCACCATCACCACCACTATCACCACCTTCATTTTCACCGCCAACGCTCGTTGCAAGAGGCACAATTCCTCACGGCGCCAATTTTCTAAATTCGCTAATCATTACTGCAATTCGTTACCGCCGGAATAATAACGATAATGACACCATCAGCAACGGACAACTGGCACGCAGCCTGTTTTTCATTTGATATCCGAATGCATCTGATAAAACGGATGGGTGAGCGGATGGGGTGGATGGACGGATCGTGAAGGCGGGTTCGTAAGTGGATAGAGAAATATTATATCCATGAACCAATTATAAAGACATACCTACTTACCTACCTACATTCATTCATACATAAATACACATACACTCACACACGCACACTCACACACGCACGCACACGCACGCACACGCACGCACACGCGCGCACACACACACACACACACACACACACACACACACACACACACACACACACACACACACACACACACACACACACACACACACACACACACACACACACACACACACACACACACACGCACGATCAACTACCAACAACGCAAGCCTGACTTACCCTCTCAATATAAGCTAGATGAACGCAAGCATGCAAGCACTTAGCCACACACACTCCACCGCAGTCAGCTGTTTGTCTTTACCTTGTGGAACCTGTAATGGAGAATGAGGAGTTAATTAGTTAAAACGTCCAATTTTTGATAAAGACATAATTACATGTTCGTTTATATAAGACTAGCAATGCCGAAGAGATATTGTTGCAAAAACCATTGTTCATTGTCATGCAGTTTCCTTTATGCATATCTTTCGCTGTCTGTCACCGTCTCTGTCACTGTCTCTTGTGTTTGTCACTGTCGTTGTTCCTGTCTTCGTAACTACCTCTTATCACCGTCACTATCTCCGTAGTTTAATATCTCTGACATTTACTGCCTCCGTCTCGTTCTCCCTCCCCCTCCCCCGGCCCCCCCCTCCGCCCCTCCCACCTGCAAGACGTGGATTATCCCGGGTACTTTACGCGTGAGGGAAGCAGTAATAGCCGGGGCGGGTCGGGGATGATGCTTTCAGCTAAAGCCTTTGGAGTTAACGAAATTAGTTTTGGCAACCGAGGCAGCATCTGCTCCGCCATGGCCGCGCACGCATCCCATTATCACCAAAGCAATTCTATAACTAGCATTACACCCGCGCGCTTCTCCTCCTCTTCCGCCAGGCGAGTCGGGAACGGACACCCGCCGCCGACACCAGTCTCCAGTGACATCAATAATCCTGTTAAAAATACGGAATCTTTAAGGTCCCGATCCGCTGGCGGCTGCTGAGCGCAACATCAAACAAAAAGCGACACGAGCGATCACGCCTCGCATGCGACGCGGCTCGGGGGGGGGGGGGGGGTATCATCCGTTTCTGTCTACGAGTCTCGTATATCCCGCCCCCACGCTCTCTTGGTCTTTATTCGCTCATTCCTTTTCTTCTCTGCTCGTTTCTCAGCCTCTCCCCTTTCTCGCGCTCTTTTAACTGTCCTTATGTCTGTCTGTCTATCTCTTTTTTCTTTCGGTCTGTTTCTCTTCTCTTTCTTTCTTTCTTTCGGCCTGTCTCTCGTTCTTTCATTCTCTCTCTCTCCCCCCCCCCCCCCTCTCTCTCTCTCTCTCTCTCTCTCTCTCTCTCTCTCTCTCTCTCTCTCTCTCTCTCTCTCTCTCTCTCTCTCTCTCTCTCTCTCTCTCTCTCTCCTGTATCCCCTTCATCCTTTTCTTTGCATTCTTCTTCCCCTACTCTACCTTTCCTCTTCTTCCCTCCCCTCAGCTAGATCTACCTTTTACCCATCCACCTGCTTTTACATTTACCCTCCTCTTTTCCCCCACAGTTCCCTATTTCCCTTCGTACCTTCCTTACGCATTTCTTAAAAAATATATATATTATCTACTTATCATAATTTTTTTTTTCTACTATGTTCGAACAGGGTGAAGGAGACGGACCGAGTGCCAGGGCGAGAAGGGCCGAGTGAGTGCCAGTGCCAGGGAGAGAGCGGCGAGGGTGACAGCGGGCAGTAAGGCAGACTTCTGGAGGCGCATGTGGGCGGCGGCGGGACTAACGGGACTCAGATGGGGGCGTAAACGTACCTAGGGAGGGGGAGAAGGGAGAGGGGGAGAAAGGAGATGGAGGGAAGGAGGGAGGGAGGGAGGAGGAGAGGGAGGGAGGGAGGGAGGGAGAGGAGAGAGACAGGGAGAGAGAGAGAGAGAGGGGGGGAGAGAGAGGGGAGGAGGTAGAGGAGAAAGGGAGGAGAAGCAGAGGAGGGAGGGAGGGAGGAGGAGGGAGGGAGGGAGGGAGGGAGGGAGGAGGGAGGAGGGAGGAGGAGGGAGAGAGAGAGGGAGAGAGAGAGTGAGAGAGAGAGAGTGCGAGAGAGAGACAGAGAGAGAGAGTGAGAGAGAAAGAGAGACAAAGAGAGAGAAACAGAGAGAAAGAGAGAAAGAGAGAAACAGAGAAAGAGAGAAAGGAAGAGAAACAAAGAGAGAAACAAAGAGAGAGAGAGAGAGAGAGAGAGAGAGAGAGAGAGAGAGAGAGAGAGAGAGAGAGAGAGAGAGAGAGAGAGAGAGAGAGAGAGAGAGAGAACAAGAGAAAGACAAACCTAATTTACAAACAACGCATACCCACTACAAACACTTACTACCGCCTACGTATGAAAAAAAAATAATGAATAATACTATACCAAGAAATTCCCACGCGTCACAACCATCACAAGAAAGGGATCCTAACGAAGAAAGCTGGCGGTCTGAGTCCTCGAGCGGCGATGAGGACATCAACTCAAACGTTCGCATGGAAAGGGGTGCGGGGGAGGGGGAAGAGGGGAAGAGTAGGCGGGAGGGGTGGAGGAAGGGGAAGGGGTGGGGGAGGAGGAGGGAGGACGGGGGAGCGGGAGGAAGGAGGGAAAGGAGGGGAGGAAGGAGGAGGACAAGGGGGAAGAAGGAGGAGGGGGAGGAAGGAGGAAGAGAGAAGGGGAGAGGGGGAGGAAGGAGGAAGGAGAAGGGGGAGGAAGGAGGAGGAGGACGGGGAGGGGGAGGAAGGATACGGCTGAGTAATAGAGTCAAGTTCTATTTGTTGAATTTGTCTTTCCGGGAAAAGTGGTCGGGGTTTGAACAAGGTGAACGGGACCGATAGGCAAACATCCCTGATTCGCGATTCTGCTTCGTTACCCGACACTTTTTCTCCCTCTTTTACTCTACATTACGTTATTTACGCCTTTCTCCAATACCAAAAAAAAAAAAAAAAAAACACGAAATTCTATTGTGCTATAAAAAAAAATAAAAATAAAAACGGCAACTCCTTAAAAGAATACAGCGGCACACAGGAAAATAGATTACATTCAGCGGGGAAACCGGATTCCACAGCGAGACATGAGAGCAGGCGAAAAGGACGATCCAATTACCGTGATTCTCGGAAAGTGTAAAGGAAGAGGAAGGAACCGAGAATAAAAGAAAAATATCCAATATCAAATAATCACAATAAAAAGAGGAAAAAAGAGAGAATCCTCCGCCAGAGCGTCTTAAACCGGAAGGGACCTCGTCTGGCACAAACAGACACAAAACGGATTCCATTTTTCGCCCTTATGTCCGCCATTGTGTGCTCATGTTGAACTCTCCAGCCAAGTGGAAGGGGACGATGCGAGGGAGGAAAAGGGCGCCCCTTGCTCGAAACCCTGCGAGCGAGGGTGTGAAAGAGGGGGAAAACGACGAGAAAGAAAAAAAGAAGAAAAGAGAAATGGAAAAAACGACGAGAAAGAAGAAAAGAGAAATGGAAAAAACGACGAGACAGAAGAAAAGAAGAGAAAATATATGGGGGAACACAGGGAGAGGACGGGGCGTAAAAGAGAGAAAAAACGACGAACGAGAAGGAAAGACAAATGGAAGAACACCGGCACACGAAAAGAGCGTAAAAGAAAGAAGAAAAAGAAAAAGGAAAGAATACAGACAGAGGCAAGGGCGTAAAACAGGAAAACAAAAAACGACAAGAGAGAAGAAAGAAGTAAAGGACGAGGACATAAAAGAGGAGAAAAAAAACGACGAGAGAGAAGAAAAAGAGAATTCGAAGAACACAGGCAGAGGCAAGGAAAACAAAAAACTACGAGAGAGAAGAAAAAGACAAACGGAAGAACACCGGCAGAGGGCGAGGACATAAAAGAAGAAAACAAAAAAACGACGAGAAGAAAGAATAAATGGAAGAACACCGGAACACGAATACAGCGTAAAAGAACGAAGACATAAAAAAAAAAGGAAAAAATACAGACAGAGCTTAGGAAGCGTAAAACAGGAAGCAGATAAAGCGACAAAAGAGAAAAGGCATAAGTGACGGGGACATAAAGGAGAAAGAACGAGCGAGAAAAGAAAAATTCGAAGAAGAGCCAGAAGGAAAAAAGGCAAAAACTGCGGAGAGAAAATGACACCGGCAGAGGGCGAGGACGCGAACCCCTGATTACCGGAACATCACCGGAGTTTTCTCGCCAGGAAATGTAGAGGGAAACGCGAGCGAGGGGAACGCGCTCGTTCCGCCTCCGACTGACACGCGCTCCGTCGCCCGATCGCCGTTCCCACCGTCCGCGATCCCCTCTCTTCCTCATCCAATTCTCTCTCGGGAAATGAATAAAGTGAAGAAGAGAGAATAACAAATAAAGTGGAGAAAAGAGAATGATAATAAAAAGAACAAATATTCGAGAAAAAACTAAGTGAGCGAGAGGACGAAGCCACGTGGACAAACAAGACAAGACAAAGTGACACTTGTGACGACAGAAGCAGACGAACGGAGACTAAAGACTGTTCTTCCAATTATGGAAGCGCAAAATCTCTCAACAAATAAGAGGAGAGAGAGAGAAAAACACGGATCTCTTTCTAATCCTTAAAAAC
>NC_091556.1:31856073-31863573 GCF_042767895.1 Penaeus vannamei | reverse complement strand
TGCTGCTCACTGTCTAACTTCCGCGGACAGGGAGCCGGCAACAAGCTCGGCTCGAGTGCACACACCATGGCGGCGCCGGCGACCCGAAATTGGGACTTTGTGTATATAGAGGTGCAGGTATGTGTTTCTGAACGCCGGTCTGTATGTGTGACGTGACATGTATGAGTTTGTGTATGTGGATGTAGAGGTGTGTACTTGCGTATGTGTACATGTATGTATAACATGATTTTATATACTTATGTTTGACTTAATATTATGTAAGAATGTGTGTAGGAGTGTGTGTACAAGTACATTTATATATATGTTTGTACATATGCATGCATGGAAGTTGTATATATATATATATATATATATATATATATATATATATATATATATATATATATATATATATATATATATATAAAATATATATGTATATATGTATATATGTATGTATGCATGTATGTATGCATGCATGTATGTATGTATGGATGGATGAATGATGGATGGATGTGTGTGTATGTATATATGTATGTATGTATGTATGCATGCATGCAATAACGTGTGTGTGAGTAGGTACACATACAAGCACAAAGGCAGACAGACAGACAATTAGAAGATAGATACATGTAGACACACGCAATACCTTCTGAACAATCTTGTCCATTAAGCAAACAAAGCTTTTCTTTCCCATAATCAAAAGACAGAAGAGGGGGAAAAAAGAGCCAGGCCATGAATCATCCTCTTGTTCCACATCCAAATGGACCCCACCCCCTCTCCCCTCCCCCAACCCCCATCCGGTACCCTCCTCCCCACCCGTCAAGACACCCGAGTAACACTCTGCGGCAAGACCCATCGGTAAAAAAAGACAAAAAAACAGAAAAAAAGATAAACGGTGGTAAAAGAAAAAAAAAAGAATGAAAAGAAGACGGAAAAAAGAGACAATCAGTGTTTAAAAAAAGGAAGGAAAAAGACATCCGACGTCACTTAAAGGAACCCAACACACGCGTGCGGGAACGAGCATGCGACACTTGACAATCGAACCGTCAAAATGTCAGTGTGTCAGAGCGCCTCGCCCCGCCAGACTCCAGGGCAGTTAAGTGAACAATCATTCTGCCGCGAGAGTAATGCTGGAACGCTGATGAAGTTGACAAGTCGCTCGGGGGACGGGGAGACGGAGGGGCAGGAGGAGGGGGGGGAGGTTTGCTGGACGAGAGTGGGTGGGGAGAGGGAGGAGGAGGAGGAGGGGTGAAGAGAAGAGGTCTGCTGGAGGAAGGGGTGGGTAGGGAGAGGGAGAGGAAGGGGGGAAGAAGAGGGGGTCTGCTGGGACGGACGGGGTGGGGAGATATGAGGGGTGTAAGCTGGACGGGGCGGGGTTGGGTGATGGCAGGTGAGAGGAGAGGAGAGAAGAGAGGGGTTGGGGGAGGGAGGGGCGTACATTCCTGCCGAGAAATCAAATGCAAACAATTACCGTGAAACAGACGCGAATGAGCGAGCTGTCGGTCAAGGGAGGGAGGGAGAGGGAAGGGGAGGGAAGGGGACAGGGGAAGGCGCATACCGTAGCGATACACAGCGAAAAGCACTTCACTTATCACTCTCAAACACACGATTTTTTTCTTCCCACCCTAACCAGGCGCAAATTTGATCCCGCGAATCAAAACGCCAAAAGCAACGAAACAAAAGAACGAAAGAAGGAGCTAAAAAAGCGAAGTTAAAATAAACACCGGGAGAGCTGTATAGAGGCCCAATATCGGCAGTGGCGCAGTGGTGCAGAAAATGCCGGAGCTGCACCGGAGCAGTCCTGAGGGGGGGAGGGGCGAGGGGGCGAGGGGGCAGGGGGGTTCCTGGAATTGGGAGGGGGGGGAATAAGAAGCGAACATCAATGCCCTTGATAAAAAAAAATAAAGAGAGAGATGGAGAAAAAAGAGAAAGGGGAAAAAATCATGGAAACCGCAATAGATCCGCCGGCCATTGTCGACGACCAAATATAGAAAGCGACGAGTGTAAAAGAAATTGCAAAAAGGGGGTTATCGAAACACAAAAAGCATGGAAAAGAAAAAGAGAAAAAGAAACGATGCGAGGGGAATCACAAACCCGTTTCGCTGAAAGGTCTGGGAGGCAGGGAGCGAGGGAGGGGAGAAGACGAAGATGGAGGAGAGGAGAGAGGAGAGGAGAGGTGAGAAGGAGGGAGGCAGGAGAGAGTGGAGAAAGAGCGTGGGGATGAACATAGGGAAGTGGGGAGGGGGGGATGAACGGAGGGAAAGAAGGAAGGGAGGGGGGATGGAGGGCTAGAGAAAAGCAAGGAGGGAAGAAGAAAGGAAGAGAAGAGAAAATGAGATAAGAAGAGAGCGAGGGAAGGGGAAACAGAGAAGCGAGAGGAGATCGCGAGAAAGACGCAGAGAGGAGGAGGGAGGGGAGAGAAGAAGAGGGAGGGGAGAGAGGAGCAAGGAGGGAGGGGAAGCGGCGGCATTGGGGAGCGACATTTAATAGAAGGGTTATAAGAGCGAGAACGGCGGGAAACAGATTGAATTGAGCCGCCCACGAGCCGAAATTGAGAGAGTTCAGACACAAAATGGAGACAATGGACCTGAAAGTGGTTCGTCGGAAGGACCTCGCCAGCCTTAACTGTTCCTTCCTTCCTGAGAAAGACGAAGGACACCTCCTCGCTCAGGAACGCGGATCCCATTTCCGACAGGGCGCTAACTGTGAACGGATCCCGAAGACGATGCCGAAATAAAGCCTAAAACGTTTCCGCGAATCAATCCATCAACCAATCAATCAGCAGACAAAGAAATCAACAGAACATAATTGATACCAATCAATTAACAAATAGACAAGAAATCAACAAAATATGAATCACAATAATGGATCAACAAACAAAGAAATAAACGAAATATAAATCATAACAATCAATCAACAGACAAACAAAGAAATCAACAAAACATAAATCACAATAATCAATCAAAACCGCACAAAGAAATAAACAAAATATACATCATAATAATCAATCTAAAACGCACAAAGAAATAAACAGAATATAAATCATAATCAATCAACAGACAAACAAAGAAATCAACAAAACACAAATCACAATAATCAATCAACAAACAGACAAAGAAATCAACAAAATATAAACAACAACAACCAATCAAAACACAAAGAAATCAACAAAACACAAATCACAACAATCAATCAACACAGACATCGAAATTAACAAAATATAAATCATAACACAGCTCACAGACCATCACCCTAACCTCTGGAGTGCCTCTGATTAATGACGTTCCCTAGATTTACCCACGGGATTACGGGCAATAAGTGTCCTTAAGAATGTTGTTTTGATTCCCTACGGGGCTGCAGGGAGGGGATAAGGAGGCGGAGGGAGGAAGGGGGAGAGGAGAGAGGGAGGATGGGGAAGGGGAGGAGGGAGGAGGGAGGAGAGGGGGGGAGGGAGGAAGGGGGGAGAGGGGGAAGGGAGGAAGGGGGGAGACGGGGGAAGGAGGAAGGGAGAAGAGGGGTGGGGAGCGAGGAAGGATGGGGAAGGGAAAGGGGAGGAGGGAGGGGAGACTTCAACAAAGGGTAGTCATGGAAATGCCAAAAAGCAGTTCTAGAAATAATAATAATAAAAAACATACAAAATTACTGAAAAAACGAAACCGTTACATTGAAAGGACTAAAATCTTTCGCTCGGAATTCGGAAAATTGCTCTCCCACTTCGGAAACCGCGGCCGAGACACTTGCGACCGGGCAGCTAACTCAAGATCAACAAGCGCCGTCCGATTAAATGCGCCGTGAGATGATGCTGGAAAAATCGTGGATAGAAAGAGAGAGAGAAAAAATATTAGTGTGCGAAAGAAAATAATAGGGAGAATGTATCAGGGGCAGCAAAGAAACGGAGAAAGCGAGAAAGTGAAGAGAAAATATAAAAGGTTGCATTGGCGGAAGTGGATGAACAAGAAAAACAATTTAGGCAGTGGATGAATAAGAAAAAAGGAAGTGGATGAATAAGAAAAAAATAGGAAGTGGATGAGCAAGAAAAAAATGTTAAGAAGTGGATGAATAAGAAAAGAAGCATTTTAGGAAGTGGATGCATGGAGAGACGATGGCTAGGCCACAGAACTACAATCGCGTTACGAAAGGGGCGAGGAGAAACCAATAAAACAAAACCAGAAGAGTGGATGGAAGAGAATTGGAATACGAATGAATGAGAAAAGACTAAACGAAAAAAAAGGAAAAGGAAAAACATGCTGGAAAACTTACGCAGGACAAAGAAGGATAAAAAAAAAAAAAGATAACACAAGTATAAAAAATAAAAACATAAAATATCAACTAACATAATAGCAATAAATAAAAACAAATGAATAAATGGAAATAAGTACGAAAATAATGAAGGAAGCGGAAATTCTAGCGGCGACGACAAGACAATAATAACCACATTAATCTACTCACAATGGTATTATCCCTCGATATGACAGCATAATAGTAATAATGGAGGCGTTGCGACGCTAAACGACGGCGATACGACATTAAGGAAGGATAATACTGTTGATATCATAATGATGGCAAATGATATCAAACATCAAGTAAAAATCGTGGCAAAGAAAAAAAAGTCCGACACAAAAACACTGCCACATGCATACACCCCCCCCCACATACACAGACACACAGAAACAGACAAAGATGCAGTCGCAGACGCGCGCGCGCGCACATACACACACACAAACACACACACACTCACACAAACCACCCCCCCACAAACCCATAACCCACTCCCCCAGCACACGCAGCGGCCACATCCACCCCATCCCTCTCTCTCACACACACACACACACACACACACACACACACACACACACACACACACACACACACACACACACACGCTCACTCTCTCTCTCTCTCTCTCTCTCTCTCTCTCTCTCTCTCTCTCTCTCACACACACACACACACACACACACACACACACACACACACACACACACACACACACACACACACACACACACACTCTCTCTCTCTCTCTCTCTCTCTCACACACACACACGTACGCACGCACATACACACACACTCACACACACACACACACACACAAGACACAGGCCAAACCAGCAAAACGAAACAAATTCACCAGCTCCACGCAGCCCCAACCCCCCTCCCTCCCCTCCCCTCCCCTCCCTCCCTTCACCCTCCCCTCTCCTTCCTTCACCCTCCCTCCCCCCACCCAAGGACCGAGCACCGCGCCACATCCCCGGCCGAACGGATGCACGGACAGTGTCAGAGGACGCGGGTCCGAGCATCAGACACGGTGCAACACAGATGCATTCGGAGGCCATAAGGGCGTAGATTCGGGGAAAAAGCAGAGGGAGCGTCGGGGCTTGCATGCAACGGGGAGGGTGTGGCGGGGGTAAGGGGTGGGGGTGAGGGGAAAGATGGGTGGGGAGAGGGGAGAGGGGAAAGGAGGGTGGGGAGAGGGGAGAGGGGTGGAGGGTGGTTAGAGGGGTAAGAAGGGTAGGGAGAGGGGAAAGAAGGGTGGGGAGTGGGGAGAGGACGGTGGAGAAAAGGAAGAGGGAAGAAGAGGGTGGTTAGACTAGAAAGAAGGGTGGGGAGAGGGGATAGGAGGGTTGGGAGAAGGGAGAAGGGGTGGGTAGAGGAGAAAGAAGGGTGGGGAGAGGAGAGAGGGGGTGATTAGAGGGGAAAGAAGGGTGGGGAGATGGGAGAGAGGGTGATTAGAGGGGAGATGAGGGTGGGAGCGAAAGGAGAGTGGTGTAAGGGAAGGATCATGTTGTGACGGGGTTGTCATGAGGAGATTGGGGGAATGAAAAAGAGGAAAGGAAAAGAGGAGGTGGGAAGAGGAAGGCGAGAAGGTAGGATTGTGAGTAAGGGGAAAGGGCAGGGAAAGGGTAAGGATCGAGGTGGGTGGGGAGAAAGGAGGCACGAAAGGGGGGAGGGGCGAGGGAGAGAGCGAGAATGAGGAAGAGGATAAAGGTGAGGGGAAAGGAAGCATGGTGGAAGGGGAGGGGAGGGAGTCGCGAGTAATCTCATGGTGGAGGAGGGGCAGTAAAGACCATAAAATAGAAGATTTTACAAATTCAGCGGAGGAGCACGGCGCACCGCTGTAAACTGAGGAGCATTTCATGATCTCAGAATGTCTTGAAAGGATTTTCCATTACTAAACACACTGACTTATCTATATACACGCACGCACACGCACACCCGTTGGCGGACACAGACACGCAAATGCGGTACACAGACACGGGCACGGACACGGACACACGCACACACACAAAGAGAGAAAGGGGAAAAGGAGAAAAAGGGAGAAGGAGAGGGAGGAAGAGCGAGATGGTAAGGGAAGGGGGAGTGTGACGAAGAAGGGAAGCGGGAAAACGAAAGAAGAGACAGGAAAGGAAGAAAGAAAGAAGACAAAGAACGAGATAGAAAATAACCCAGGAGAGAGAGAGAGATAAAGAAAAGATAACAAAGAGAGGGAGGAAATGACAAGAGAAGGAAAGAAAGAGACGCACCAGAAGGAGAAAGAGAGAAGAGGGGGAGGGAGACCCCACCCACCCACCGCCACCACCACCATCTCCACCTCCACCACCACCATCACCGCCACCACCGCCACCTCCACCGCCACCTCCACCACCACCGCCATCACCACCGCCACAATCACCTCCACCATCACCACCATCACCGCCACCACCTCCACCGCCACCACCATCACCACCATCACCGCCGCCACCTCCACCTCCACCTCCAACTCCACCATCACCGCCACCCCCTCCCCCACCACCTGCACCACCTCCACCACCCCCACCTCCACCGCCACCACCACCACCTCCACCGCCACCACCACCGCCACCACCTCCACCATCACCTCCACCATCACCGCCACCACCTCCTCCACCACCATCACCGCCACCACCTCCTCCACCACCTCCACCACCGCCAACGCCACCACCTCCACCGCCACCACCACCACCTCCACCTCCACCACCACCACCACCACCTCCACCTCTGCCACCACCACCACCACCTCCACCACCATCACCTCCACCTCTGCCACCACCACCACCTGCACCACCGCCACCGCCACCACCACCTCCACCACCACCACCTCCACCGCCACCACCACCACCACCGCCTCCACCTCCACCTCCACCTCCAACTCCACCATCACCGCCACCACCACCTCCACCACCACCACCGCCACCGCCACCACCACCTCCACCACCACCTCCACCACCACCTCCACCACCACCTCCACCACCTCCACCGCCGCCACCTCCACCATCACCGCCACCACCACCTCCACCGCCACCACCAGCCACAAAGATCGATTCCTTTTCGGCGTCGTCGGGCGGATCGATACGCTGCATCACAACATCTGCGGCGGTCTCGGCCCCTTGGGGATGGGGGGATGGATGGGGGGGTGGAGGGCGTGGGGGGTGGGGGGTAATGAGGGATGGGAGAGAGAGAGGGGGGGGAGTGGGGAGGAGGCGGAGGGGAGACAATTAGTCA
>NC_091556.1:31841073-31846073 GCF_042767895.1 Penaeus vannamei | reverse complement strand
TCTCTTTCTTCTTCTCCTCTTTCTAATCCTCCTCCTCTGCTTCTTCTCTTCCTTCGAGATAAGAAAAAAATAAATCAAAATAAGAAGCTTAGAAGATGAATGGGAAGAACAAGAAGCATAAAACAACGAAAGATTATAGAAGGGAAAGAAGAAGACGGAAGAAAAAGCAAAAGAAGAGGACGGCGATGAAGAGGAAGATGATAAAGAAGAAGAGGAAGTGATAAAGAAGAAGAAGAAGAAGATGATGATGAAGATAAAGAAAGAAAAGAAATATAATATGAGAAAAGAGAGTGAAAGATGATGAAGAGTGCACAAAACGAAGAGGAGGAGGAGGAGGAGGAGGAGGAGGAGGAGGAAGAGAACGAAGACGACTCAAAAGAGGAGGAGCGGCAGCAGCGTGCGGCAATACCTGCACGGCCGAAGCACCCGCTAAGTCTTCACACGGGGCTGTTGACGGCAGACAGTGTCGCATTTTTAAAAGCGATTTTTTTTTATTGCCGAGCTTTCTATTGTAGTTCATCAGTTGGGAAACTCCTCTCGCGAGATTTAAACTTTCTGGCGGCTGTCCTATTGCCCGTCGCGAGGAGGGGCCTGTTTTATGTCGTTTTTACTGCCTTCAATGGAGTACTATTTCCCAGGCCCGATTTAACGTTTGCTGCGTCCGCTTCACAGCCCGCTGGAGGCACTGCACTTCTTGGCTCACCCATTCACTCACTCACTCACTCATTCACTTATTCCCCCTTGCTTGTTCACTTACCTATGTATTAATTAATTCATCTACTTGTTCAGTTACCCACGTACTAATTCATTCATCCACTTGTTCAGTTACCCACGTAATAATTCATTCATCCACTTGCTCAGTTACCCACGTATTAATTCATTCATCCATTAGCTCACACACACACATTTGTTCACTCACCCTGATCTTTGACTAACACGGTATTCTCCACTTTACCGTTCACCCCCGACGAATGAAGATCATATTTACCTGAAAGAGAAAAAATATATAATTAGGCAATGTGTACATATATGCATTGTGTTCAAGCAAAAATAAATAACACACATACATACACACACACATTGAGATAGTGTGCGTGTTTGAAAGAAGACAAGAGGAGAGAAAGAACCAGAATGGAATGAAATATTTCCCTTAATGCCATGTATCTCAATCGCCATCATCACTGCAGAAATCAATTCGTCCAGCTGGATGCCGAGAGTAGCAACACTGCTCAACCAGAAGACCCAACAAACGCCATTAATGCCCTTCGGCCGAACGACTCAACGCTGCAATGAATAATACAAAAAGCGGATGCGCGAGTTTAATCCCTTAAGTGAATATCCGAAGTTCTGTAAAGGCCGATCCGCGCTTATCTCGATGACTGATCGCCCGGTGGCAAAGGCGAAAGGCGATTACCGATGACAAAAGGCCGCGGAGCCCCTCGAATCGGCCAGGCGCAGAAGGGAACAAAAACGAACTCCGCCCACAAGCATGACGTCACACTCGAGCGCCGGCGAGTGAAAAGGGGTTAACCGTAATGTCACGAGAGGCACTGTCACCAGCTGTCGCCCCAGGAGTGAGTCATTCTGATAGGAGGAGAGTACGCGACCCAGTCAGTGCCTGGGCGACGCCCACGGGAGTGGGATTAAGGGGACGGTGAGTTGTCCACAAGGCCCACTCAGGCAGCCACCGGGATTTTGCAAACTGCGTCCCGGGACTCGCATCCGGGACCGACCAGGGCGCCCCACGGAGCAGAGGGCCTCGCAGGGCAGGGCGGAGGGAGGCAAGTCATACACGCGAGTCACACCTGTGGAGGGGGAGGGCTGGCTATACGTGTGCCGAGAGGAGGCCATTTATCAAGCGCTCGATTGTTGTGAACGATAATAATAGCTCCATCAATAGAACATTAATCATTCATGCCACAAATAGCACTCCCGCTGGAGGCTGCCAGCCGCAAGAGGTCAGCCGCAGCAGCAGCGGCCCACACACCATCCGAACGCATCAGGTATTGAGACATCAGCGACCATCTCTATATATAGGGGACGGAGTACACGCACCGCCGTACCCAACACGCGGCAATGCCCTGCAGCGGACGCAGAGACAGCCGCACTGAGCCACCGCCGAAGAGTGACGTCACAAAAGCTGGTGGTGGGGTGGCATATCATTACCTCTCAGGCTGTTGCAGAGACACAGCCGCCCTTATCACCATGCACATATCCTGCGCCGTCAACACCCCGCTCGTATACTCTCGTACTCCCCTCACATCCCGCGTTCCATAGCCCCGCCCAGCTGCTTCAACGGCCAAGTATAGTACCCACTTCAGATGACTCTACTTCGCTCGCATAGTGTTACACCATACTACGATAATCGCGAAGCCTGTTGCACCGCTGTCACTCCTCTGGCGTTGCGTTTCCTTATGAGTGAGCAGAAAAAAATACTTACGGTTATTATGACTTTCGTAGTAAGCAAAGGTGATTCTAAACCTGAATAGCAGCCTAGTTGACACAAAGAAGAAAATGCAAACCAATGAATCATGAATCACGTCTCTCCACAAACACTCGCCAAACCACAAGCTACCTGTAACACGCACGGAAAGAGACCTTTCCCAAACCTCCTTTCACACGCACACAAAAACACCTGCCAACTGCACCCCCCAACAACGACAGGAAACTACCCGCGATAAACAACGGGATAACAACGTGCCCTCAAGGATCGTTTACGTCTGTGGTCTGGCGATAATCCCTGCCCTCCCCCTCCCTCCCTCCACTTGACCTCTGACCTCTCCTCCCGGCTGGATCCACAGAGATAGGCTCGACCGCGACGGCAGCGCATGGGAACCTCCCCTCCGCCGCTGCAGGCTGACTTATCCCCCCCGGGCCGCCGCCGTCGTCTCGCCCCGCCGTGCCATTACCCCGCGATCACTGTCATTGCTGCTCGCCCATCCCTTCGCGTCCCCCTTCATCATGCTAATAACGACCGGCCATGAGACCCCATGACGACCATGCGCCGAGTCCCGAGTATTTCGGGGGTAAATGGACGGCGCCGCGCAATCTCCTTGATAACACTTCTACTTGGCTCTGACTACTGTGTGCTGTCACGGAATCCCGAGTCATGACTGCAGAGGAGCGAGGCAAGGACGCCGAAAGTGAGTCGACGAATATTTTATGAAATCATAAAGTCATACTGTAATAAATGCAGTAAGTAAAGCGTGTGGCGGCCGAACGCGCTTATAAATATATGATAGATGGATTCGCAAATGAATAATGAGTGGGTGGAAGCAGGAAATATAAACGGTTAGTATGTATATGCATGTGTGTATGTGTGTGTGTGTGTGTGTGTGTGTGTGTGTGTGTGTGTGTGTGTGTGTGTGTGTGTGTGTGTGAGAGAGAGAGAGAGAGAGAGAGAGAGAGAGAGAGAGAGAGAGAGAGAGAGAGAGAGAGAGAGAATGAGAGAGAGAGAGAGAGAAGAAAAAAGTATTTGTTTACGTTAAAGAGTGCGCTTACAGACACCATTCTGTTATCGTTTAAATGCCTATTTTCGTGCCTCGCCAAACATCGCAGGCAACGAACGGAACGAAACGAAACAGGCAGTCCTGGGGCGAGTCGTTCCGTCAGCAACGACTCCTTCCCGTTGCGAACACCTGCCGGCACACCTGTCTACATGATAATACATTTTTTGGTCGACATTAACCTTCGTGTCAATGACATTTGGTAACATCGGTAACGCACATAGCCAAGTGTTATTAACTGCAAATAAACAACTAAAAATAAATAAATAAATAAATAAATAAAAACTAAAAGATTAATAATAATAAAAATAATCCATGTAAATAATCAATCGCACCCACAGACAAATGACGGGTCGCCTGCGTAAATGTTTCGAAAGTATAAATAACACAGCGAGAATAACCTTTCCGAGCGTGACGACCCACGCACAAGACTCCCTCCCGACTCGACCCCCGTTTAAAATGAATTATGCAAGGCTATAGAACCTGTAGATTCAGAAAAAAATTAATGTTCCTTCGCCTATTCTCGTATTCTCTGTTTGTCTACCGATGTATCCATTTGTTCACTTTCCTTCTCCTATTCTCGTATTCTCCGTTTGTCTACCGATGTATCCATTTGTTCACTTATCATTTCATTTATTAATTCTTCCTCTTCTTCCTTATCTTTCTAAATTTCCTTGTTCTTTCATTCCCTTTTCTCCTCTCTCGTCGTCTCATTTCCCGAACTCCCGGGCGAATTAACTTCGCTTCCTCTCCTCCCTTCTCCGTCATTGTTCAATAATCCTTAATCCACGCTCCTTTTCTCCCTCCTCCTCCTCCTCCCCTTCCCCCTCCTCTTCCTCGTCCCCTTCATCTTCTTCTTCTTCCTCCTCCTCCCTTTCTTCCTCTTCCTCCTCCTCCTCTTCTTCTTCTTCTTCTTCTTCTTCTTCTTCTTCTTCTTCTTCTTCTTCTTCTTCTTCTTCTTCTTCTTCTTCTTCTTCTTCTTCTTCTTCTTCTCCTCCTCCTCCTCTTCCTCCCCTTCTTCTTCTTGTTTCTCCTTTTTCTTCTCCTCCCTCCTCTTCCTCCCCTTCCTCGCCCTCCTCCTCCCCTTCCTCCTCCTCCTCTTCCTCCCTTTCCTCCTCCTCCTCCTCGAATCCCTCTTTTTTCACCGAAGTAATCCATGGAAATCGGAGAAGCACCTACGGGATTACCGCTCCTGAGGAACTACGTAAGCGTTCGGATCCTGGGGTTACTTTTTTACGCTCTTCTGTCATGATTATTTCTTTCTTTTTTCCTTTTTTTTTCTTCTGTTCTCTCCTTCTCCCTCTCCTCCTCCCTTTTTTTTCCTTTTCCCTTTTCTTCTCCTTCTCCTCCTTCTTCTTTCCCTTCTATCCCCCCCCCCTCTCTCTCTCTCTCTCTCTCTCTCTCTCTCTCTCTCTCTCTCTCTCTCTCTCTCTCTCTCTCTCTCTCTCTCTCTCATTTTTTCACTCTGCAATACAAGTAATTGCATAAAGTATT
>NC_091556.1:31833573-31836073 GCF_042767895.1 Penaeus vannamei | reverse complement strand
TTATTGTTATTATCCCTGCAATTGTAGTTGTTGTCGCTGTATTATCATTGTTATTATTATATTATCATTATTATCATATTATTATCATTATCATCATTATCATAATTATATTCGCTGTAAATATTGTTATCCTTGTAAAGGTTATGATTTTTTCAATAATTATCATTGTCAATATCATTATCATTACCGTCATTATTGTTATCACTTCTGCATTATCATGATCATCAGTGATATCATTACCATCATCATCAACAACATTCTTCCTGCAGCATTAATACAATTATCACCCATGTCCTTTTTTCCTCACTCTGGCGTTGCGGTACAACCTTCCCCACTTCTCCATCATCCTTATCTTTCCTTATCCACACCTCTTATCCCTTATCCCTTATCCACACCTCTCCAATCCTCCACTGCCTCTCCCACTTCCCCCTCTCCCCCTCCCCCTCCCCTAGCAAGCACCGCCTATACGTCACCCCAGAATTACCAGCGTCCTTCCCCGCAACACGAAACAGCCGTGTCCTTGTTGCAGCGAAGGGCGCGAACATCAACTCAACGCCTGTGTAAAAAGCCCTAATGTATCCCCTCGGCGCGCGCTATCAGCTTTAATAATGGTACTCGCAGATATAACAAGCAGATAGTACACATTCTGAGATACTATCTTAATTACATCTCTGTAACTGATCTTCCTCCTACGAACAGCTTTCATTAGTATCAAAATCACTTAACGTTCGTGTTTATTTTGTGTCTTTACTTTTTCACATTTATAAAAAAAACTAAAAAAACGCGTACCGATGCCTGGTAAAGCACTATTAATCCTTACTTTATATATGAAACACTATAATATCCAAAAAACACAATAACACCAATGCCACTACCCTTTACTCAGTCAAAACTATTTCCTATGTAACAAATAAATAAGTGAATAACGGGAGGAAAAGGGAAAGAAACAGCCAGCACCTCACACCGCCCATGGCTTGAGGCCAAAGTGAGAGCGCGGTGAATCTTGCTAATGTTTTCCAGCAGCGCACCGTGACCGTGTGTTGTGCCTCGTGTGGATGGAGTGGGGTGTGAGGGAGGGAGTGGGATGAGAGGGAAGAAGTGGGGTGAGGGGGAGGGAGTGGGGTGAGAGGAATGGAGTGAAGTGAAAGGGATGGAGTGGGGTGAGAGGGAGGGAGTGGGATGAGAGGGAAGAAGTGGGGTGAGGGGGAGGGAGTGGGGTGAGAGGAATGGAGTGAAGTGAAAGGGATGGAGTGGGGTGAGAGGGAGGGAGTGGGATGAGAGGGAAGAAGTGAGGTGAGGGAGAGGGAGTAGGGAGAGAGGGAGGGACTTCGTGGTCGACTGTTTTGAAGGGAGGGCTTGGGGAGAGGACCCTGGCGGACGCGCACCAGAAGGGGGAATAACACTGTTGTCACCAACGTCTCGTACACCTGTCACACCAACGTCACTGCTGTACTTTTATTTCCAAAACTGTGTGAAACGGTGGGCTGGGAGGGGGGGGGGTCGCGCCAATTACAGGGTGGGCCTTGTCTTCCCGCCCTCCTACATGCCATGTCCAGCGTCCTGAAAGCACACAAGCCCACGCATTTCCCACAGCGCGCCCTTGGATGTAGTCCGACCCCGCGCAGCACTCCTTCAGACCCGATCCCCGGTGCCTAATCTCACGCGCACCGACACGCCCAAGCAACAGGCACCGCCGGCATTAAACCACAACAGTCCAGTACAACAGCCAAGCGAGAGCAAGATTTCCGAGAGAATGAATCAGCCGGTATTGTATATCCTCCGGCCGTACAATTAACAGCTGTATTGCACCGTGGTTCGCCCGCCGCCCTAACAAAGGAGAAGGCCGGGGAAGCACGGCGCATGATAGATAATCCCGATTATGTGACCTGAAACTGGATTAAAACCGCGCGGGTGATTCATCGCCGTCATTATTGCGGCCAAAAGAGACGGATGGCCGCGCCGCCTGACGCATTCCGCTCCCTCGAAAAAGAGATATTGATAAAAGAAACAAAAACCTATTTTAAGAAAGGCGGGGGCGAACGGGGTGGGCGTAGAGGGAGGCGGGTGGGGGGCGCTTGAGACGGTGTTTTTCCTTAATTAAAAAGCTGCCGCCCTCGCTCTCCTCTCGAGTACTGTCCGGGTCCGGAACATCTGGAATCTTCAAAGGCAAATACGGCGGAAAACGTAGTTGAGTTTTAATTTCCCGGCTTTCCAGGACACACAATGGCATCGCGCAATCCTAGTAATTATCAGGCTACATCTCCGTGTACGACAAGCAGGGGGGGGGGGCACTGGGGGCTCGCTTTCCCAAGTGCGTTTGTTTGTTTGTTTGTTTATTTTCTTTCGCTCTGTCTCGCACTCTCTCTCGTGTCTGGTGTGCGTGTGTATGTGAGTGTGTACGTATGTGTGCGTGTGTGCGCGTGAGCGAGTGAGTGTGTAAGTGTTTGTGCGTGCAAGTACGTGCGTGTTTCCAACGCTTAGATAGTTTCATAATAGCACT
>NC_091556.1:31823573-31826073 GCF_042767895.1 Penaeus vannamei | reverse complement strand
CGAAACGAAAGGATAATAGGCAATGGAAAAGACGGAAATGTAAAAAAGAAGAAAGAAGCAATCAGAGAGAGATATATAGAAGAATGAACAGCGAGCAAAAAAAGGCGGAGCGTAACAAAGACCATAAAAAGTAAAAGTAAAAGAAAAATAAGAAAAAGGTTATCCTAGAGCTGAAAGAAACGAACAAAAAAGAGCAATACTACAAAGGGAAAGGACAAGAACTTACGCAATGGATGAAAGCGAGAAATACTATTACTACTTAAAGGTCAAGAGGTAAGGAAGTCGAGTCCGCAGTACCTCAGGCTGCAGTCTCTCGCTACACGAAACAAAAAGAAACCTAGAGAGAGAGAAAGAAAGAAAGTATAAAAAACTCGACGTGAAAAGAAGTCAACACTCACATCCATTAAAAAAGACGAGTAAAAAAAAAAAAAAAAAAAAAAAAAAAAAAAAAAACGGTCTTGAAACTCGTGCAACGACTGTGTCAACATCTAAAACAAAAGTGAAGCAAGCGCAACCGAAAATTGTATCACAACAATCTAGATTCCGTATCTGATAAACAATGAACACATCCACCGCCTTCAATAACGCTTTGGAAACACCGTGAAAAAGAGTAATTTGTTGTAAGAGAAACAACAAAATGGATAATCAATGCCATAACTTTATCGAAGAAAACTATATTAAGCCGTGCAATTAGCGTTGCGCCATGACATCTAGTGGAGTCAGCTACAGTTGTTACATTAAAATCTCTTACTCTTACTTTTACCTGATCCTCTTTGTCCTGATGACTTACGCCCTTCTGCACTTACGGTAAAATACTTTCGCTCTCTCTTTCTTTCTCTTTTCTTTTCTTTCGACCTTTTTCTCTCTCTTCTTCGACCTCTTGTCTCTTTAACTCGATCCACTCACCTGGAAAAGGAGAGAAAAGGATAGCAATATTAGGATTTTCGTGTATTCACTGTTTGAGGATGATAGGATTGGGGCAAAGGGGATTAAGGAAGAAGAGGTGGGAGGAGAGGAGGACAGTCAAGGAGGTGGACGAGGAAAATGATGGAATGAGGGGAAGAGAAATGGAAGAAGGAAAGAAGGGTAAAGGGAGGGGGGAAGGGAGGAGGAGGAAGGGGATAAAGAACAGGAGGAGGAGGAAACGGAAGAGGAAGAGGAGGAGAAGGAAGAGGTGAAGATGTAGATGGTGGAGGAGGAGAGGGAGGAAGAAGGTGGAGGGTGGTAATGAGGAGGAGGATGTTGATAAAAACGATAATGGCAATGATAATGATAGCGATAATGAGAATGATGATAATGATAATGACAACGATGAAGAGATGGAGAAGAAGGTGGAGAAAGAGAGAGAACCGAATGATTACGATATGATGGTATGATCTGAATAGAAGAAACACACGTGGAATCGTAGGTTGCGGAAAATGAAAGCAAGGAAATTGTAAAGAATGGAGAAATGTGTCATGTTCACATTTCCATGTATTTTAGGATAATTTGCAACCGAGATGCATGATAACACTTTTCATAAATTATATTATATGTTTCCTTTCCTTACATTCTTCTTCCCTTTTTTTCTTTTTCTTTTTCTTCTTCTCCTCCTTTTTCTTTTTCTTATTATTCTTTTCTCCTTTTTCTTATTCTCATTCTTCCTCTTCCTCTACTTCTTCTTCTTCTCCTTCTCCTTCCCCTTCTTCTCCTTATTCTTATTCTTCCTCTTCCTCTTTCCGGTTACCATCCATACCCTCCCCATCCCTTCTCCCTCCACTATCAACCTACATTCCTCTACCCTTTCCATCCTATTCCCTTTCGCCTCCCTTTCTCCTCCTTCCTTCCTTCTCTAGCTTCTGTCTGTCCTGTCCTTGGCCTGCCGTTCCCTTCACTCCACCCGTTTCTCCCTCCTATAATCTCTTCCTTCCCCCTCCTCCCCACACTCCTTCTCTTCCTCCTCCTCCTCTCCTCTCTCTTTTCCCTTCCCCCTTCCTTCTCCTTCCCTTTCCCCTCTTCTCTTTCCCCTTCCCCTTCTCCTTCCTTCTCCCTCCCCCTTCCTCTTCCTTTTCTCCTCCCCCTTCCCCCCTTCCCCCCTTCCCTCATCCTGCTCTCCTCCCCCCTTCCCTCTTCCTTTTCTCCTCCCCCTTCCCCCCTTCCCTCTCCTCCCCTACCCTCTCCCCATCCCCTGCCCTCCCACACCCCCTCCCGAAGTGCAGTAGAGGCAGTGCGCCACACAGGCATCAGCACCACTTAGCACATGCCAGCGCCGGCGTGTCGTAGAGGCATAATAGCATAATAACATTCTGGTAGGAAGGGGAAGAGCCGTGGGGGTGAGGAGGAGGAGGAAGAAGAGAGGAGGGGAGGAGGGGAAGAGCCGAGGGGGTGAGGAGGAGGAGGAAGAAGAGAGGAGGGGAGGAGGGGAAGAGCCGAGGGGGTGAGGAGGAGGAAGAAGAGAGGAGGGGAGGAGGGGAAGAGCCGAGGGGGTGAGGAGGAGGAGGGGTAGAGCCGAGGGGGTGTG
>NC_091556.1:31816073-31818573 GCF_042767895.1 Penaeus vannamei | reverse complement strand
AAAAGAAGGGGAGGAGCAAGAGGAGGAGGAGGAGGAGGAGGAGGAGGAGGAGAAAACTGATGGGGAGAAAGAAGAAGAGAAAGACTAGGGGGAGGAGGAAGAGGAGATAAAAGAAGGGAAGAAGGAAGAGGAGGAGTAGGGAGCAGAAAGAGGCAAGAGGATTGGGGAGAAGCAACGGAGGGGGGGGGGGGGGGGGGCCGAGAGAGAGAGAGGAAAAAAAAAAAAAAAAAAAAAAAAAAAAAAAAAAAAAAAAAAACAACGAAGGAGGAAGACGCACCTAATTGGGTGACGGGGGAAGAGGGTAACAAACGACGATGGGGTGATAAGCGGAGCAAGAAGGATTAGGGGAAGAGAGGGAAAGCACGGAAACAATGGGGAGGACGGCCCATTACACCGGCTCGAGTGCAAAGGGGTCCTGGCCGGGGTCATCGCAATCCCCAACTGAAGAAACTCACACGCCGGGGCGAGGGGGAGGGCGCCCCGCATCGCGCAGGGGAGACAGGCAGGGGCGATGCACTTAGCGAAGGCAGTGGGGAAGGAGGAATGAGGGAGGGAGAAGGGGGCGGGGAGGAAAGGCAGCAACGAGAGTATGACCACACTAATGGAAGCGAGACAACTGGTTGCGTATGGCTTGGAAGGGAAGGAAAAGGGAGGGGAGGGGAGGGGTGGGAGAGGGGCCAGAAGGCGAAGGGAAGGGTGGGGGAGGGGAGGGGGAGGGGTGTGGAGGTTCTGAGGCCAGTGACAGTTGCCATCACCATAACATAAGAGGGCAGCGAGAGGCCGGGGAGGGAAGGAGGGAGGGCAGGGTAGGGGCAAGAGGCGAGTGGAGGGACGAGGGGGCCGGCAGGGGTGAGGGAGGGGGAGAGGGAGCATAATCGTAACTGCAATGCGGGCGGTGCGGGCACTCGGGCGCCGCAGCGGCCCGTGGGCGGACCCGGTCTCCAGGGTTGAGAACTTTGAGACGGCGCTCGGGCTACCTGCTCGCTAATTATCGCAATGAGAAGGCATTTGCTCCCCTCAGGACCTTCTCCCGTGTGTGCGACTCACTTCTGGCAATTATGTGATCAGCACAAAAGCCTCCTCACCTGTGCAATTAGCCTCGGGGCCCGTGACCTCGCCCGCCTCCGCCCGCCCCCGCCTCCTAACAGCCTCACACTTTCCCCATCCTTGTCACACACCCCGGCTCCTCGCACTCTTCGACCCTTCCCGGCCTCGACCTCTCCGCTCGGCCAAACAAACCACAACGCAAGGTCACTCTTGCTCGCCTCTTCTTCGCCTCTCCTTTCTTTTCCCTTTTTCATTCCCCTTTACCTTTTGCTCCCTTTCCTCCGCCTTCTCCTCCCTTGTCTATTTCCTCCTCCTCCCCTTCTTCCCCTACCCCTTCTCCTCCTCCTCCTCCCCTTCTTCCCCCCTCTCCTTCTCTCCCTCTCCCTTTTCCTCTTCCTCTTCCCCTTCCCCAAACTTCGGCCGCCCTCCGCAATACACGCCCACTTTTAGAACGTTTACCCTAACTTTTAACAAACACCCAACTTGTTTTCACAGCAGCAGCATTTGTTGTCATTTTACCTTCACATTAAATTTCCCAAACATTCTCTCACTTCCTCTTTCGGGTCCCTCCCTTTCACAACACTGCATTTCCAGTAAATACAGCTCGAGCGAACCCGACTCTGTAATTTTCTAACGTCGCTCTCCTCGCCCATTTTTCCCCTGGCGTTCCTGCAAGACTTTATTTTTCGAGTTTATTCCGATGTCTAAATATTTTCGGCGGAGAATCAGTTGGAGGGCCACTTATCCCGTGCTTGCGCCCCCGTCTTTAGCCTGTCTGTATACATGTGCCCGCCCGCCCCCTAGTCTGTCTGTCTGTCTGTCTCTGTCATCCTGCTTGTCTGTCCGTCGCCTCTCACCCTTTTCATTATCGGTAAACACTATTCCCTGATCTCTGCCATTCCCCCCTAATCGCCAAGATACCACTATCTAATTCCATTTACTTCAGGCCCAGAGATAATGAACTGTGTTGTTCATTTCGCGGAAGTGAAGATACACCTCCTCTTCTTAATCCCCTCCCCTTCCACCTCCTCTCCCCTTCCCTCCTATCCCCCCTTCCACCTCCTCTCCCCTTCCCTCCTATCCCCCTTCCATCTCCTCTCCCCTTCCCCTCCTATCCCCCCCTTCCACTCCTCCCTCTCTCCCTTCCCTCCTATCCCCCTTCCACCTCCTCTCTCCCCTTCCCCCTCCTACTATCTTCCCTCCTATCCCCCTTTCCACCCTCCTTCTTCCCTTCCCCCCTTCCACCTCCCCCTACCTCCCTCCTATTCCCCCTTTCCACCTCTCCTCCCCTTCCCTCCCCCTCCCCCTCCGCCACCTGCGGCCACCGACTTTTATTTCTTGAATTCTTCCTCCGAGACGGCGCAATTCTCTCTCTTAATTTCTCTATTCCGGTGTCCTATTGCCTCTTACTTCTTGCGCGCCATAATCCCACCACTGTTCGCTCTCCCCTCCG
>NC_091556.1:31796073-31811073 GCF_042767895.1 Penaeus vannamei | reverse complement strand
CGCCTCGGCAATTTACAAAATGAAAAGTCATTAGAGATTCTGAGAGATCGAGGCCCGACCATAATGTAATTCCATATAATTTTCCCGCTTATTACAATACACTACAGCGCGGGAATAGGGCGCCTTTTGGGGTCGCTGGCCTGGTTTGGCAAGAAAGAGTGAGAGTGAAGCAAGAAAGAGAGAGAGTAAAAATACATATATTTATGTGCGTGTGTATAGACAGATATAGAGATAGAGATAGATAGATGGATAGAGAGAGAGAGAGAGAGAGAGAGGGAGAGGTAGAGAGGGAGGGAGAGGGAGAGGGAGGGAGATGGAGAGAGGAAGGGAGGGAGATGGAGAGAGGGAGGGAGGGAGATGGAGAGAAGGAGGGAGGGAGATGGCGAGAGGGAGAGAGGGAGATGGCGAGAGGGAGAGAGGGAGATGGAGAGAGGGAGGGAGAGATGGAGAGAGGGAGGGAGGGAGATGGAGAGAGGGAGGGAGGGAGAGGGAGAGCGAGATGGAGAGAGGGAGGTCGAGATGGAGAGAGGGAGGGAGAGAGAGGGGGGGAGAGAGAGAGAGAGAGAGAGAGAGAGAGAGAGAGAGAGAGAGAGAGAGAGAGAGAGAGAGAGAGAGAGAGAGAGAGAGAGAGAGAGAGAGAGAAAGAGAGAAAGAGAGAGAGAGAGAGAGAGAGAGAGAGAGAGAGAGAGAGAGAGAGAGAGAGAGAGAGAGAGAGAGAGAGAGAGAGAGAGAGAGAGAGAGAGAGAGAATCATAAACCGAAGGATAAAAAAAAATCAGAACGAAAAAAAAAAAAAAAACTACCTGGGAACGAATAACCCCTTCCCGCCCCAACCAACCACCCACCCACCTCCCACAACGAGAAGAAAAGAAAACAAAAAGGAAAAAAAAAGTCGGGGATTAATACGTACTGTAAATCAAATTAATCCAGAAACGCTCCGAAACGCAATCAAAAGTTTACCCACTCCCCCCCACCCCACCCCACCTCCCACCCCGGAGCGATGCCGAGCCTGTAGGTAATGAAGTTATTTGCATACATATTAATCAACTCACACCTCATTAACAATTCATACCAGACTTATTGGACAGGTCTATAATACACTGAGCGAGACCTGGCGACCCGGGGTGAAGTCGGGGTCACGCGAGGGTGCTGGTGTAGAGGGGGGGGGGTGAGGGTGAGGGGAAGCAGAAGGGGGTGGGAGGTGAGGGGAAGAAGGAGGAGGGAGGTGAGGGGAAGAGGGAGGGAGAATTGGAGTAAGGAAGAGGGAGGAAGAGGAAGAAGCGGGAGTGGTGGAGATGGAGGTGGAGGGAGGAAAGAGAGAGGAAGTAGTGAAGGGGGATAAGGGGTTGAAGGTGAAGGTAGGTGATTGGGGAAGAATGATGGGAAAGAGAAGCAAGGAGAAGGTTTTACCATGGAAAAAAAAGAAGTGGGGGATGTGAGGTAAAGAGGAAAAGATGGAGGGGGTAGGAGAAAGAGAAGGAGGAGGAGGAGTTAAAGGAAGAGCAGCAGCAGCAAAAGGAGGAGAAAAATGGGAGAAAGAAGGACAGGAGGGAAAAAAAGCATATCAAACCCGCCCTGAGAGTGAAAAATAGAAGAGGGATGAGAGGAAAAGAAGATGCAAAGAAAAACGTCACAGGAAGAGGGCCAGGGCCATTGTGAAGGAGGTCACGAGCTCAACACTAACACAGCCATTCTCAGATTCCACCTTCTCCCCTTCCCCATCCTCTCTCCTTCCTCTTCCTTTCTTCTCCCCCGTCTCCCTCCTCCCTCTCTCCCTCCGCCCTTCTCCTTTCTCCCACCCTCTCCCCCCCTTCCTACTTCCCTCCCTCCTTCCACTTCCCTCTCTCTCATTTCCTTCCTTCCTTCCTCTCCCTCCCTCCCTCCTCCTCCTCTTCCTCTCTCTCACTTCCTTCCTTCCCGAGTCGAGCCTGAGTCAACAGCCTAGACCAACTGGATCGCCACATGCTCACCGCCCTTTCCCAAATTTCCGACGATCGGTCTCGCTCCGTCTGTCTGTTTGTCTCTGTGTCTCTCTCTGTCTATATCCATTTTCCTCTCATCCATCCTTCCGGCCTTCCTTTCTTGCTTCCCGTCCTCCTCCTTTCTTCTTCCTTTCCCGCCACTCTCTCCCCAATACTTCTCCAACTCGATTACTCGCCTCCTCTCTCGCTTCACTTTCTTCCCCACACCTTATACGCCTTCCTCTACGTCCTCCTCTATTCCCCCGATTCCCTCCAGCGACAACATCCTTCCTTCCACAGCCTATGCGAAAAACACCACAAGAAACAAACCATGAAAAACGTATATATAAGGAAAAGAAAGTCAGCGACGGGGGAGAGAGTGAGGTCCGCGCAGCACACACACCGCCCCGGGGACCGACACACGCTTAGATAAACCATCTCCAGGTACCGGCCGGGCGCGGCGGGGCTTTCCTAAACACTAACCTCTGCAGCCACTGTTTTTTATCAGATTCTTTAATTGCGCGAAGAGGGCATACCACGCGGTCGCACCAGATACCAAAATGAAAAACTCTTAACGACTCATCAACCAAAGAGCTAGAACCGAACCAGGTGTTCGTCGCGCCGCGTCTGCGAAATCCCCGACAGGAGCACAAACGCGACCCCGCACCTGATTCCTCACTAACCCGGGGAGCGCGTCAATTGCATTCATCTGGCACGCCACGAGGGAGTTAAAGGCTCGGGGAGGCGGAGAGGAAGGCGGATTGAATGGCGACCGAGGCGAGGAGAGGAGAACGAAGTAAGTGACTTTATAGTAAGCGAATCCTTGGGACGAAAACAACCCAGCGGGTAAATATTGCTTAAAGGCTGCTGTTCTTCCCTCGATGGGTCGCTGTGGTCGCAAATCCTGTTCTTCGTAGAGGTGTGCATGAAGAAACAGTCATAAATGTTTGGTAGATAGACAGATAACAAGGAGGGAGGGAGGGACGGAGGGACGGAGGGAGAGAGACGAACAGAAACATAGAGAGGAGAGGAGAGGAGTAGAGTAGAGGAGAGAGAGATAGAGATAGATAGAGGGAGAGAGGGAGAGGGAGGGAGGGAGGGAGGGAGGGAGGGAGGGAGGGAGGGAGAGAGAGAGAGAGAGAGAGAGAGAGAGAGAGAGAGAGAGAGAGAGAGAGAGAGAGAGAGAGAGAGAGAGAGAGAGAGAGAGAGAGAGAGAGAGAGAGGGAGAGAGAGGGAGAGAGAGGGAGAGAGAGGGAGAGAGAGGGAGAGATGGAGAGAGGGAGAGAGAGAGAGAGAGAGAGAGAGAGAGAGAGAGAGAGAGAGAGAGAGAGAGAGAGAGAGAGAGAGAGAGATAGAGATAGATAGAGATAGATAGATAGATAGAGTGAGAGAAAGACAGAGGAGAAACGAGAGAAGTTGGAGAGGGAGAAGAGAAGAGAAGAAAGACGCATTGCATTCCCAGAATCAAGTCTCCCCTTTTACACAACTAGAGCATACGATCCTCATCTATCCATCCCTCTTTGAAACCACCCCAGAAAAATAACCCCGTACGTATTGTCATGATACAGTCTCTCTCTCCGTATCCCATTATGCAGCATCTCTCGAGCATCCGACTTTATACGAGAAATATACAAGAAAAATCCATCAAAGGCCTTTTTTTCCTTGCGCGAACAACGGCACACAAATACAATGACAAGCAAAACAAAGATCATAATCCCCAGGGAGTGGTCGACGACAGCCTGGGGGGGGGTAGGGGCAGGAGGGGGAAGAGTATACAGAGGAGGGGCTGGGTAGAGTGAAGGGGAGGGGGGTGAAGGAGGAGTGGAGAGGGGAGAGAGAGAAGGGGGAGGAGGAAAGGGAAAAGAGAGGGGGGAGAAGGAGGAAAGGAAGGGGAATGGAGAAGGAGCAAAGGAGTGGCGAGGAAGAAGGGGTGAAGGAGGAGTGGAGAGGGGAGAGAGAAGGGGGGAGGAGGAAAGGAAACGGAGAAGGGGGAAAAGAGAGGGGAAGGAGAAGGAGGAAAGGGAGTGGCGAGGAAGAAGGGGGGAAGGAAAGGGACAGGAGAGGCGAGAAGAGGAAAGGGAAGGGAATGGAGAAAGGGGGAAAGCGAGGGGAAGGAGAAGGAGGAAAGGGAGTGGCGAGGAAGAAGGGGGAAGGAAAGGGGCAGGAGAGGGAGAGGGGGAGGAAAGGAAAGGGAATGGAGAAGGGGGAAAGAGAGGGGAAGGAGAAGGAGGACAGGAGTGGCGAGGAAGAAGGGGGACAGGAAAGGGACAGGAGAGGGGAGAGAAGGGGGAAAGGAGTGGAGGAGGGAGAAGAGGGAATGATGGTTGGGATAGAAGAAAGTGGAGGGATAGAGGGCGGATTCAAAAGGAGACAGTGAACAAGGAATAAGAAGAAAGGAGGAGCAGGAGAAAAAGAAGGAGAGAGAGGAAGAGAAGAAGAAGAAGAAAAAGAATAAAGCGGAGAATGAGAATGAGGAGGAGGAAGGAACACAAAAAAATAAAGAATATAAAAGAGAAGAAGAAGGAGGAAGCGGAGATGGAGAATGAGGAGGAGGAAGGAACATAAAAAAAATAAAGAAGAGACTTCATGCTCAATGGAAACAGGGGAGGATGAAAAAGAATCACACTAATGAACAGAAGATGGAAAAAACACTAAACCAACCGGGGAGTGATTAGCAAACATCTCAACGCATGTTCGAGCGTCTGAGAAAAAAAGAAAGACGAGAGGGGATAATGCAGAATAAGAAGGATTAGTTTCCCGCCAAAGCCATAGCCGCACCTGGTATTGCTTGGTATACATGCGACTTTCGGGGGAAAGGATTCATCGGTAAATAACATCAATACAGCTGCAAGGTCGATCTGCCTGCCTGCCTGCCTGCCTGCCTGCCTGCCTGCCTGCCTGCCTGCCTGCCTGCCTGCCTGCCTGCCTGCCTGCCTGCCTGCCTGCCTGCCTTCCTGCCTGCTTGCCTGCCTACTTACCTGCCTGCCTGCCTGCCTGCCTGCCTGCCTGCCTGCCTGCCTGCTTGCCTGCTTGCCTGCTTGCCTGCCTGCCTGTCTACCTGCCTGTCTGCCTGCTTGTCTGTCCTTTCACTCACATACATACAGAAAGAGAGAGAGAGAGAGATAGAGAGAGAGATAGAGAGAGAGATAGAGAGAGAGAGAGAGAGAGAGAGAGAGAGAGAGAGAGAGAGAGAGAGAGAGAGAGAGAGAGAGAGAGAGAGAGAGAGAGAGAGGGAAATAGAGAAAGAGATAGAGGGGGAGACAGACAGACAGACAGAACAGAGAGAGAGACTACCGCACACCACACAGTGTCACACACACGCGGATAATCAGCGCCCGAAAGCCAATCACCCCAATGCTCCCCTTATTGTGTGCAAGGTAGTCCAGCGCACCAATCAATCCCCGCGCACAGACCCAGGCTGCACAATCACTCCTAACTGCCTGTTGTCTCTCGCCCCCTCCTCTCCCCCGCCCTCCTTGCCGCTCTAATACTTCAACTTCCCTCTGCGTGGTTCCTTCCCTAACCTATCTATCTATCAATCTCCCTCCCTCCTTCCTTCCTTCCTATATTTCTTTCTTTCCTTCCTTCCTGACCCCCACCTCCCTCCCTCCTCCCTCCCTCCCTTCCTCCTTCCTCCCACCTTCCTCTAACCCCTTCCCTCTCCTCCCCCCTCTCTTTCTTTCTCCCATCACCCGTCCTCCCCCTCCCCCGTCTCCCCTCTCTCCCCCTCCCCTCCCCCGGCCTCCTGCGGCGACCAGCGTCAAATGAAGACCAGACCTCGGCCGCTTGCAGTGGGAAGTCGGGAGCGAGTTTACCGGTTTCCGAGACACAATAACTGCGGGGACGAGGCAGCGAACGAGCTCCCTTGGACACCGGAAGAGCTCCTTGCATTAGCCTCTCCGTGTAAAAGGAATTCCTTCCATTGTTCGAATATTAAAAAAAAAGAATAAATTGCCCTTGCTTACGGTTTCGGTTGTTGCCTGTCTTGTAAAGCGCCGGTTAAGCCTTCAAGGTTGGCGCTTTTACAGTAAGTACAGCAATATACACATTTAGGAAGCGTTTGTAAAGTGTTCAATAACAAGAGTGATCTCCGAATTCCTGCCATTTATGGTGGCCAATTTCGTGAGCATGTTTTTTCCTGTCAGTTGCATGCATGCCTTTAGGCACCTCTGAAGTCTAAAATGTGCAATCTAAATTTTAGTCAGCCTGGTGTGTATAAACACAATTCCTTCCCATCGCAAGAACACAAGAGAAAAAAGAGAGAAAGAAAAAAACTAAATCATTCTTAAGCGGCCCTCAAACTGTTTCCAATAAAATTCGCTTTATCATCAGACGACACTAAGGCGACCGTAAAAAAGAGCTACATCCAATTACCCGGTATTCTTTCCCCATTAGCCCCATTAGGCCTACCGATGCTCAGAGGCTTATGGAGTTAACGCGGCCGGACAAGACAAACACACTCACTCACTCACGCAGCAGGCGCCGCGCTGTCCCTGGAACATCCTCTTACCGGTTTCTGGAATGTGAGAAGAGATGCTATTAGTTTATGCAAAAGGGTCATACATGTTGCATAATTGTGCTTTCACATTTAATGCAAGCAGATACCGGAGAGACCTTCCCCGCCCACCTTCCTCTCCTCTCATATCTCCATCATGTTTACTGGTCTTGCAATTATCTTCGACAGCAACAATAAAATTGCAACATTAATGGACGTCCATTATAGATCACAACAATATCCGCCACACGACGCAACATAACTCAGACGTACATGCGTTCACGGCAGCTGATGCCATTCCTTACACACGCACGCGCCACTCCTTCCAGGCTCGTGTCCTTTCTTATTCTCTCTCCCTCTCCCTCCCTCCCTCCCTCTCCCCTTCGTCCCTCTCCTCTCCTACCTCCCTCCCCTCCTTTCTTCCTTCCTCCTCCCCTCCCTCTTCTCCACTATCTCTCCTTCCCTCATACCTGCCCCTCTCCTTCTCTTGCCCACCCCGCCCCTCAACCTCCCCCATCCTCTTCCTCTCCTCCTCCTTCCACTCCCGTCCTCCTCCACCTCCCACCCCTCCAACCTCACCCTCGCCCCCTACCTCCTCCGCCCAGCCGCCCCTCGCAACCCCAGCCCGAACCTCGCCGGACACGCGGGGAATGTGGGCGAGGAAGAAAGTGGCAGCGGGGTTGCACGAGACGCCGCCGCTCACCCGCACGCATCCGTCTTGCTGGGAGGGAGGGAGGGAGGGAGGGAGGGAGGGAGGGAGGGAGGGAGGGAGGGAGGGAAGGAAGGAAAGAAGGAGGGAGAGGGAGAGGGGAGGAGGGAGGGAGGGAGAGGGAAAGGGAGAGAGAGAGGGGGAGAGGGAGAGAGAGAGAGGGAGAGGGAGAGGGAGAGGGAGAGAGGGAAAGAGAGAGGGAGAGAGGGAAAGAGAGAGGAGAGAGGGAAAGAGAGAGGGAGAGAGGGAAAGAGAGAGGGAGAGAGGGAGGGAGGGAGGGAGGGAGAGAGAAGAGAGGAAGAGAGGAAGAGAGAGAGAGAGAGAGAGAGAGAGAGAGAGAGAGAGAGAGAGAGAGAGAGAGAGAGAGAGAGAGAGAGAGAGAGAGAGAGAGAGAGAGAGAGTGAGAGTGAGAGTGAGAGTGAGAGAGAGTGTGTGTGTGTGTGTGTGTGTGTGTGTGTGTGTGTGTGTGTGTGTGTGTGTGTGTGTGTGTGTGTGTGTGTGTGTGTGTGTGTGTGTGTGTGTGTGTGTGTGTGTGTGCGTGCGTGCGTGTGTATGGGAGTGGGAGAGTTTGAGTGCAAGTGCGAGTGCGTGTATGCGTGTGTGTGAATGTGAGTGAGTGAATATACACGTGTACATCGTAAAAATCATTTGGCATGTACACTGTACACACAAAAGTATTTCGTATGTTTCTAACCACCTGTCCATCCCAACTCAAAACAATTTTCTTTTTCATAATCGCAAATAATTAGAGAACATACTAATAAAATACTTTTCCACTCATTCCAGCCAACTCTAGCGGGCAAAATTTCCAAATTGCTGAAACACACAAAACCTGTTTAAAATGCAATGGCCGTTCCCAATTGAAAATATTCCCCTGCTTGTAATTATTCAGTGCCGATCCACAAAAAGGGGTAAACTACTTGCAATCCTTAAAGCCTTCACATCAAATCATGTTACACGGCTGAGCTGCTTTTCCCGGTACAATTCCGTTTTCTATGAGCCGCTTTTGACCGTTACAATTCGGTTAATATTGCCAAAATGAAGCGCCCGCGTCCACTGCAGAGCTGGAACAAGCAGGTTACATCCAGTAGCGAGTAGGGATAATCAAGAATAAATGCGTAAAGACAGGAAACAAGCAGGAATAAAAAAGAAGCAGGGATTAAAAAAGGGAACACACAGAGCAGCAACAAGTAGGGTTTTACCCGAGCGTAAGCAGGAAAAGAAAACACGAATAAATATGAAAAACAGGGATAAACCAGAGATAAACCAGCAGTAACAAGAAATAAACAGGACATCGCCGGAAAAGTACACGCCCCCCAAAAGAGAATAAAGAGAGAAAAAAACGAGAAACAGGGCACAAAAAAAAAAACTCCGTGACGAGACCTCCTGCTAGGGCGCGCGAGGGAGGAACAAGGGCCGGGAGCATTGCGTCGGCGTTTCAGCTGGGATATAAATTACAGCAATTTCACACATCAGAAGCCCACAACACGGCTTTTTTCAACATAGTTTTTTTTCGGGGAGGAGGTGGGGGGGGAGCCGAATAGAATAAGAGTGGGGGTGGAGAGGGAGAGAGTGAGGGAGGGAGAGAGGGAGGGAGAGAGGGAGGGAGAGAGGGAGAGAGAGAGAGAGAGAGAGAGAGAGAGAGAGAGAGAGAGAGAGAGAGAGAGAGAGAGAGAGAGAGAGAGAGAGAGAGAGAGAGAGAGAGAGAGAGAGAGGAGGGAAGTGAGAGAGAGGAGGAAGAGAGAGAGAGAGAAGGGAAGAGAGAGAGAGAGGGGAAAGAGAGAGAGAGAGAGAGGAGGAAAGAGAGAGAAAGAGAGAGAGAGAGAGAGAGAGAGAGAGAGAGAGAGAGAGAGAGAGAGAGAGAGAGAGAGAGAGAGAGAGAGAGAGAGAGAGAGGAGGAAAGAGAGAGAAGAGAAGAGAAGAGAAGAGAAGAGAAGAGAAGAGAAGGGAAGAGAGAAAGAGAATTCAAGAGATTTTAAGATTCAAAAGAGAGAAGAGCGACGGAAGAGAGTCATTGTAAATAGTCCCTTCTCCAGTCGAAATAAAAGGGAATCATAAATGATTGAAATAAACAAATTCAATTGAACCCTCTATTTGCACAATTCGGCGTCCACTTTCTTTTCATTAAAGTTCATGGCACCCAAACGGGCATCTTAACTCGAGGAAAAAGTTACTGCAGTTATGATAAGGATAAAGTGATTATGATAATAACGATAATATAATGATATTGATAAAGATAATGATAATAATAACAATAACAATAATAACAACAATGACAACAGAAATAGCAATAATAATAATAATAATAATAATAATAATAATAGTAATAGTAATAATAATAATAATAATAATAATAATAACAATAATGATAATAATAATGACGGTAATACTAATACTAATAAAATAATAATAATAATAATAATAATAATAATAATAATAATAATAGTAGTAGTAGTGATAATAATAATAATAATAGCAATAACAACAACAATAATAATAATAACAATAACAATAATAATAGACGATATAATTATCCTTATTATCATTACAATCATTATCATTAATAACAACAACAAAAATGATAACTACAATAACAATCAAAATGACAATCATTATCATTGCTGATATTATCATTATTACCATAGTCTAACAAAAATAACACATTTCTTTCCACCATTGCAACGACCCCACAATATGGCCAGACCCTTCGCCTGGCTTATTTATAAAAGGTAAAATATCCACCCTCGAAAGGCTCAGCATCCTGCCCATTCCGTTTCTTTTTCGTTTCCTCTAAAATCTCGACATCTTCCTCACCTAGCCTTTCCCACCCTCCCTCCTTCTCTCCTTCCCTTCCTCTTTTCCTCCTTCCCTCCCTCCCTCTATTTCTCTTTCCCTCCTTCCCTCCCCTCTGCATCCCAACACACCCTCTCTCCTCCTTCCCTTCCTTTTCTCCTCCCTTCTTCTTTCCCTCCCTCCCTCTCTTCCTCTTTCCCTCCTTCCTTCCTACTCCCTCCTCTCTCCCTCCTTCCCTTCTTCTTTCCATCCTTTCCTCTTTCCCTTCCTTTATTCCTCTTTCCCTCCCTCCCTCTCTTCCTCTTTCCCTCCCACTCCCTCCCCTCTGCATCCCAACACATCCTCGTAGAACTATGACAGACGAGGTAGTCTCCGCCCGACCGCCGCTTCGCACGGCTCCCCTCGGCGCCGCAGAGACAGAACCGGATAATTTAGGTCCGTTGATAAACTACACAACTTAATTAAACTGCGAAACCGCGCGCCCTAAAATATTGGCGAGTGAATTATACGTTCCGCGACACAGAAAATTCCACAAACAAACCCTTTTGCCCGTGAGACCCGCCGCACACAGCTTTAAAATCTTTACACAGTACGCTTAAAACTGAAATACGGATAGACCACGCAGCGCGCTTGGGCACAAAATGTTGAATCCAGCCGAAACACATTCTTGCACCAATTCTTGTATTGCAAAAAAAGAAAGAAAAAAAAAACATAAAAAAGGGAAAATACACTTAACCCCGACGCGTTAAACATCTTCAAAAATACCTTTCCTTTGGCTTTTACTGGTGGATGCATCTAAAAAATAAAAAAACAAAAATCCATTTAACAGGAAACGATAGTCGTAACAATTCCTCACACATCTGCGGGCAGGTATAGAGGCGTTAAAAATACACAGAGGCTCATAAAACCTACAAATAACAACAAAAACAAAAAGGGGGACGTAACAAAGCACCCAGTAGCGCGGGGGTTGGGCAGTGAGTGGAAGGGGAGGGGATAGATAGAGGGGAGGAGGGGATGGAGTGAGGGGAGAGGGGACTGATGGAGGAGGGAGGGAGGGAGGAAGTGAGGCAGGAGGGGCAGACCTGGGATGTTCACTGCCACGACCGGCGGACTGTGAGAGCTTCAATTTGGCGTTTATCTTTTCCATTTCTTGTCCCGCATCTGCACGGGATTGCGATTGGGTACACGGTAAGTTTTTAGCGCTGCGTCCCCGCGGCATTTCTTCTCAGCCGAGCCGACCTGAAATATCTATCGGGACTTCGCTCCCTCCGGCATTCCGGCGTCCGTAAACTGAAGTCCTAATTGCAACTGCTCTGCAATCTACTTAGCGACGAGCGAATCAATTCAATCGGCCGGCCATCGACCTCCGAGTTTTGTCTTCCGAGATTACAACGCGCGCAGCAAAATATGGACTCCGCTTGAGGTTCTGCCTAATCACAATCACTATAAACAACAACCTGCCTGCGGCTGCACCCTCGCAGTGTCAATAAAATGAACACGAGAGGATACCATCTGCTGCCCCGAGAGAAAGAGAAAGAGAATAAACCTCGACAAAGCGTGTCATTTCCTTTCTCGTCAATTGGGGATGAAATATTCAGCGGAGTAAGTGCAGGCGAACATGTGCTCTCTCCGGATCGCACATGACAAAAAGGCCTCGGGGGGCTCTCAGGCGATAACATTTTTCCCGGGTGTCATTTTCGAGCAAAAACTGGTACTTCGTGCTCGTTCTTTACAAACAAATATCCAGCGAGCGGGATCCTAAAATAAATAAAAGTCTCCGGCGGGAATGAATTCAACCCGAACATCGATATCCAAAGAATTAACACAGTTTCCAAACTGGTCTCTCGTGAAAACAGCTGCTGGACAACAAAATGCCGAGCCTGTTGCAGGAGGCGAGGTTATCAAAATCTTATCAAAATGTTCTTCACACCCCACTACCGCGTGTTCGACCGTGAGGTGGGTACATGAGCCAGGCCGTTCCCTTGAGGAGGAGAGAATAATATGGCCATCGTTCTCTCGTTCCAGGTCCCTCGGCGGCGACTTGGAGGTAAACACATTAGGGCGCCGCCGACGGTTCGCGGGCGCCCCTTTACAAGAATGGAATGCGCCTCCGTCGGGGAATGTGAAACGGATGCGAACACACTTACATTTACAGTACAGAAAAAGGGGGGAGGAGGAAGGAGAGAGAGAGTGAGGGGAGGGAAGGAGAGAGAGAGGGAAGGGAGGGAGTGAGAGAGAGAGGGGGGGAGGGAGGGAAAGAGAGAGGGGAGGGAGGGAGTGAGAGAGAGAGGGGAGGGAGGGAGTGAGAGAGAAAGGGGAGGGAGGCTAGAGGAGAGACAGGAGAGGGAGGGAGTGAGAGGAGGGGGAGGGAGGAGGGGAAAGTGAGAGAGAGGGGAGGGAGGGAGTGAGAGACAGAGGGGACGGAGTGGGAAAGAAGAGGAGAGAGAAGAGAGAGAGAGAGAGGAAAAGAGAGAGAGAGAGGAAAAGAGAGAGAGAGAGGAAAAGAGAGAGAGAGAGAGAGAACTGGAGAGAGAGAGAGAGAGAGAGAGAGAGAGAGAGAGAGAGAGAGAGAGAGAGAGAGAGAGAGAGAGAGAAAGGAAGTCAGAGAAAAAACCTACTTGACAAACTGACAAGGTACAAGTTCCTTTACCTTTTTTTAAGGCGTAGACCAAGCCCCCCCCCCCAAAAAAAAAAAAAAAAAAATCACACACACACACACACAAAGAAACACCCACATCCACACACGAACACGCGCCCGCCCGTCCTTTCTCCCGCCAGAGTATTTCGTATGCGAGGCCAATAAAAAAAAAATTCCTGAGCCCCCAACCCTGCACGCTGTGAGCCCCAAAGCAAATTTTGTTCCGGCTCTCTCGGCGCAAAATAACTGTGCCTTGTCTTATTTTGCTTCCGCTACGGGGCCCTCACCCTTCAACCCCGGGCGAAAAAGATAACAGAGTGAGAGGCTCGCACAGGCAGCTACAGGGTGTCGGGGGGTTGAAGAACGCGAGATCTAACAGAATAGAGATCAAACGCGGAAATCGGAGCTGTCAGGGGAAGAGGAAGGGGGCGGGGGAGGGGGAGGGGGAGGGGGAAGGGGAAGGGGAGGGATGAAGATGAGGACGGGAGAGGAGAGGAGGAGAGGGGGACGGAAGAGGGGAGGGGGTCTGAGGGAAGAAGAGGAGGACGGAAGAGGGGAGGATGAGGAGAGGACGGGAGATGGGAAGTGGAGGAAGAAGTCGAAAGGGGGCGGGAACGTGAAAGAAGAAGAGTAAGGGGGAAGAGAAATCAAGGATGAAGGGGAAGATAGAAAACGAAGAGGAGGAGGAAGCGGAGATAAAAGGAGGAAGGAGAAGGAGAAGGATATAAAAGGGGCAAGGAGAAGGAGAAGGAGGAGGCGGAGGATGTGAAGGTGAAGGAGGAAGAGCAAAAGGAGGAGGAATATCCAGGCAAGGGGGAAGGCGGCAGCGGAACAGAGGAAGGCCTGAGGATCGACGAATCAGAGGTCAATGGGAGATGAAAGGAAGGGCGAAGCGAAGACCAATGAAGGGGCTCAAAGGAAAGGAGGCGAAAGCGGGCTGAGAGCACTATCATGGCGCGTGCTAGTCAAGGAGATGATGAAAGATCTTGTCCTGCGAGAAAGAGAAGCAGCAGAGGCAGGGGGAGGGAAGAGAGGGGGGCGGAGAAGGCAGAGGGAGGGAAGAGAGGGGGCGGAGCGGCAGGGGGAGGCAGGGGGCGGCAGGGGGAGTCGGCGGGGTAGGTAAGGCGCAGGCTAACTAACTGATCTGCGCCTCAAGGGAATGATAAACACGGGCGCAGCTGCAGTGATTACGCTGGGGGCTTTCGGGGGAAAAAACAGATGATGAGCCTCCGTCATCGGCGAGCGTCGACGAAGCCAAGGACGGAAGGTCGAGTCTGAGCGGGCTGGGAACAAGGACAGCTCGGGCTCGGCGTCTGGCGGGATACACGGACGCTCGGAGACGAAGCAACGGACCGCGAAATTACCTTTGTTAAGAACACAAGACTCCTCACACGGATCACGACGAACGGCACAGATCGTTCGTTCCTTCCGACGTGAAAACTAAGACATCAACCGTGCCAGGGGAAACAATGTCGAATGTGGATATGCAGAATAAACCTCAAAAGTTACACGAACGCAGAATAAACCGGAAATCTTACACGAACGCTCCCTGATAAGGCGGGTTGTAAAATAGCCTTCCACATCAAAACCATATCCATAAACAGCAGCATTAACCCTGCCTATGAAATTTAAAAACGTTAGTTACTGCGTGCGTGATACTCAGCCTTACATAAGAATAACACTCGAGATCTACAAACTAAAATCCTGTTTTGTGGTTAGCAACAACGGAGCACAAACGGGAAAAAAACAAACAGCAATCGCGTGACAGCGGTTTACCTTTTGTCATTACTCCATACGCGCGCGCCCGACAGGATTTCTTTTTAGTCTGCGGGAAAGCCAAAGCCGCTCACGACCCCCTCCCCTCACCTCCTTTCCACTCCCTTCCCCTCCCCTATCCCTCCTCCCCTCCCCCCCTATTTTAATGAATATCCTACGCGTCACGCAACACACGCCGTCCCTTAATGCAACCAGGTGGGCCACCGGCACGGCCTCCGCACCCGAAGGATGTCAACAAAGACGCCCGACGGACTGGAGGAGCTGGCGTAGGCGGGGGAGGTTCGTGACCGTCTCGAGGGCGCGGAGCTCACCCTGGCAGTGCGTGTCGCGGCTTCGGAGGGCGCGGGGCTGGCGTGAGTGTCTCCCCCCCTTGCGAGCGCCGCCTTTGGTCTCCTCGGCTTGATTCTGCTTCTGCGAGTATCTCTCTCTCTCTCTTGTCTCTGTCTGTCTCTCTGTTTCTATCTCTCTCTCTCTCTCTCTTTTGTCTCTGTCTGTCTCTCTGTCTCTATCTGTCTCTGTCTCTGTCTCTATCTGTCTCTGTCTCTGTCTCTGTCTGTCTCTCTGTCTCTATCTGTCTCTCTCTCCCCTCCCCTCATATCATACTCTCCCTCCTTTTCTCCCTCCCTCCC
>NC_091556.1:31783573-31788573 GCF_042767895.1 Penaeus vannamei | reverse complement strand
TTTCCTCTTTTATTCCTTCTTCTTCCCCTCTTCTTTCCTCCTCCATTCCTTCTCCTCATCCTCCTTCTTCTTCTCCTTCCGCTACTTCTTCTCCTCCGCGCGTCTTCTCCTTCATTTCCTCGAATTCCCCCATTCTCAGTCCTCTCCCTCCCCGTCTCTCCCTTCGTGATTTCCAAACCAGCAGAATTTCAAAGCCGAGAGCATTTATATTATTGCTTGACCAGAAAAGAGTCTGGGATGAAAAAGAAAAAAAAAAGAGAAAAAAAAAGAAAAGACCTTTCCGGTTCATGTAAAAAGCTCCTTGCACTCCTCAGCAATTTTGCAACTGCACCTGCGTGGCGCTTACTCAGCCCAACTACTAATGCTCTAACGCTCATGTCGCCATGACAAATCACTGGAAACGTACAGGTAGCATTATGGGGGAATGGATATCTGGATGTGGATGTGGATGGGGATGTGTGTGTGTGTGTGTGTATACATACACACACACACACACACACACACACACACACACACACACACACACACACACACACACACACACACACACACACACACACACACATATATATATATAATATATATATGAGGGAGGGAGGGAGGGAATGATAGAGAGAGAGAGAGAGAGAGAGAGAGAGAGAGAGAGAGAGAGAGAGAGAGAGAGAGAGAGAGAGAGAGAGAGAGAGAGAGAGAGAGAGAGAGAGAGAGAGAGAGAGAGGGGGAGAGGGAGAGGGAGAGGGAGGGAAGGAGAGAGAGAGAGAGAGAGAGAGAGAGAGAGAGAGAGAGAGAGAGAGAGAGAGAGAGAGAGAGAGAGAGAGAGAGAGAGAGAGAGAGAGAGAGAGAGAGAGAGGGAGGGAGGGAGGGAGAGAGAGAGAGAGAGAGAGAGAGAGAGAGAGAGAGAGAGAGAGAGAGAGAGAGAGAGAGAGAGAGAGAGAGAGAGAGAGAGAGAGAGAGAGAGAGAGAGAGAGAGAGAGAAAGAGGAGAGACAGAAAGAGTGAGAGAGAGAAAGAGTGAGAGAGAGAAAGAGTGAGAGAAAAGTTGAGAGAGAAGAGTGAGAGAGAGAAAGAGTGAGAGAGAGAAAGAGAGAGAAAGAGAAAGAGAGAGAAAGAGAGAAAGAGAGAAAGAGAGAGATAGAGACAGAGGTGGAAGAGAGAGATAGAGAGAGAGAGAGAGAGAGAGAGAGAGAGAGAGAGAGAGAGAGAGAGAGAGAGAGAGAGAGAGAGAAAGAGAGAGAGAAAGAGAGAGAAAGAGAGAGAGAAAGTGAGAGAGAGAGAAAGAGAGAGAGAGAGAGTGAAAGAGAGAGAGAGAGAGAGAGAGAGAGAGAGAGAGAGAGAGAGAGAGAGAGAGAGAGAGAGAGAGAGAGAGAGAGAGAGAGAAAGGGGGAGGAGCGGGTTGGTGGAAATCTATTAATTCACAAAAGAAAACATTCCTATAAAGACAGAATGGGGTCTAAACATCACACAGAAAAGTTACAGGAGTTCTAGATTAATTCCCGAACTCTCGAGGAAGTTTTAGAAGTGTCTCGTGTAAAAAAGGCAGAAAGAAGGGACACTTTTTCCCCCACATTTTCTTTCGCCAACTCGTTTTCTTCGTAGACAACGTCTCTACATCATTTCCAAGTGAAATAAAATACAAATCTTTACCAACCCTTCAGAAAAAAAAAACACGCTAATTATATAAAAAAAAAAAAACGCAAATTATATACAAATTACCTCTCTTAGATCCCTCGCCCCTTACAGAAAAAAAAACGAGGAAAAAATCCCCGGAAACTTTCTCGCCACAATACTCCTGCCGCGAGCCTGTAAAACACGGCTACACTCTGTCGCAAATTAACCTTAACAGAACATCACGCCCTCTTGGGGACTCGAGCTCGCTGTCGCTTATCCGGCCGACGGCTCGTTCGCTCTCTCTTTGTTTTCGTCCTTTTTTGTGGAGAGAAAAGGATATAAACCCGAAAAGGACCTTTTTTCCGCAAGTTAGGGCGATTACAAAAGGGGAAGATAGGATATGTGAAATCGCTGAGGTAGAAAGATATAAAAAGGCATTTGGGAAGACTGTCACTGCTGCAAGTCCGCGGATAGTTCCTTTTGCTTCTTCTTCCGCCTTGTTGCAGTTCGTGAGACGAAATCCTGATTTCTTGAACGTAAAATTTAGTTTCTAAAATATTTTCAACAACATCCAATGTACACAAAATTTTGAATCCATGATCCATACATTTACCAGAAACTGAGACCAATAACCCATAGTATAAAACCAATAACCCACAATACGGAAGCCAAAAGCTCACGACATTTAAACCAACAGCCCAACCCAGAACTGGAATCCAACATTACGATACCAAACCCCACGACTAAAGCACAACGCACAGCCTACAACGCAGAACCCAGAACACAGACCAGAGATCCAACATTCAGACCACAGACCCTCAGCATTCAGATTACAGATCCCCAGCATCGAGATCAGAACCACAACATTCAGAATACAGACCCCAACATCCAGACCAACGACCATGAAATCTAGACCACGCAACCCCAACATCCAGACCACAGGCCGTAAAATTCAGACCACAGACCCCAACATCCAAACCACAGACCGTGAAAACCAGACCACAGACCACAACACCCAGACCACAGACCGTGAAAACCAGACCACAGACCCCAACATTCCGACCAAAAGCCGCATAATCCAGACCATCGACCGCAGCAATCTGACCACAGACCGTATAATCCAGACCGCGGAAAACCAGGACCCGAGAAAGCAGGACTCAGCCCCGCCCGCACTCCGCAATGTCACCCGAATCCCCGCGACAGTCAGGAGCTTCAGGCAGGCAGGTCTCGGTAAACATAACAAGTAAATTACTCAGTCATGACCCGGGGACTTGCTGACAAAGTGACGACCCAACTTCGAGACTTCGGAGAGGAGGAGGGGGCGGGTGAGAGGGGGCGGAGGAGGAGAGAGAGGAGAGTTGGAAGAGGGAGAGAGGGAAACGGAGAAGGAGCAGGAGGGGAGAGACAAGGAGAGGATGGGGAGGGGGAGAAGGAGGGGAAGGAAGGAAGGGGGAGCAGTAGGAGGGGAAAGAAGGGAAGGGGAGTCAAAAGAATGAGGAGACCTTCGTGGACCTTCGAATGTAGAAGGGAAGGAAGAGAAGCGAAGGTCAAGGAGGACGGGAGGAGACGTGAGGGAAAAAGCGAAAGAAAAGAGTGCGAGGGGCAAATGAGAGAGAAAGGGCGGTGCGGGAGAAGGAGGCGAGGAGGAGCGAGGAGAGAGAGAGAGCCGTGGTGGCGTTTGTGTAAATCATAGAACTGCGACGAGCCTGACTCTCGAGGGAGTGGCATGACGGGTCGCGAAGAAGGGGAGTGGAGGAGCGGCCGCGAAGGAGACGACGAGTAAGCCAAAAAATCGAGGAGGGAAAGCGAAAAGAGAAATAAGAAGATGAGAAAGAAGAGAAAAGGAGGGAAATGAAGGAGGCGAAGAAAATGCAAGGCAAAGAAGAATGTAAGCAGGAAAAGGAAATACAAGGGACACCAGGAAAGGAAGGAGTTTGGGAAAGGCAAAGAAGCAATAAAAGAGTGGACAGGAAGAAGGCTAGTCAGCAAAGGAGGGAAGAGGAAGTCCAAGGATATGAAGTGGGCTGGGAAGAGGATCCTAAATAACAAAGAAGAGGGGAGAAGCTGAAGCAGAAAGGTAAGAGAAGAGGAGAAGGCGAAGGAAATAAGTATGGCTGAAGAGGAGATGGAGACAATGAGGACTGGTGATAGGGAGATAATAATGGAATGGAGAAGAGAAAAAGAATGAAAATAATGCAATAATGAGGTAAAATGAAACTCGGGGATAAAGAGAAAAAAGAGGAAAAAAGTGTTGAAGATAGAAAGGAAAAGATAGAGTGAAGGAGATTTGAGCAAAGAACGAAGAAACTGTACAATGAAAGGGGTAAATAAATAAACTAAGGCAACCCCAGTGAACAATGAAAGAGGATATGAAAAGAAAACATATAAAAGAAAAAGGCAATAATTAAATTAGGAAACTAAAAGGAAATGCAAGTTCAAAAAGATCCCTTTTTTCGGATTTTGAATAGTTCTCTTAAAATATTGCTATTTTCATTTGTAGGACTCCAATGTTTTCCTGCCATTTTTCTATTCCAATTTACATTCGCTTTTCGCGCGTCTTTTGTTCAATTTCAAGCTTTTTTCAGCGATCAATTCACCCTCCCGCTGTCCCTGAAGCATTGCACCAACTTTTACTTGAAGAGAAACAATGGCCATGCTAATACTAACATAATGAAACAAACAAACAAACAAAAAAACTCCAGCATATACATTATCTTACTCACATCCGTCCGGGTACAATGATAAACACATTTTTCGCCACGCCCCTTTTCTCTATATTCTTACATGTCCCGGCTTACATTAAAAAACAACAACAACAACAACAACAAAAACACGAACACAACCCCAAGCACTATCATTATCTTCATTAGCCAGACATACTTAAGCAACGACGTGTAACTATCCGTTTTTCCTTTGAATCGCATGGCATTCAAGCCCCAAGGCCCGTCCCCTAATTACACGATAAGGCTGACTTTCCTAGTGTATTTGGGGGTAATTTCACCCTTTGGGTTAGGCTGTGAGTAACCGGTTGGGATTTCTGCAAACGGGGAGGGACTTTGGGTCCGTCCATGGGCATGGAAAGGGGAGGGGAGGGGAGGGGAGGGGAGGGAGGGAGGGAGGGAGGGAGGGGAGGGGAGGGAAGGGGAGGGAGGGGAGGGGAAGGGAAGGGAAGGGAAGGGAAGGGAAGGGAAGGGAAGGGAAGGAAGGGAGGGAAGGGAAGGAAGGGGAAGGGAGGGGAAGAGAAGGGGGAGGGAGGGAGGGGTCAGGGAGAAAAGGAAAAGGAAAGGAAGGGAAAGGAAAGGAGGGAGAGGAAAGGAAGGGGATGGGAAGGAGAGAAGGAAGGAAAAAAGGAAGGGAAGGTGAGCGGAGGAAACGAAGGGTAGGGAGGGAAGG
>NC_091556.1:31763573-31778573 GCF_042767895.1 Penaeus vannamei | reverse complement strand
GTGTGTGTGTGTGTGTGTGTGTGTGTGTGTGTGTGTGTGTGTGTGCATGTGCGTGTGTGTGCGTGCGTGTGCGTGCGTGCGTGTGCGTGCGTGTGCGTGCGTGCGCGTGCGTGCGTGCGCGTGCGTGCGTGTGCATGTGCGCGTGCGTGCGTGTGTGCATGCGCGCGTGCGTGCGTGCGTGCGTGTGTGCATGCGTGCGTGCGTGTATGCGCGCGCGTGTGCGCGCACTGGCGCGCTTACTTAGTGAAAACGAGTGAGTGAGTGAGTGAGTGCCTGAGTGAAAGAGTGAATGAGCGAGCGCATTAGTGTGCTGGCGTCAGCCAGAATCTTCAAGACCCCCCCCCCCCCCCGTCCCTTTTTGCATCTACCCTGCCTTTCCTTCAGCACCATTATCTGTCTCTCTCCCACAATCATTTGTCTTCCAATTTGTGCGTCCTCACATCCATTCAACTTCCAAGCCAGCTTTTTCTTGCTCACAAACATCCCTTGCAAATATTTTATCTAACAACCACAGCGACTTCATCATCTCCAGCCCCTCCCCCCATCGCCTCTCTCTTTCTCGCGTCATTTATCTCCTGCTTCTGTTCCCCTCCGGAGGCAGAGAATTTCTATTCCCTCACTTCCCCTCGCCCTCCATCTTCTTTCCAGCAATCCTTCACTTTTAGGCGAACGGTTTTAAAACTTACTCCAGTATTTTCCTTCTCGTTTCTTTCTTTTCTCGAGTTGGCCTCCTTCTTCTCTTTACTATCTCTCTTCCTATGCCATTCCTTGCTCCTTTTCTCGGGCCAATCGAAAGGGAATGACGAAGCGAATGCACCTCATTCCCCTGAAAACAAAAACACAGAGCATTCCCCGCGACGCCCAGCCGCCCTCGCTTAGCCTCGCACGCTCACCCTTGGCCAATGCAATAACTCGCCCCGTTTGCCCTCGGCCGTGGATTATGGGCGTATCCTGAGGCATTGCACCCATCCGAAATTCATTAGCCTCCATCACACCCCACTCCTTCCCTATTACGCCTGGTGTTTGCCTTATCATCTTCCATCGACTCTCCAGCCGCGCTAAACACACACGCCACACCCCGATAAAGGCTCGCATGAAGGAGGTACACTGGAGGAGCTATTTTTCCTTCCTCCCCGAACAGGCCCCTCCCTGGTTTTACCCCAATTTCTCTCTTTTTCCTATCTTCCCTCCTTCCTCTCTCCCCCACCCTCCGTCTCTTCCCTCCTCTTCCCCTCTGCCCTCTCCCTTCCCTCCCCCATCCTCCTCATTCTCCCCCTCACACTTCTTCTCCATTCTCCCCCATCCTCCCTCCCTCCGTCCCTCCTTTTCCCCTCCCCCCTCTCCCTTCATTCCCTCCTTCTCACCTCTTCCCTCCTCCTCCTCTTCCCTCCCTCCCTCCCTCCCTCCCTCCTCTTTCCCTCTCCCCTCTCCCCTCTCCCCTTCCTCCTCCTCCTCCTCCTCCTCCTCCTCCTCCTCCTCCTCCTCCTCTTCCTTCCTTCCTTCTTCCTTCCTTCCTTCCTTCCTTCCTTCCTTCCTTTCTTCCTTCCTTCCTTCCTTCCTTCCTTCCCTCCCTCCCTCCCTCCCTCCCTCGTCTTTCCCTCTCCCCTCTCCTCTTTCCCTCTCCCTCTCCCCTTCCTCCTCCTCCTCCTCCTTCCCCCTCCTTCTCCTCCTCCCGACCATCCATCATGCTCCAAGCAATTTGCTCGAGCGCTTCAAGTGCGCGCTGCGAACACGGCGTAAAGACAGCGGTTCACGCCTCCAGTAACTAGATAACAGAGAGGATAAGACTCCGACGAAGATGAGTTACCCCCCCCCCTCCCCCTCCCCAACCCCTACCCCCCCGTCCCCCCCCTCATACAAACTTATTCTGCTCCTTCCCTCCTACTCTTCCCTCTCCTTCCCCTTCCCCTTCTCTTCTCATATCTTATTCCTCTTCCCCATTTCTCCCCGCTAACACACTTTCTTTTCCTCCTCCCCAGCGTCACGCCCTCCCCCTCCCCCTCCCCCCTTCCTCTTCCGCCATAAATAAATTTCCCTCCTTCCTCCCCCTCTCCCCTCACTACCACCCCCTCTTCCGTTACATACGCAAACATTCTTTCCTTTCTTCCTTCCTCCCTCTCCCTTCTCCTTCCTATTTTCCCTCCATCCTTCCTTCTCTCATTCTCTTTCACACAGTTACACACACGCTCTTCCTTCCTTCCTTCCTTCCTTCTTCCCCGCTCATGCCCTTCTTTCCTCCTCCCTCCCTTCTCTCCCCAACAAAACCCCCTTCTTTCCTCCCTCCTTCTCGTTCCTCCCTCATCCTTCCTCAGAATAAGCCCCCCCCACCCCACCCCACCCCCTCCCGCGATATCCCGTGTGATCGCCAGCAAGCCACGCGCGTTAAACCGCCGAACGCTTAAAATATGGCCGCCCAACACGTTACAAATATCAGATATCAATAAGCCTCACTCAGCCCCCGCGCGAATCAGACCCCGCCTCCAATCTGCCGAAGGAATCCCTCCCGCCGCCCGTCCGACCAACGAAGAGGGCAAGAAAAACAAAACAAAAAAAAGAAAAAAATATATATTTATATATTTTTTTACATCGTGTTTATCCCCCTCAAATTTCCTCGTAAAATCGCGATATTACGGCTGTCATAATATAAATAACAACCATCCAACGAGCGTCTTCCTCCTTCCCCCCCCCACCTACCCCTCCTCCACCTCAACCTCCCCTTTCCCCTCCCTCTTTCCCTTCCCCTTCCCCTTCCCCTTCCCCTTCCTCTTCCCCTTCCCCTCCCCCTCCACATCCACTTCCACCTCCACCTCCCCCTCCTCCCTTCCCTCATCCCCCAATCATATTCACGGTTCCCCTCCGCTTATATTAAAAAATAAAAAAATAAAATAAAACAATAAAAAAAATCCGACCAAGCCAAAAGAGAATCTCGACGAAGACAGCAAGGGGGGAGGGGGCGGGGAGGGAAAAGAGGAGGGGGGAGGGGGCGGGGGGAGAGGAGGAGGGGGGAGGGAGGGGGAGGGGCGCGCTATCGAATCGAGCGTAACGAAGCGTGAGATCGCATATACGTAATTTATCTGTCGCTGTTTGCCGGAGAGCGTGTCTCGACATCCGGCCTCGGTTCGTATCACTTCCTAAGCTAATAAACACGTCCCCGTTTGCTTGCGCCTCGGGGGACGGGCGGATCCGGGAAGGACACGGGGGGAGAAAGAGGGAGGGGAAGGGGGGAGAAGGAAGAGGGAAGGGAAGGGAGGAGAAAGAGAGGAAGGGGGAGAAGGAAGAGGGAAGGGAAGGGAAGGGAGAAGGAAGAGGGAAGGGAAGGGAGAAGAAAGAGGGAGGGGGAGAAAGAAGGAGGGGTAGGGGAGAGAAGGAAGAGGGAAGGGAAGGGAGGAGAAAGAGGAAAGAGAAGGGGAGAGAAAGGGGGAGGGAAAGAGGGAGAGAGAGGGAAGGAAAGGGGGAGAAGAGGAGAACGAGAGGAGGGAAGGGAAGGGAGAAAGAGGAGGGAGGAGAAGTAGGGGAGAAACACGGAGAGGAAGTGGAAGGGAAGGAGAAAAAAGTGGGAGGGAGGAGGGGAAGGGAAGTGGCGGAGGAGGGAGAACAGAGAATAGAAACAGGGAGGGCGAAATGGGAAGAGAGGAGGGAGAAGGATAAAACGAAGTGACGAACAACAGGTAAAAGATAAGGGAATGGAGGCAAAACGACATGAGGAGACACTTGCTACACACACACACACACACGCACACACACACACACACATACACACACACACACACACACACACACACACACACACACTCACACAAACACAAAAACACACAAATACACACACACACAATCGCACAAACACAAACAAACAAACACACACACACATCCACACAAACACACACACACACACACATACACACACACACTCACACAAACACAAAAACACACAAATACACACACACACAATCGCACAAACACAAACAAACAAACACACACACACATACACACACACACACACACACACACACACACACACACACACACAAACACACACACGCACACTAATACCAACTACGAAAACGAAAAATGCAAATCACACACACACACAAATGCATTCCCAACAGTTCCTCAAAATCAAGCCGTTTACACCGCCCTCGAGTACGCAGCCCACGAGACTACGCCCACCGCGCGTACTTTCCCCCCACAGCGTTTAACCTACACTGACGTCTTGGCCTTTGAATTCTCATCATCATAGTGGCAATACGCCCGTGGAGTAAATTACGTTGAAAAATAGTGCGCCATTTATTAGATAATTCAGAGCGGAACTGATATGATATTAACTCCATTTTGACAAATATAATAAAATGAAAAACTCGAAGTCTACAAATAAGTGATTTCAAAAGCGAGAAAAAAAATCCCAGACAGTCGAGTAACTGTAACTGAAACCATCAAAATCCCTGTCTAAAATCTGACATCTTCCCCTATCCATCCAACCCCTAACCCCTCCCCCCCCTTAAAAATCAAATTAAACACCTGGCCATAAAACCAAAAAAATGTAACAAAAGCTTCGTTTCCTCCCATTCTCTCTCTCTCTCTTTCTCTCTCCATCTCTTTCTTTCTCTCTCTCCTTCCTCTCCTTCTCCCTGTCCCATTTCCTTCCCTTCCTCCTACTACTCTCCTTCTCCCATTACCTCTCTCCCTTTCCTTCCCCTCCCTCCACCTGTCCCTCTCCCTCTCCCTTCCTTTCCCTCCTCTTCTCTCTCTCCCCACTCCCCTCCCTCCCCCTCTCCTACTCCCCCTCCCCCTCTTCCTTCTCCCACTCCCCTTCCCTCTTGCCCCTCCCACTCTCCCCCATCTTCCCCCTCTCCTACTCCCCCCCCCCCCCCACCGCAATTGTCGACCGACCAGCCCCCCCCACCCCCCCACCCGACCCGCTGGGTAGTGCGCGCGACCTTATTACAAAATTATGACAAAGCAATTTAACTTCATTCGCTGATTTATGGTTTAATGAACTCTCTAGCCTCTCTGCCATCGTAATTGTAATTTTAATCAGTCTCATTTAATTGGATGCGCATTTACCATAAATTACACTTTTGGCTGTGCGTATGCATGGGGCGAACGGAATATAATGTATTGCGATGCGCTGGATCTCGAGGATGAACTTCAGGCCGTGAGTGGATAGGCTGGCTGGCTGAGGGATGCATGGATTCAGAGGAGGTTGGGTGGATAGATGGAAGGATGAGTGGTGGGTGGATGTATGGATGGACAGATAGATGGATAAACAGATAGATAGATGGACGGATAAATAGACAGATGTATGGATGAATGGATGGATAGATAAATAGATGGATTGATGGATAGATAAATAGATGGATGGATGGATAGATAGAAGATGGATGGATAGAAGGATATAGATGGATAAATGAATGGATGGAAGGATGAGGGATAGATGGATGGATGGATGAATAGAGAGAGGGGATGGACGGATGGATGAGTGGGAATGAATGGCTCGTTAAGTCAGAGAAAGGAGAATAGTGGACGTATTAGCGGATAGACAAATATGTAGTGGATGGTTGATGAGTGAAGAGCTAGTTGGATAAGTGAGTGGATAGGAGTAGTGATAAGCAGTGGAAATATAAACATATTTTGCACAGAAAAAAAGATAGATAAAGCCCATAGTATATAACGAAATCACAAATCAATATGAACAGAAATAATACATAAATAAAGGCCATGGCACATAACGAAACCACAAATCAACATCAATCTCGTATAAACAACAAACGCAACCAAAAAAATAAATAAATAAAATAACTAAAACCTTATCCCCAATGCGAGAACATAAAAACACACACACAAAAAAACAAAGCAACATTTTCTCTTCTTTATGACGGCAGAAGGGTTTCTAATAATTCCCCGACGCTTTGCACAGAACATCGTCCGAGGGTAAAATTCAACTTGCTTTATTCTGCTTGTGATAGCATCTCTTCTAAACGCTGAATATGGCCTTTGGAATCAGCGGGGGGGCCAAAGCAGTCCCCGCCCGTGAACAGGGGGAGAAGGAAAAAGATGAAGGAAAAAAGGACGAGAGATGAGGCAGGGGGAAGGGAGAAAGGGGGAAGGAGGAAGGCGGAAGGGTGGGGAAGAGGGAGGAGAGGGAAGAGGAAGAGGAGGAGAGGGAGGAGGAGGAGATGAAAGAGGAGGAGGAGATGGAAGAGGAGGGAGAGGAGGAAGAGGAGGAGGAGGAGAAGTAGAAGAAGAAAAAGAAGGAGCAAAAAGAGGTAAACGAAGAATAAGTAATAAGGGATGGAGGTGAGGAGGAAAAGAAGAAGGAGGAGGGAAGAGAGAAAGACGAAGAAGAAGAAGAAGAAGACAGAGGAGGAGGAGAAATCCCAAAAGCCGGACTAGCTCCATCTTCTAATTCACCAGGCAAGAAAAAATACGAAAACGACTCTCTGCCATTTCTTTCCCCGCACCAACATCTGCTTCACTGAATTTAACTCTTCTTTATATCATTTCTTTTAGGTCAATCCTATTCCTATTTGTATTTCCAGGGTATCTACTTAAAGGATTGTTATACAGGCGCGCGCGTATGTGTGTCTGGGGGGGGGGCGTACGTGCGTGCGTCTGTGTGCGTACGCGTGTTCATGCGCGCGTGTTCGTGCGCGTGAATATTTCGCTGCAAACCTGCCCCATAAAACCCCGACTATCTAATCCAGCTCGCCTCCTAACCCGCATGCGTGAACATCCCCGCTTTTCTTTGTCCGCGCAATCTAATTTCACATGCCATCAAAGCGAACTCCTTGGTGCAAGTGATTAAAATTTAAAATTAACTGGAAGATTTAATGTATGTTAATCAAGTTAAGCCATGTTGTTCAGCCGCTCAATTATACAGTGTCTCCTGCTTATCTATGTAGGTGCCCGCGCGTAATTCAGCACCCTCGCCTAATCGCGGAGGCCTCCCTCGCGCCTGCGAAACGGCCGGCGCAATTTGCAGTCTAATGCCTCCCGTAACAGCGAGTGTGGAAAGAGGGATCGAAGATAATGATAATGATAAAACAGGAGAGAGAACGAAGTTGGAATTAAATATGGATTACCGACACGTTTGCCAATGCAATCGTGTTGAACCGACGATGCAGACGGTAACGAGGTATCAAGTTCGTTGAATAATGAAGAAATGTTACATTATTCAAATTTATTGCGCACGCTAATTCGAAATGGGGCATACTCGTGTCTCCTTCGCTCAAAAACGTAAAGAGAAGGAGGAGAAAGAAAGAGAAGGAAAAACATGGAGGAGGAGAAGGATATTAGGGAAGAATATAAGGAGGTGAATGAAGAAAATATAGAAAGGGAAAGGGGAATTGAAAACAAACAGGAGGAGGAGAAACATAGAAATATAAAATAGCAGACAGGAAAGAACAAACCCTCTTTCCTTCCCCTCCGCAGGATCAGGCTATCCCCCCCCCCCGCTCCCCTGCCGCAGCGCCGCCGAGGGCGCCGCGGACGGCCTGCCCCTCGCTCGGCTTACGGCCCGACCCATAATGCGTCCGCCCCATAAAGCGGCCACTCGCGCAACAGTTTCACCTCTTTCTCGGGACACGGCGTTGGCGCTCACTGCCCAGCCTTTCAAGCCGGACGCCTCCCCTACTTACTCTTTACTCACTCTCTTTCGTCTCTCTTCTTATTTCCTTCTCTCGTTTGTCTTCCTTCCGCCCCATTTCTTATTTTCTTCTTCTTTGTAAGTGCAGGATTCTTACCACACTTTGGATGACTAAACCAGGTGGTATTATTACAGCTATTAGCACCACTAATCTTATCATTGCTATGATTGTAATAATCATCTAATTAATCCTCATTATTATAATCATATCATCAGTCTCCATCATCATAATCACCATCGTTCCTGTTGTTATTGTGTTATCATCATTAAAATCATCACTTACTGCTGCTAATGGTCTAACGGCATCACCATGCATTATTGCCACCATTAGAACCATCTGCCCTGCCATTACCATTGCACTTGCCATAATCATCATTACTGTCAGTATCATATTACCCTCGCTCCTTCCCTTCCTCCCTTCTACCTCTTCCTGCTCCTGCTTCTCCTCCCTCCCCACCTCCCACCTACCCCAAGCCTTCCTCCCCCCATTGCTTCCCACCGCCCCCTCTTCATCCTTCCCATCCTCCCTCTTACCCCACTCCTTCAACCCCTCCCCTCCTTGCCGATCCCCCTCTTCCCCCCCCTCCCCTACCCCCTCTTTCCTAACATTCCTATTCCTCCTCCTCCTCCTCCTCCCTCCTTCCCCGCTAATCCTCCAACCAACCCCCTACCCACCCCCTCCCTCCGCGTGTGGGCCAAGTAACAGTGGATCGTAAAGATAGACTATGCCGCAGTTCCCCCGACACTTTTATTTCCTCCCCGGCATTATGATGGGTAATGTGTGCTCAACAACTGGCAACCTTCCGTTTTCCAACACATGCGGTGCCCTTTTTTCCCCGGCCAAGTCAGGCAAATACTCGGGGGGGCACTTTTCAAAAGAGAATTAACTGAAATGTTCAAAATGGGGAATAAACTGGATACAATAATGGGGGAAGGGGGAGGCGAAGAAGGGTGTAAGGAGAGAAGGAGTTGAAAATGAGAAGAAGGTAAGGGGAGAGAGAGAAAGGAGGATGAGAAGATGGGAGAAAGAAGGGGGAAAGGAAGAAGGGGCAAGAGGAGACGAGGAAGACCAGAAAAAGGGGGGAAGAGGAAGAGAAAGATAATAGCATAGAAAAGGAGAGGGAATGAAGAGGAGGAGAAAGATAACTGAAGCGAGAATTCCATCCGTCTTTCCTCCCTCAAGAGTCCCTCCCGTCTTGTCCTCGCCTCCCCTCCCCACCGCCCATAAGAAACCGCCCTTAAATAATAGCCAGTGGAATATACCCATCAAGTCCCTTATTAAGTTCTTGTTAGACTCAACGCCGGCAATCTGGGCCGAGTTTTACGAATTCGGGAAACGGGAAAAACGTCAAAGGGAGGTAAATCAGGTAAGCATCGGAGAGGGAGAGGGAGGCGGAGAGGGAGAGGGAGTGGGAGTGGGAGAGGGGGGAGGGGTAGGGAAAGGGATAGACAGGAGAGTGGAAGGGAAAGAGAATGGGAAGGAGGAAAGAAAGGGAGGAGGGTAAAGGAAACGAAAAGAAGGAAGGATACAGGAGGATCGAAGAACGGGAAAGGTAAGGAGAAGGCGAAGGGAAAAGGACAATCGACGAAGAAGGAAACAAGCATGGCAGTGAGGAAGGAAAAGGGTAAAGGAACGGGAGTGAAAAGGGAAATGGAGAATCGAAGACGAGGGGGCCGAAGAGGAAGAAGGAGAAGGAGAAGGGACAGGGGAAAGGGTAGGAAAAGGGGTAAGGGAAGGGGAAGGGGAAGGAATAGGGGAAGTCGAAGGAGAAGAAGGCAAAGGAAAAGGCGAAGGAGAAGGGTGATAACAGCAATAAATAAAAGAAGAATGGAAATCGAGAAGGACAAAAGAACGGGAAGGAAAACAAAAGAAATACAAAATGAGGTCCCGATCGTCCCTGCCTCTCGGACCTAGGCCAAAGGTCCCTCCCCCTCTCTCTCTTAGGGGAGGTAGGGGAAGGGGAAGGGGAAGGAGAGGTCGAAGGCGAAGGGGGAGGGGAGGGGGGAGGGGGCGGCCACCATTCAAGTCATGCAACGTGCGCCGCTTCCGTGGGGCTTCTCGGGACCCAGGAGTTGTTGCGCCAGTCTCGCACTTTTCTCTCTGAGTGACTAGTCAGCTGCTCTCCCTTCGCCAGCGTCTCCTTCACGGTCTGACGTGGCCTCGCGAAAGTCTGCCCATCTTTTCTACTTATTAAATTTCAAATTTTTATTGCTTCCTATTATATCTTCCATCTGTATTACTTCTCATTTCTGGCGTGATCTACACCCCTCCCTCCTCTGTCTAACTTCTCTTTCTTTCTTTCTTTCTTTCTTTCTTTCTTTCTTTCTCTCTCTCTCTCGTTTTTCTTTCTCTTTCCCCCCTCTCTCTCTCTCTCTCTTTCCCTCCCCTCCCCTCCCCTCCTCCCTCTCCCTCCCTCCCTCCCTCCCTCTCCTCCCTCCCCCTCTCCCTCTCCCTCTCTCCCTCTCCCTCTCCCTCTCCCTCTCCCTCTCCCTCTCCCTCTCCCTCTCTCTCTCTCTCTCTCTCTCTCTTTCTTTCTTTCTCTCTCTCCCTCTCTCTCTCTCTCTCTCTTTCTTTCTTTCTTTCTTTCTCTCTCTCTCTCTCTCTCCTCTCTAATATTTCTTGCCTGGCAGTGAAAACTCAAATTGCTACCATCCCATGAATAGGAAAATAAATACCAGGTTATAAACGTGAAGCTCATTCCCTTTCTATTAATGTCAATCAGCGTAAAAAGGAGCGCGATAAAGCTGAGTGGTCGCCTTCGGTGATATTTCCACTATTCATAATTAGCTGCGACTAATCAGTCACAAGAACTCAACGTCAAAATAAAAAAATAACTACTAACACGCTTTGACGGCAATTCACTATTCACATTCAATTGCAACCAATCAATCGCGTTCAAAGGAATGGGCGGCTAGAATATACTCGCAAATAACCTCCAGTGTCGTTTCTCTCCAATGGCGTTGCACTCGCAATATATTCCCAGGCAAAAGAACGCGAATGCAACCAATGAAGAGATTTCATAGGTTGTGTGCGTCGCAGATGGTCCCGTAAAAGTGGTGCAGCCAGCTTCCCCGATTGCCATCTGGCCGGACCTCTGCACCGTCTGCCAGGTCTTTGAAGTCTTTTGCGGCGAAGTGGTTGCTCCGCAGCCAGATGAAACGGCCGCGCGTACCTATACAAATGCTCTTGTTGTGACAGCCTGGGGCTTAACAGCAGGGTGCATTTGTTGTATTTATAATAAACAAGCACACCCGCCGACGATGCTATTGCGCACACGGCGGAATGGCTGCGGATAAACCAGTCAAGGTCCCCCTGGCTGCACGCCTCAATTCATACAATGCCAGAATGCCGTGTGCCAGCATATCCGATCTGAGTGGTTTGTGGCCTCGCCTGAGCCGTCAGCTGTTACGAATGTTCTTCTCATTGCACGTTACGCGAAGCCGGCCGGTCTGAGCCCGCCTTCCGTCGCCTCGTGGCCCCAAATCCCAAGTGAAATCCTGCAGGATCTCCTTCTCCCTCGGTCCTTCGGCATCACGGCCACGGGAAACACTAAGTCATGATGGACGGGGCTCATAAAATCTCGCCTTCTGTCTTGCAACCGGATCCCTCGCTTCAGTTTCCTTAAAAGACGTAAGACTCTTCCTGAACAAGCTCGGGAACTTACAGCAAATCCACTAAAATAAGCTGCAGTAAATTTCGTAAATCTTTAAAAAGGCGCTCACCGTTGGTGGTTCGTGACGCTGGCATTTGTCTCTATCTTTGAATTCACCAAACTACCTAACTCGTCAGTATATTTTGATGGAACATCTGAAGACTGCTCTTTATAGCAAACCAAAAGACATAAAATGGCTGGAGGTTGGTCCTTTTACTGCCACGCTCTACAAAGGAGCAGGAGGCAGATATCGAGGTGAAGAAAAGGCCTCGTTCCGTATGGCGGCGGACACACCAACACAAATTGCGCAGCTTCATCCCCCAGCGGTGACGAACGGCGGGATCAAGCGCTCGAATCACGGGCACTGCTGCGGCCGAGGACGCAAACCACAGCTCTGCGAAGCGAGGCACTCCCGCTATCCGCCGCTGCAAGGACGACCTACGCCGCTCATGGACTCAATGGCCTCCGAGCCGTGCAGCACAGATGGCCGAGGATGAGAGCGGATCAGCAAATAGAGCCTCTGCCGGTCTGGCCGCCGCGTAAATACCTTGTTGGCCTCTGCTCTGCCTCCTTTGTTAGCTAAGTCCGCCGATCGGGTCTACCAGAACCAAACCTATACGTGGATAAGTGCGTAACAGTTAAGAATCTGTTTTTATGTACAGATAATGAAAGGACAGACCCCAGATTTCCACCAATACCTGCGCCACAGCCAAGCCTCGACCGCAAGTACAAAAAGCTTAGCACACTTTGCAGCACGAGCATGAGACGCGCCACGGCAAGCACGAGTGTTAAAAAACAAGTTTCCAGTTCGCAGTTCAGTTCCTGACCAAGCCCATGCAGTCGCTTCAGCCGTCATGCACAAGCCGCGTCACAGAGCGCTGCCTCGGCTGACGTACCTCGTGCTTCAAGCCAGTCCAACTTTATTCTAGCTCTTGCCGCACCTACGAAAAATATACCCACATTTATAACGGACGCCTCGATTTGAAGCAGACCTACAGTACAACACCCTCGCTTGCCTCCTTCCTCCCTCGCTCCCTCCGGCACCTGGACGTCGGGAAGCCACTCCCTGGAGGATGCGGGGACACTCCTTCGGCGCTGTGATGCAACTCCTCCCGCAAGGATAACGGAAGGAACCGCGGCTCGGTTCAGCAGTTCCATGTGTGCAAACATGCACGCACGCATGCACTAAATAAAAAGCACAGACTATATATATATATATATATATATATATATATATATATATATATATATATATATATATATATATATTTATATACAGACACGCACACGCATACATATAGATAGAAATATTTGGACAAACATAGACATACATAGATAAAGATAAGAGATATATAGATAGATACACACATAGACATACATACATACAGAGAAAGAGAGAGAGAGAGAGAGAGAGAGAGAGAGAGAGAGAGAGAGAGAGAGAGAGAGAGAGAGAGAGAGAGAGAGAGAGAGAGAGAGAGAGAGAGAAACAACTTAACAACAGGAGTGCAATCATCTCAAACTTAGTTTATCCAGAGTAAAATAGCATCCTAACCCGTAACTACAATAAAGACTCTTGAAAGTCATTGTGCTGACCAGCTGACGCACCCTCCCCCCTTCCCCCCCCCTCCACACACTTAGGGTCCCTATTGATCAGTATCTTAATCCTTTGGAGAATACAGGACCCTTATACCGGGGTTTTCCTGTGCATCAAGCCTTTTCCTGCAAATTTAAATAAAATAACAGGGTACATGTACATCCGTTCAAAAGAAAGATGATAATACTAATGTATTATGCTAATCAATATTATTATTATTATTATTATTAATAATAATAATAATAATAATAATAATAATAATAATAATAATAACAATAATAATAATAATGATAATAGTAACACCACTACTACTACTAATCAAAATAATGAAATGATAATAATAACAATAATAATAATATGATGTTGTTGTTGTTGTTGTTGTTTGCTGCTGCTGCTGCTGATGATGATGATCATGATGATGATTGATGATGATGGTGATGATGATAATTGATGATGATGATTGATGATGATGATTGATGATGATGACTGATGATGATGATGGTGATGATGACGGTGATAGGAAAAGCCGCCCAGCCGAGGCCTCACAAACCGCGCTTCGACCAACGACCAGCCTCCGAGGCCGAGCAACAACATGTCACCCATTCCTCAGACACATCCCCCCCCCCCACACACGACCCCCCTCAAATGCATCTAGTCTGACATTTCGCCGGTTGCGTCACGTGGTGTCGCGAGCCGCTTGACATCCTGCGGTATCCTTTGCTCGCGGATCTCCTTCCTGTCTTCGACGGGTTCCTGAGAGCCGCCCCGTCGAGATCGCGCCGAGGCTGTGGACGAGGGCCTCCAGTGCCACGGCCCTGGGCAATCCGGGCGACCTCCGGGGTGGGGGGGGCCGGCGGGTGGTGGGCGCGGAGAGGAATCAAGGGCAGAGTAGAGGATATGTAAGAAAATGTTTACGTTTATACTAGAGATACAAACATACACGTAATGTGTGTATCTAAGTATGCGTATGTTCAAGTAGGTATGTATATGCATATCGATCTATCTGTATATCTATATCGATATATCTATCTATATATAAATAAACATATGTATATGTCTGTATGTATGTATGTATGCATATATATATATATATATATATATATATATATATATATATATATATATATATGTATGTATGTGTGTATGTATGTATGTGTGTATATATATATACATATATATATATATATATATATATATATATATATATATATATATATATATATATATATATATATGTGTGTGTGTGTGTGTATCTGTGTATGTGTGTGTGTGTGTGTGTATGTGTATGTATGTGTGTGTGTGTGTGTGTGTGTGTGTGTGTGTGTGTATGTGTGTGTACTATATATATACATATATATATATATATATATATATACATATATTATATATGTATATGTATATGTATATGTATATGTATATGTATATGTGTATGTGTATGTGTATGTGTATGTGTATATGTGTATATGTGTATATATGTATATGTATATATATATATATATATATATATATATATATATATATATATATATATACATACATATATATATATATATACATACATATATATATATATATATATATATATATATATATATATATATATATATATATATGTGTGTGTGTGTGTGTATATATGTGTATATGTATATATATATGTATATATATATATATATATATATATATATATATATATATATATATATATATATATGCACCTAATCTCTCAACGACCGCTGGCCGCAAACAAATTGAGATCGCTTTAATCTTGATCCCCGAGCGGTCTATCAAGCCCCGACAGTAATGACGCAAAAGCTGATGCCTCGACATCATGCGACAATCAAAATGCCATTCGCCTGACCGGCTCCATTTTCGCGGCTGCACAATAATCACGCGGACGTTCTGCCAAGTCCTCCGGCAGATCATTTCCCGCGGTGGGATCGCCGTCAGCGCCTCGGGAAGGGAAAATCTAATCCCGGGCCCGAGGATCCTGATCAGAAGCCGACACAGCGTCAGGTGCTGACGCCGGGCCCGGGGGACACGTCCGAGGGATTAGGCGGAAGGTGTCGGAAAGGGAAGGGGAGGAGAGGGAGGAGAGGGAGGAGAAGGAGGAG
>NC_091556.1:31756073-31758573 GCF_042767895.1 Penaeus vannamei | reverse complement strand
AAGGGAAGGGAAGGGAAAGTAGTAAGTGAGAAGAGGAGGAGAGGGCAAGTGAGAAAAGGGGAGTGAAAGGAAGGGAAGGGGAGGAAAGGAAGGGAAGGGAGGGGGAAGGGAAGGGGAGGGGTGAGAAGAGGAGGAAAGGGCAAGGAGAAAAGGGAGGGAAGGGAAGAGAAATTGAAGAGAAGAGGAGGAGGGTAAGAGAAGACGGGGAGGGGGGGGGAGGGAGGGAGGGGAGGGGGAGGAGGGGAGGGAAGGAGAGGGAAGGGAAGGGAAGGGAAGGGAAGGGAAGGGAAGGAAGGAAGGGAAGGGAAGGGAAGGGAAGGGAAGGGAAGGGAAGGAAGGGAAGGAAATGGAAGAGAAGAGAAGAGGGGGAGGGAAGGGAAGGGGAGGGAGTAAGCGAGAGGAGGAGGAGGAGAGGGCAAGTGAAAAAAGGGGAGGGGGAGGGGAGGAGAGGGAAAGGGAAGAAGAGAGAAGCAGAAAGGATAGAAAGGAGGAGGACAGGAGGGGAACGAAGGAAGGAAGAAAAAGGATAGAAAAAGGAGCTGCAAGATGAGAAAGGGAGGATTTGTGCTGGGGAGAAGAGATGAACGGAAGGGAGGGAGGATACATAAAAGAGAAAGAGACAAGGAGGAAACGGAAGAGAAGGGAAAAAAAGAGAACAGAAGGAAAGGGGAGAGGAGAGGAGGGGAGGGAAGGGGGTTGCTTCTTTCCCAGACACTCCCTTCACCTGTTCAGGTGTGCTGACACGACACTAACAGAGGACTTGCTGCCAGGACTTTCCCTCGTATTTTTATGTCCTTTTTTCTTCATTAAAGGTTCATTCATGTTTGATGATATTAGCTGAGGGAGGGAGGGAGGGAGGGAGGGAGGGAGGGAGGGAGGGAGGGAGGGAGGGAGGGAGGGAGGGAGGGAGGGACGGAGGGAGGGAGGGAGGGAGGGACGGACGGACGGACGGACGGAGGGACGGACGGACGGAGGGAGGGACGGACGGAGGGAGGGAGGGAGGGACGGACGAAGGGAGGGACAGAGGCAAGCAGACAGACAGGTCTGTAGGAAGACACTGGGAGAAGGAGACGAAGAGGAAAATGAAGGCGAGAACGGAGGAAATCGAAGAGGTGGACAGGAGAAGGAGAAAGAGCAACCTAAAAAAATGAGAAAAACAGTGCGAGAAGAGAGAAAAAGTCAAATAAAACAAAACAGGCGCAATGGAAAAGAAAAGAAAAAAAAACTCAAAAGTTTGCCAACCGAAGATGAAGCGAGAGAAGGAAACGCCGGCAAGAAAGTGGCACACTTCGTCCTCCGATGGAGAGAGGAGGGTGGGAGAAAAGGGGAGAGAAAAGGTGGAAGGAAAGGAGAGAGATAGAGAGAGAGGGAGGAGGGAGAAATGGAGAGCGAGAAGGAGAGTGGCATAAATGGAGAGAGGGTAGGAGAAACGGGGAGAGAAAAGAGAGAGCAGGAAGGAAGAAATGGAGGGCGAGAAAAGGAGTGGCAGAAATGGGAAGAGAAAGAGGGAGAACGAAATTAAGAGAGTAGGAGAGTCGCAGAAGTGGGGAGAGAGAAGAGGGAGAGAAAATAGAGAATGAGAAAAGGAAAGAGAGCAGGAGAGTGGCAGAAATGGGAAGAGAGAAGAATACTGGGAAAATGGAGGGCGATGAGAGTGGCAGAAATGGGGAGAGAGAAGGAGAGAGAAAGAAATGGAGAGAGAAGGACAGAGGCACGTTTCGCCGCCCGCGTTTCTCGGCCGCCGATGGAGCTGCACCTCGGGCTCGGGACGCCAGCTGTTGCGGGTGGAAATGACCATTAAGCAGTGACGATTGGCGGACCGAGCGCTGTTTCTCGGGGATTTTATGCTTCTATTTGATTATTCATTTCGTTTTTAAGAGTTTCTGCCGTTTATGAGGCGGAACTGTTCGGATGAAGTCTCCGCCATTAGGAATACCAAGAAAGAAGTGAGTCCCCTCGGTACATTGCAGGAAAATTATCGTTTGTAGCTGTCCCTGCGGCTCTAAGAGGCGCTTCAAATCTCGAGATAGAGAGAAGCACAGAGGCACATGCCGAAATAAAAGAGAAAACCACGAAAGAAACACGGAAGGGGCAAAGGAGCAGAGAGCGAGGAGCGGCGTAGCGAACGCAAACTCCTCCCCCGAAAACGAGCGGGTGTTTACGCGGAGGAAATGCCCGCCGTGCCACCGCCCCTCCGCCTCCGCCGCTGTAACTGGTACCTCCGTCGGGGGGGCACTGTTCCCTTGCTTCGCTCACTGCCTGCTTCTTCTCTTCTCCTTCCTTCACCTTCTTCCCTTCTTCGTTCTTCTCCTTTCCTATCTCCGCTTCTCACGCCTTTATATCCACTACTTTTTTCGGCGGCTTTCTTGTGCTGGAAATTCCGATATCTTTCCTTTAATATCATTCATGGGTTTATTTGCTCTTCAATTTTCCTCGTTTCCTGTTTCTTCCACTCTCCTCCCGTCGCTATTTATTCTAACGATTTAAAAAACAAATTTTG
>NC_091556.1:31738573-31751073 GCF_042767895.1 Penaeus vannamei | reverse complement strand
TCGTACGGAAGGCGCTCTCCGAAACTCGCTTCCATGAACAATATCTCATCATTTGCATACAATCGCGGCGGGGCCCGGGCACACTTCCGTCGCCGAGGGCTCGCCAAGCACAGATAACAATGAATTTCTCGCAACAGGCCAATGTTTCCCTCCCGCTCCCTCCCTGCCCCCTACCAGGACCCTCCTGCTTCTACCTCGTTCCCCTCTCCCTCTCCCTCCCCGCCTGCTCCCTCCTCTCCCCTGCCTCTCCCTCCCCTCTTCTCCCTCTCCCTCCCCTCTTGCTCCCTCCTCTCCTCTTCTCTCCCTCTACCCCCTCTTGCTCCCTCCCCTTTCCCTCCCGTGTTCTCCCTTCCCTCCCTGCCTCCTGTTATCACTAACAGAAGAGCGATGAGGCTGACTGGCTCTCGCAGGATATCCGGCAATCAGCTGATAAAGAGAAAAAAATGCACCACGTGGTTAATACATACTGTAGGCGACCTTTGATATCCTTATACGAAAGTAGAGCAAATAATGATGCTCTCTGAGCCACACTGACAATGGCGGGAGCGATCCACATGGAATGAAGTGGCTGACTAAATGAAGGTCGCTGATTGGGAGAACCGAGGCTGACAGCTGACGTCTAACCAATCAGAGGGCAGGAAAAACCGAATCAGCCCAAACAGGGAGGATGAAAATAATACACATTTGTTTTACAGTGACCACAGCCTCTTCGGAATCACACAAATCCAATTACATTGCGAATTATTATCATCAAATAGCAATAACAAAAACAAAAATTAATAAACACAAAACTAAATAAAGCACATGACAAGTCTTGGACGCAACATACAACATACAAAAGTAAAACGGAAAGCAAAAGAACGAATACTTTAAAAAAATACAAACAAATACAGGAGTGAAAATATCAACATGCGACAGTACTACATTCATGCAACTGAACAACCAACCACCGAAGCTGAAATCCATTAATTTTGCCTCGCTCACCGGTTCAAAAAATGTATATTTTGAAAAAAAAAGTTTGGATGATATACTACGCAACCCAAAAATATTAACTCCTAAATTCAATCCATTTTTATCTGGTAACAGTGCAACCCACATTCATCAACGAAACATCCAACTAACTTCAACAAAGAAATAAACAAAAAGTATGAGTAACTTAATCTGCATGTCATAAAGCGAAACGGGGGGAGGGAGAGAGGAGGAGGGAGGGGGAAGGGAGAAGAGAGGAGGGAGAAGAGAGAAGGGAGGGGGAGGGGAGAGGGGAAAGGGAGTAGGGAGGGGCAAGGGAGAAGGGAGGGGGAAGGGGAAAGGGAGAGACAAGGGAGGGACAAGGGAGGATGGTGGAAAAGAGAGAAAGGAGGATGGAGGGGAAGGGAGGAGGGAGTAGGGAAGGGGGAGAGAGGAGGGAGGAGAAAAGCGAAGGAAAGGAGGGAGGTGGAAGAAGAAAAAGAAGAAAAGCGAACCAGGATCACTGCCAGCCAACACCGCGGGAGGAGCCAACGCACCCCCGCTCCTTCCTCTCCCACCCCGCCGTACCTCCAGGAGCAGCAGCCACTTACGGCCTAACATCCGGCCAAAACAAGAGGACAAGTGACTGCGGGCTTTGAAAGGGGCGGCCATACCCCCGGAGTAGGTTAATCTGGGAGAGAGAGAGAGAGAGAGAGAGAGAGAGAGATAGAGAGAGAGAGAGAGAGAGAGAGAGAGAGAGAGAGAGAGAGAGAGAGAGAGAGAGAGAGAGAGAGAGAGGGGGGGAGGCGGAGAGAGGGAGAGAGAGAGGGGGGGGGAGAGGCGGAGAAAAGAGAAAGAGAGAGAAAAAGAGAAAAAGAGAAAAAGAGAAAAAGAGAGAGAGAGAGAGAGAGAGAGAGAGAAAGGAGAGAGAGAGAGAGAGAGAGAGAGAGAGAGAGAGAGAGAGAGAGAGAGAGAGAAGGGAGAGAGAGAGAGAGCGAGGGAGAGGGAGAGGGGGAGGGGAGAGAGAGAGAGGGGGGGGAATTTTAAAAAGATGTAGATGAAGAGGAGAACGGGAAAGACGGCAGATCGTATCGGATGAGAAGGCAAAGAATCCTAAAAACAGCGAGTGAAAGCCAAACAATAGGACAGCAACACGCCCCCAAAAGGAGGAAAACGCACAAAAAATCCAAAGACAAACTCTCGGGAAAAGCGCGAAGGAAAAGAACGTCGAAAACTGAATGCTGATGAGAAAGAAAGGCAGCTTGACAGCCTTGGAATCTGGCCATTAATAAAGACCAGGCCAGAAGTTGGATGCGCGCTGAATAGCAAAGATAAAGAGGTAACAGGGAGCGCGGGGGAGAACTAGCTGGATGCGGTCTTAATGTCTGGATGAGGGATAATCGTCGGGATAAAAGGCGAGGGGGACGTAACGGGTGGTGGCTATTTATGCGCGGGACGAGCGGGGCTGCTCTCGTCTGCGCTCCGACGCCATTCCCCCTTTCCGTGCGTCGAAAGGCCGAGGGTGAGGGAAATGTCCGGTGCCGCGAACTGTTGCGCTTGCGACCGGACTCGTGTGAATGCTTTTATTAATGGGGGAAATACCAGCAATGAAAATGCTTCGGAGGTCCTAGGACGCGGAGAGAGCGTGGCGAGCAGCGACGCACGACCTGGCGAAGGACACCCGATAACATCCGCTCGCTCGCAGCATCAGGAGCTGGTCTCGCCGGGCCTCGCTCGCCCCCGCCCTCGAGCGCCGGGACGCTGACGTCGCTCTCTGGAGGCGAGCCGCAGCCCCTCCGGCCAGGCCTCGGGGCGTAAACACCGGCACGTGGCGGCGAGGAACTGACGAAACCAAGCAAGACGCGAAGCGAGAGATAATAAGCAAAGGAGAGAAGGAGAAAAAATCGGCCAAGTGTCTAAGCAACTGAGCGTGATGGAGCTCCTCGGATGCCTCGCCTCGCAGAGTGGCTCTGCGCTGGTCTCTGTGAAAGCGACCGGATTAGCGGGGATCAGGCGCGAACGGCATTGGCTGGGATGATCCCGCCGGACGGATGAGCAGATTAGATTCCCAATCCGTGCAGGCGCGCTCGGTTAACAAGAAAATTAAACAGTTAACAGTTAACGTAACGATCGTGGAGCAAGCCTTGAAACCGAGCTCCGCATCAGATACGCAGGAGCAACAACAAGCCTCCCCCAGGCGTGCCATCAGTAACCCCGCAGCTATAACATCCCGCATAATCAAAACAAAGCAAAAAAGCTAAGCGCAGCTAACCCCCAAGTATAAACAACCTCCTCTCTACTAAGTGTGTGTAATCCCTGCAGGCCGGCGAAGGGCGTAAATAGAACGGAGAAGCATAAACAAGGAAAGCCTTCCGACCCGCCCACCGCCCGCCCGCCCGAGTCGCCTCCACAGCAGTGGGACGCCCGCAGCCCAGACAGCGACGGCACTTTCCCGTGTTCCTTCCTTCCCCTTATATCAATTAGCTTAAGAGCTCCGTGTGACTGCTCTGGCAAATTCCTTCACCCAATTACACGGCTCCCTCATGCATTTCCCCTTGAAGCTCTCGATTTAATGTTTCTAATGGATGCTATTATGCTCTCCCCCTGTGTGTAAAATCTCCAACACGGCATTTCAAGTTACATTAACAATGATTCACTTTCTACCTTTTTCCCAGCGGGCCGTGCATGCTCTTGTGAAACAGATCTGGAAATGTCAGCTTTTTTGCCTTCCGCGCAGAGCACCCATTTGGTCGCATTCTCCCCTTCTATTTGGGAGTCATTTTCTGCTCCCCCTCCCTCGTTTTATCTCATGTCAAATGTTTTGCTTATGCGATTCAATTAGCTGTTCGCCAGTTTTATTGTTTACACTGTCGTCTCTCCTATGGCATCTCGCTGCCCTCGTTTACAATATCGAAGCCTTTCTTTCCAAATCAATTATATTTTTCATCTTTCTTCACTTATTTTCTAAATTCTTTCTTGCTCTTAATCATTTCCTTGCACCAACCTTCTCTCTCTCTATCCCTCTCTGCCTGTGTCTCTTCTTCCCCCTGGTTCGTAAGTGTCAATTATTCTGAAGCATTTTTCCTATTCCTCATTTTGCGAGTCGCCTTCTGCGTCTTATTCCACGTGATGTCACAAACTGGTTTTCTGTTTTTCTTGTCCCTTGACATTAGCATCTGTATATAATTCTTGTCTGAGGACATAGCAGGCATGCTCGTTTTAGCTCAGAGGAATTTCCTTGCATCAGCCTAAATATATATCCTTACGACAGCCCTGTAACAAACGTGCAAGGGATATTTTTGTTTCCGATTTTTACGGGCCACCTAGCACATCCGTGTTAAGATCCCGTGACAGCGGCTGTGTGAAGCGGCGGCTGCGGCGATCAGCGGCGCGTTGCCTGCAAAGCTGCACTTCTCACAGGACTCCCGGCCGTCGAGACAAGCCATAAAAAGGCGCAGGAGGAGAGAGTCCCGCGTCGCGACACACGGGGCTTTTATCATCCGGCTGCACAACCACATTACGCTGCGACAAGGGCTTTTACGGCCTCGCTTCTCCGGCTCACTCCCCCGTGTTTGCCCGGCGAGGAGGCTGGGCGCGTCCTCTTGGGGGGACGCTGCTATCGCCTTCGGGCTGATGCCGTCTTGTTTCTGCGGCGCTGGTCCTGGCGGTCTGGGTCTGTGCTTGATTGTGCTGCGGGAACATTCGCAGCGCAGTAGGATGTTAGATATATCAGAATCTGTGTCGTTTTGCCAGCATTATCGGCTGAAGGAATCTGTGGTCTTATGTTCCTTGCAGATGATTATCTCCCTGTTTGTTGGACTAGCATCTGCTGCAAGAAGTGTGTTTTAACTACTGATAAAATTCCACTGTGGAACTTCAAAACGTTTAACTTCTAAATGCGCGAAGATATTTTCGCTCTCTGGTGCAGCGGGTGCGAGCCTCGCAATTACCTTTGATGGCCCCCGAGCCCTCCATCAGCGAGGCCAAGTGCGAGGCCTCCGCCGCCTGATGACAGTGTCTGCCTGCAGGCCGCGCCATCCCCCTCCGTGTCACTCTTCATGGCCTTCCTGCACCCCGTCCGCACACCCACTTTTGTTTATTCCTTCTTCCAACTTACATCCAAGCCAAGGAATGCGTGCGTTCTGGCAGTCTAAGCAAATAAACAACTGAACGGATTAAACCACTCACAATAAACAACATGGACAATTATGCAAACCCGACAAAGAACACACAAAAATCATAGAGCCTCGCCCCCCTCCCGTCCTCCTCGCCCTTGAGCCCGAACTACGTCCCGCGGCGCGCACGTGTCGGCAACTCACAGCCCGGCGGGGCTCGCCCTCACGCCCAGGTAGGTTTCGTAATCCGGTGCGCATGCAACTGCACGACCGGCCTCAGATCGCTCTCGAAACCTAGATGCATATCTCACGCCCTGCCCCGTGGCTTCGTGTAAAGCAAATCGAGTTGTGGTTCTTGGCTGTCACAGGACGTCAATCACGAGCTGCCATGCAGAGCGCCATGAACAGAGACATTCATGAGGCCGCTGCAAGACTCGAGATTACCTATCGCTTGGCTGACTGCACTAGAGGTTGGGGGGGGGGGGGTAAGGACTCCAGCTGTAAGCCTGGCTGTCGAAGCTACTTACCTAAAACCCCTTAACCTAAACGACTTGTACAATTAAGGAGGGTTATCTGAACAGAATTTACAGCCGCAGATGACTCGGCCAGCCCCGAACTAAGTTATAAAATCGTAACAAAGTAGGATACGAGCAATCACGAGTTATTCAGGCGAGCCGAAAACTGGTTTATTGGTCTGTCGAACAGGCAACAGAATACACAACCAACTTGGAAATCGCCTCTTACAATGGGCCTCCAATCGCGCACAAATGTAAATCTACGCTCACTCTCTCAGTTCTTTCTGCTCTCCTCACTCCCTCACGCTCTTCCTTCCCTCCTTTGATTTATACTATGCACCAGGCCTCCTACTCTTCCTCCTTCCCTCTCTTACACTCTTTCTCCCTCCCTGCCTCCCCCCTCCCTTTCCTCTCACCCACTCACCCTCCCTTTCTTCCTACACCTTCCTTCCTTCCCTCTCTAGCTCCCTCCCTTCCTTCTCTTCCACCCTTCTTTCTCTCTCTCTCTCTCTTAAACCTCCCCTTTCCTCCCATCCTCCTCTCTTCCACCCCCTTTCCTCTCTTCTGTTCCTCCTCTTTCCCCTCCCCCCTCCCCCCCTCCCCACCGCCCCCCCCCCTCTCACTCTGCAACAACAGAGCGGACATCAAGCCAATCCGCTGTCCTCGGCCTCATCGCCACGTGAAAGCAACGAGCACAAATTAACGATCCGACTCAAATTCCGATGCCTCGCTAATTACGCCGGGGCCACGAGAGAGAGATAGAGAGAGAGAGATATAATTACCAGCCTCGCAGCATGTCGACATCCCCCGCCACCCTTTCCCCTCCCCCCTACCCCCCCTATTCGCCCGCCCTTTTTCGAGACAGTAAAATGTACATTATCTTCCCCGATCCCGCCCGAGAGTCGTTTATATTGGATCCATAAAACACTGACGCTCGCTGATTAACCGCCCCGGCTCCTCCTCTCCCCGGCGATAACGTTCCCGCACAAACGTTCCTTCGAGGGAGGAATTACTTAATCAGACAGCGCCGAGAGGACGACTGACTGGCTCCGAGGAGGGGAAAGGGGGGGGGGAAGGGGGGAGAAAAGGGTTAAGGGAAAGGGGAAACGAACCCCGTGTGGATATCCGATTCTTCAGCTAATTATCGAACGCGTTTTATGGAGGAGCGGGAAATCGAGGCTTCCTCACAGCGGTTTCCTTTTTCCTATTGCACCCTTCGCGCCCCGTTGCTCCTAACGCCAGACACCCTGTGGCTTTCTTAGTTATCAGAAACTTTCTCGCTTACTTTCTAATTACTCTCTCTCTCTCTCTCTCTCTCTCTCTCTCTCTCTCTCTCTCTCTCTCTCTCTCTCCCACTGTTTTTTCTCTCGCTACCAGTCTCGTCCTCTGATGTATCTTTTCACACTCACCTAATTCTACCCACCCCCCTCCTCCCCTCCCCCTCCTCTTAGTGAATTAGACCCGTTCGTTAGTAAAGGTGTCTCGAAGAAGAGCTAATGAATGGGCGATGCTGATTGGCCCGGGGGGGAGGGGGGTGCTGTTGGGAGGGATGACACTCGGAAGGAAGGCGCATATCGTTTAGAAATGATAATGATGATGAGGAGTATGGGGGGGGAGGAGGAGGAGGAGGAGGAGGAGGAGGAGGAGGAGGAGGAGGAGGAGGAGGAAGAGGAGGAGAAGGAGGAGGAAGAGGAGGAGGAGAAGAAAGGAAAGAGAGGAGGAGATGAAAAAAAAGTAAAAGAAGAAGGAGGAGGAGGAGGAAGGAGAAGAGGTGGGAGGTGAAGGAGAAGGAGGAAGATATGAGCAAGAAGATAAGGAGGATGAGCCGAAGAATGAGGAATATGAGGAAGAAGACAAGGAAGAAGAAAAGGATGAGAAACGGAGCTGTTAAAGAAGCAGCAGCGGCAGCATTCGTAAAAGAACGCTTGTTGAATGAGCAAATGCACCGTGTATAATACAATATGCATGTTCTAGGTTAAGTAATAAATGGTGGCGTAGGCATGGCTATTAGAGCAGAATTGGAGGCCATTCGTCGCTTACATAAAAGAGTGTTAATCGTAACAGCACCAGAAGGAAAAGAGGAGGAGGAAGTAGAGAAAGAAGAAGGAGAAGGAGGAGGAGGAGGAAGAGAAATAATAATAATAAGAGGAGGAGGAGGAAAAAGTGTCTGGAAGATAAGAGGAAAAGTCCAAGGGGAAAGGACTCTGATGGTACGAGGGTGAAAGGGGTAAGAGGGAGGGGGGAGGGGGTAAGAGGGAGGGGGGAGGGGGGAAGGGAGAGGCCAAAATTAGGTGGCGATGATTTTGATCCACTTGGCCGACCGGACCCGAATGGGATCCCGACACTCTACCATTAATCTCCTTCCCGCCCCTCTTCTCTTCCTCCTCTCTTCGTCGGTCTTCTCTCTTTTACTTTCCTTTCCCCTTGTTTACTCTCCTCCTTCCCGTTTCGTCAGCCTCTCCTTCATGTGCCCTTGTTTATTGGCTTTCGTCTTTTTTCATGTCTGACTGTTCGAATATCTATCTCTCTTCCATTCTCTATTATATATGTCTGTCTGTCTGTTGTCTCTCTGTCTCTGTCTCTGTCTCTCTCTCTGTCTCTGTCTCTGTCTGTCTCCCTCCCTCCCTCCCTCCCTCCCTCCCTCCCTCTCTCTCTCTCTCTCTCTCTCTCTCTCTCTCTCTGTCTCTGTCTCTGTCTCTCTCTCTCTCAATATCTCTCTCTCTCTCTCCCACAGACACACACACAACTTTCCTTTACCTCCCGCCACTATCGCACACAATGCAACAGAAACACGATATTATCAAAGGCCCCGTAAATCCTAAGCTGATTTAATTTCGAGAACAACGCTGATAGCATATAATGAAAAGCAACATCAAAGGAAGCCGTTTCGCTAATATCAGCAAATATAAATTTCCCAAAAGTAGAGCCATCAGAGAAACACTTCGTGATTAATCCAGAGCCGAAATAAATCCACCGCGCCCCCCCCCTCCCCCCTCCCCCCTCCCCCCTATTCAGTGCCCGATTGACCCAACCTCCCTTCATCCCAGTTCCCCCTCCCTTCCACCCCGTCCTGAACCTCGCCCCTGTTTCAGCCCCCTACCCCCCTCGTCTCCCTATTCAGTGCCCAATTGACCCAACCCCTTCCACCCCAGTCCTCCCTCCCTCCCACCCGCCACGAAGCCCGCCCCCGTTCGACCCCCCCCTCCCACATACTACCATCGGCCACGCTCCCCGCCTCGGACCCCCAATGAAAAGGGGTCCACTCGACGGATCCCTTTTCTCACTGGACACGCTCTCTCTCACAGCCCCAGTTAACAGCGAGCCCTTTTCCCAATTGGCCACGCCCCCAACGTCCTTCCCCCGATGAAAAGGAATCCTCTCGCTGAGCCGCCCCCCATCCTCCTTCCATTGGCCACGCCCCCCCCCATGTCCTACCCCCGATGAAAAGGAGTCCTATCGACGAGCACCCCCCCCCCCAAAGTCCTATCCCCGATGTGAAAGAGTCCTCTCGACGAGCCCCTCCTCCCCCTTCCATTGGCCACGCCCTCCCCCACCTCTTACCCCCCTATGAAAAGGAGTTATTCCCCCCCTCTTCCACTGGTCACGCTCCCCACCTCGATCCCCAACGCTTAGCGGTCCACTCGGCGAACCCCTTTCCCCGCCCTACATGAAGAGCAATTCGCTCGGTGAGTGATATGACATGACAGTGAAACGACATGACATTCCCCATGACAAGGGTCGAGCCAACGAGGTGACGGGACGGCGAAACATTGTAACAACTTGACTGACGAAACATTTAACTGTGTCGATAAAGTTGCAAAAAAAGGGAACACTTTACAAAAACGATTATTTTTCTCTACCAATTCAACAACTTGGAACGAGTGATGACGAGGGAGAGTAAGTGGTCGTTAGTGGTGGTGAGGAATGAACACCATTCCTCACACTCTGTCAGCCATGTTTATAAAACGCCCTTTCTCATTTCTCCTCCTTCGCCTCCGCTTCTCCCGCATCGTCCCTCTACGACCCTTCGCCCTCCCTCCTCTTCCTTCCTCTTGCTATCTATCCATTACTTTCCTTCGCTCTGATTCTCTTCCTTGCCATCTCCTTATCCATCCCCTTCCTCGCCCAATCCTTCATTCCTAATCCCTTTCTCCCCCACTCTCTCTCTCCGTCGCCCTCTCCTCCTACGCCTGCAGGAGGACAAAGGGGACGACTCTCCTTGCCATCTCCTTAGCCATCCCCTTCCTCTCCCAATCCTTCATCCCTAATCCCTTTTCTCCCCCACTCTCTCTCTCCGTCGCCTCCTCCTCCTTCGCCTACAGGAGAGCAAAGGGGGCGACGACGGAGAGAAGAGAGACAAAGGGGCCCCGCATTAAGCCCGAGCTGCGAGAGATTACCATCGCCGTCGCCAGGTCGTTGGGCCGGCGAGTCGTCTATTCCCGTCGGGGGTTTTCCTGCAGGGCGAGATATCGTCGTCGTCGGCAACGCGTGTGTACCTTGGGAGTCCTTGCTTTCTCTCTACGATCTTTTCTTTGATTTTCTATGGTTTTCTTCTCCTTTTCTATCATTCTCATTACTTCATATCCTTCTTTGTTGTGTTTTCTCTCTAGTACTTATCTTTTTTTTTTCTTCTACACATTACATTCTACCTCTATCCTCCCTCGCCTTTTCCATTCTTCCTAATTTTCCTTATCTTTTTCCTTAACCTTTCTTTCCCTGTTCCTTCCTCTTTTTTTTCTCCCTTTGCCTTTTTCTTCCCTCTCATTCCCTTCGTTCACGCTTGCTCTCTCCGTTTCCTTCGCTCCTCCCCTTCTCCCACATTTCCTCTCCGTGTTTGCTTTCCTCTCCTCCGCCGCCGCATCCATCTTCCTGCCTCCCCTCTCATCACGTGGCCTCGTCCTCGTCTCCAGCATCCATCACCTTCCCTAACCTCGGCATTATCATCTCCGTCATTGCCATCGCCACAGTCACTATCGCCTTTATAAGTGACACCTGTAGAAAAGGTATAAATGAGGACGAATAATCTGTGTGTGTGTGTGTGTAAGCGTATGTGGACGTGTGTGCGTGTGTGTGTGTGTGTGTGTGTGTAGGTGTATGTGGATGTGTAAGTGTTTGAGTCTGTATCTATGCATCCTGGAGATATAACCCTGATGTTGACACTACGTCGCCAACTACAGCCTTTACTCCCAGAAGCCATTCATTCTCATTTACACCTTTTCTATAGTTGTCAGAGTAAGAATCTTATCGCTCTTATCGGCCCCTCATCACCAGCGGGCCGCCGTCACATGGCGAGCGGCCGCATGTTGAAGCGCCACACGCGACCACACACGGCTTATTCGGACTGCGTAACCACACAGGTGTTAATTCAACACCGTCATCTACATCCATTAAGTACACATATCCGCGCCGCGTGAGTCTCTCTCTCTCTCTCTATACACACATACACACACACACACACACACACACACACACACACACACACACACACACACACACAAACACACACACACACACACACACACACACACACACTCACACACAAACACAAACACAGACACACAAACACACACAAACACACAAACTATAACACACACACACAAACACACACAAACACAAACACACACACACACAAACACACACACACACACAAACAAACACACACACACACACACACACACACTCACACACACACACACACACACACACACACAAACACAAACACACACACACACACACACACACACACACACACACACACTCACATACACACACACTCAAACACACACACACACTCACACTCACACACTCACACACACACCCTGACACCCTCGCACCAGGTCCCCGAGCTCTCCGAAAACACTAGATTAAAATTGAAGCAAGTGAGCACGAGTCCGGCAGAAACATTAACTTAATTACTATTGTACGCGACAAGACTCGGCGCCGCTACTAATGGAATTCATTAAAATATTTTCCGCGAGCAAGAGGGACACGCTGGCCGAGCACCCACGGGGGCGGCTCGAGCAGGAGGGCGTCAATGATCGCCGTCGCCGGAATTAATATGGCCGGTGTGATCAATGTTGTTAACATTAGTACAGACTTCGAGCGCTTAATATCACCGGCGCGATCGTGCATATTAATGTCATCATCAATGCGATTATCGTCGTATAGTTTGCCCGGATGATTTACGGTCCGGCTGCCGCGCTCGTTCCCGGGGACGTTTCGATAACGCTCAAATTAATTCGTATTCCATATTTGATATTGTAAATATTATGACGCCCGTGGCATGGTCTATTGACTAATAATGGGACTGTGAATTTGGTAATGCTTTCTGACGAGAGCTAATTATAGCCATCACTGGCAAACATATGGACTACACATCCACACCCACACCAACAGACACGTACCCCCCACACAAACACCCATTCCTACATTCTCACCACCCCCCCCCACACACACGCCTAACCATCCCCACATTCTCACCCCTCCCCACACGCCCATCCCCACATTATCAACCCTTCCCCACACATTCTCACCCACATCCACACACACACACACACACACACACACACACACACACACACACACACACACACACACACAAACACACACACACACACACACACACACACACACACACACACACACACACACACACACACACACACACAACCGCATCTGGTCCACCCGAGCGCAATCAGTGCCAGGCATCAGGTGGTAATCGAACACCGCGACGCCCTCCCTGCCTCCCCCTCCCTCCCTCCCCCCGGCGACCTGCAACACACACAAACGCCTCCTTGTGATCAAATCATCAATCTCTAATTTGCACCTTCGGGTTAGCTCCTCCGATTATCCCTCCACCTCCGGGCCGTGGGATCAGGGGCACAACGGAGGGGATTCCGGTAAGGGCAAATAACATTTATCC
>NC_091556.1:31731073-31733573 GCF_042767895.1 Penaeus vannamei | reverse complement strand
GGTACCACGCGTCTAATAGATACCGTGTAAAGGACTCTTTTACCCACATATCAAACTTATAAACGACTCTTAACATACATAAAAGAAGGAAACGACTCTCTCGACATGCATCTATACGGAATAAACATCTCCTCTGACATGCTTCTGCACCGAACGAAACGACCCTTCACCACGGACGGCGAGACCCTCCCCTCGGGCAGCCCCGCGCGGCTCCCTCCCTACGCAACTCGTGTTACAGCAACAATAGGGCGACACGAGACGCAAGAGTCACTTACCTCCAGCAAAAGGCAAAAACAAAAGAGACAAAACCGAACGACATACAACGCTGTCACGCTCGTTCCTTTTAAAACGACTCGCTTGTGTGTATTTGTTTTTCTTTTTTCTTTTTTTTCCTTGCCCCGCGTTCCCTGTCGCTCGGGGGGATTATTGAAATCATGGTCTAATGCACGTTGTGTGTTTGTCGCCATTATGCCGGGGATTTCGCCTAGGCCTACGCCCCCGTCTCTCCTCCCCGGCGTCTGTTACAGATGAAGCTTTGCCCTAATATGCAAATACGTAATCTGGCTAATTTTACTCACCGCCATGATGCTCTCATCACAATTCGTAACGGGCACGGTAAAAATGCAGTGAGCAGCAACTGGTCTAATAACGACCATGATGTTAACAACAATAGCACAAAACAACTAAGCAAACAGCAGCAACAAAACTCCATTCCTTGTTCAATCTACAACCTGCCGCAAAAAGCCTCCAGCAACTTCTACAAAGGGGTAAAAAAAATCTACAGCCGCTGGAGCACAGCCGACGAGAGCTGAGCGAGCATGGCGGGGTCGACGCGCTCGCTGGGGGACCTTCGCTTACTCTCGTTCGCTCTCGTTCGCTCTCGTTCGCTCGGGAACATTAGTAGGAAGCCACTTAGGGCCCACATACGTTACAGAACTCCATTTGCTCCGGTGGACTGCAAGGGATTCAAGAAAGGCCCCTTAACTCAGTGGATTCATGGAGGCTCTAAATGTATCCGGGAGTCTTCTTGTCTCATGCTCTTGCTCTCTCTCTCTCTCTCTCTCTCTCTCTCTCTCTCTCTCTCTCTCTCTCTCTCTCTCTCTCTCTCTCTCTCTCTCTCTCTCTCTCTCTCTCTCTCTCTCTCTCTCTCTCTATTTCCTTCATCTCTCTCTCTCTCTCTCTTCCTCTCTCCCTCCCCTTCTCCCTCCCTCTCTCTCTCCCTCACTCCCCCTCTCTCTCTCTCCCTCACTCCCTCCCTCTCTCTCGTCCTCCATCTCTCCCTTCCCCCTCTCCCTCTCCCTCTCTTTACAGTCTTAATTTTCGGCCATCAGCTTTAATTATAATCGCGACCTTCCATTTCCGTCCAATAAAAATCCCGATTACACTCACGCACCTCGACGCGCACCCATTTGGTTCCTTTGATGGTAGTAACATTCCTGAATAATTCTCCCTCCCTCCTCGATTTACTTTATAAACTTTCCTGCAACGGAATGGAATGGGGAGGTAAATAAACAAACGGCCGCATGAATGAGTAACTTGGTCATTGGACTACCGAATATGTAACCAAATAAATGATGAAGAAACGGGGGGGAAAACAGTACTGTAAATACGTCTAGTTATCGTTCATCTATAGTATGTTACTCTACCAAGCCCGCGGCGCATCCGAGCGTTTAACTCCGCTACTCGCCAACTCCTCGTACACGGAAGTGACCGCAAGCGTGATAAACACACATCGCGGTTGACGGGGGCCACTCCCGCCATACCGACGTTCGCATCCCAATTCTTGCGTCTGCATGGGGCTCATCAGTATCCTTCCTAAACATCTGCAGAAGGTGCTCTCCTTCCTCTCTCTCCTTCTTCTTTTTCTCTTCTCTTCCCTCTCTCCTCTACCCTCTCTACCCCTCCTCTCTCCTCTCCTCTACCCCTCCTCTCTCCTCCTCTCCCCTCTCTACCCCTCTTCTCTCCTCTCTACCCTCCTCTCTCCTCCTCTCCCCCTCGCCACCGCCCATTCAGCATTCCAGCAATCTTCAGACTACATATATTATCCGCCATTAAATATCTTTTACAGTCGTCTCTTCCGCTCCTCGGTCTCAGAATAATACCCCCCCCCCCAACACAATCCAAGCGTTAACCCCCACCCCCTTCCAGGAACATAGGAGGGAAACTAGGAGGAGAGAGGGTATTAGAGGGAGGGAGATAGGAGAGGAGGAAGGAGGTAGGGGAAGGAGGGATCGGAGGGTGGAGGGAGGGAGAGAGAGAAGGAGAGAGAGAAGGAGAGAGGGAGAGAGGGAGAGAGAGAGAGAGAGGGAGAGAGGGAGAGAGGAGAGAGGGAGAGAGTGAGAGAGAGAGAGAGTGAGAGTGAGAGAGAGAGAGAGAGAGAGAGAGACAGAGAAACAGAGAGAGAGAGAGAGAGAGAGAGAGAGAGAGAGAGAGAGAGAGAGAGAGAGAGAGAGAGAGAGGGGGAGAAAGATAAAGGGAAATCGAAACAGAGGAAAAAAAA
>NC_091556.1:31716073-31726073 GCF_042767895.1 Penaeus vannamei | reverse complement strand
CTTCCCTTCTTCCCTTTCTTTCTTTCTCTCTCCTCCCTTCCATTCCTATCTCCCTTTACTTCGCCATATCCTTTCGCTAATCTTTCGTTCTTTGCTTCTTCCCCCTCGTCCACTTTCATCCCGCTTTTCTTTCCCTTTTCTCTTCTTCCTAGCTCTACCTCCAACCTTTCCTCCTCCCTATCCTTTACTATCGTTACTCCTTTCCTTATCCCTTTAGATTGTTTTTCCCTGCACCTCCTCCCCCTTCCTCCAACCCTTTCCTGCCCCTCTTCTTCTCACTTCCCTCCCCTCCTCCCTTCATCCTTCCCTCAACCCTTTCCTACCCCTCCTCCCTTCATCCTTCCTCGAACCCTTTCCTACCCCTCCTCCCTTCATCCTTCCCTCAACCCTTTCCTACCCCTCCTCCCTTCATCCTTCCCTCAACCCTTTCCTACCCCTCCTCCCTTCATCCTTCCTCGAACCCTTTCCTACCCCTCCTCCCTTCATCCCCCTTCCTACCCCCCCCCCTTCCCCCCCCCCCTCCCCCGCCGTCGCCACAATACAATCTGCGGCGATGTTCCTCCCGCGGCCGAAACAGTGCTTCTTGCGCGCTAATGTGCCACTCGGGCCGCTGCTGCGTCCTAAGCGCCACTCGGGATCTGCCGTCCGGAAATTTTTGTGGCTGCGGACTGGGTCGAGGTCTAAGGGATTTTCAAAAAAAAAGAAAGAAAAGAAAAAATTTAAAAAATGTGGCTCAAGGCTACTCGTTCTCTCTTGATTTTTTAAAAGGTCTTCTTTTTTTTCTTCTCTCTCTCTCTCTTGTTAGATAATGACGAAAAAAGGTTACATTCAAGGCTACTCCTGTCGACGCTGATGCGGTGCCTGCGTGCTGGAGGGCCGAGACTGTACAACTTACAAAACAATGGCAATAAACGTCTGCACTCAAGCTGCGAGGGATAATGACGATGATAATGGCGACTACGTGAATGAAGTGTTATGGCGTGAGGGAGCACTGCGAGCGGCGTCGGGAGCATAAAACACGCCACGCACAAGCACCAACTGCAAGCTAATTTGGGCCAAAATCGCACACACGTTAAATAATAACGATAATAATGATGATGAAGCGAAGATAAAAAAGGATGAGGAGTTAAAAGTCCACATTTACACGCCGGAAAACAAAGACCGAGATGAATAGAACATGAGGAACAAGTTATTTGTCTGAGTAATGGACAGAGCACGGAGAATGCATCGGCAATGTGGAATTATACGACAGGGATAAAATAAAAGAACTTGGAAACTTCAGAACTATAAAAAAAAAAACTACAGAGATAAATGTTTTTTTTCTCTCTATCTCTTGATGCCGAAAGTTGTCCAAAGCAAGTAAAACTGTTATGAAAGCAAACATAACACCTTGCAAAAAACTACGAGCAAAAACAGATGAAAAGCAGCCCTTAATAACCTTCCCTGCGTCCGCCTCCCGCATGGAGACCGCATCCCTAATCCCTCTCTGCAGTCTTGCTCTCATCTCAGTCCCGGCACGCCCTTGCGACAACCCTCGGCGGCGGCGGCGGAGCGAAGGCCCGTCACGGCAGGATATGAGGCCGCACAATGGCTGCGCCGACCTCCAGGGCCCTCCACGAGGACGCCGCGCACGGCCAGGACGCGGCACGAACAAACACGAGGGCGAGGGAGGATGGGGAAAGCAATGGCCATCAAAGACAACAAGAGACAAGAGGCTGAGTTGTTTTCACTTGTGCTTATATTTGTAAAAGTCCTTCCAGAGGCTCTTCTCGTGGGCTTAAGGGAGAAAGGGACTTCCAACAACCTGTATCACACGCCAGCCCGCCCCCATCGCCTCGACGGTATCGCGAGGCAACTCCGTCACGTCGCCCCCATCGTCAAATCTTTCCAACTTTAAATCTAGATGTTACTCAACTTCCCCCAAATAGCCACGTCGGCCGACTTCTCCAAATAGCAACATTAGCCAATGTCTCTAAATAACAATATTACCAGACATGAGCGCGCGACAATGACTCAGCGCTTCCGGTGACTTGAACTGTTGCTTGCTGTCGATCCGGTGCTCACTGTCTCCACTTGATTTATTCGCTCGTAAAATACACTTGCCGATTCGTCCGGTAGATAAGGCTGAATCGTGCGCTTCTCTTAAGGAACCTGTTAAAGTTGATAGGCGCACGCAGGCACACGCACACAGAAGCACATGCACTCTTATTACATTCGCATTCATTGAATATCTCCTGCCAGTCTGTTTGCCTGTCTATTTGTGTGTTTGCATGTGTTAGTGTTTGTTTATTTGTGTATGATTATCTGTTTGTGTGTCTGTATCAATCTACCTGTGTCTGTATCTATCTGCCTGTGTGTCTGTATCTATCTGCCTGCGTGTCTGTATCTATCTGTCTGTGTGTCTGTATCTATCTGTCTGTGTGTCTGTATCTATCTGTCTGCATCTATCTGCCTGTGTGTCTGTATCTATCTGTCTGTGTGTCTGTATCTATGTCTGTGTGTCTGTATCTATCTATCTGTGTGTCTGCCAGTTCGTGTGCTTTCCTTTTCGAGAGTCTGTCCGTCCGTTTGCCTGCCTACCCGTCTCCATGTCTGTATCTGTCTGTCGGGCTCTCTCTCCCTCTCATCTCTCTCATGCACGCTCGACTTTCATCCCCAGTCAATGCAGTGCAATTTACTTTTACAACGTTTACTGAGATTAAATTCAGAAATCAATTTCGCCCAGTCTCTCGGCCTAGGCTTTTCAAACGAGACTTTTTTTTCCAGAACTTCACTCGCAAAATCTCATTCCCAATATTCGAATAAGACGAATCATAACCAAAGGGTTTTCGTCACAATGTATTTCAACCTCCAGCAATGTTGTCACAAAACGAAAGCTTCAATTAAATCAAATACCGATAAGAATTACCAGAATACGACTAAAAACTCTCTTTTTTACCAAGCAGGTTCTTTCCGATTCCTTAACAGTTTAGCTTTCTCGAATTGTTGGATACAGCGAGTTTGCGACTCTCCAAACTTTATATTTGGAAATGGCGATCGTACTGGGAACTTATGACAGCTCAAGGAAGTTGTGGCTGTGATATGAATTCTTGACTTGGTTGCCCCTACCTCTCCTTCTTGCTCTTGCTCTTGCTCTTACTCTTGCTCTCTCTCTCTCATGCTTGCTCTTGCTTTCGCTCTCTCTCTCGGTCTCGGTCTCGGCCTCGGTCTCGAGAGAGAGAGAGAGAGAGAGAGAGAGAGAGAGAGAGAGAGAGAGAGAGAGAGAGAGAGAGAGAGAGAGAGAGAGAGAGGGAGAGAGGGAGAGAGGAGAGGAGAGAGGAGAGAGGAGAGAGGAGAGAGGAGAGAGGAGAGAGGGAGAGGGAGAGCGAGAGGGAGAGGAGAGGGAGAGGAAGAGGGAGAGGGAGAAGGAGAGGGAGAAGGAGAGGGAGGGAGGGAGAGAGAGAGAGAGAGAGAGAGAGAGAGAGAGAGAGAGAGAGAGAGAGAGAGAGAGAGAGAGAGAGAGAGAGAGAGAGAGAGAGAGAGAGAGAGAACAAATCCTATCTGATAAGAAGATAAGAGCCGAGGGTACGAGGAGATCTTGCAAGATATAAGCACACTGTAGTAGGATTAATGGAAGAAGAAAATGCAGTTAAAAAGTCGTCAGGGATGTTTTTCTGCCCACCAGCCTCTGAATACTTGAGTTTCCCTTTTACCTGCTTTTTGGTCCTTTTTGATTCGAGTTTATTTTTTTGGTCGTCGTCTTCTTCCGTCTGTCTGTTGGTCTGTCTGTCTCTTTCTTTCTTTGTTCTCTCTCTCTCTCTCTCTCTCTCTCTCTCTCACTCTCTCTCTCTCTCTCTCTCTCTCTCTCTCTCTCTCTCTCTCTCTCTCTCTCTCTCTTCTCTCTCTCTCTCTCTCTCTCTCTCTCTCACACACACACACACACACACACACACACACACACACACACACACACACACACACACACACACACACACACACAGAGAGGCGAAACCGAGGCTAACCGTTAGCGTTACATCATGCTCCTCCAGCATTTCCTACCAGCAGGTTGTTCGTGTGGCCTTGCCTACGTCCTCCCTCCCCCCCTTCTTCCCCTCCACCTCCTCCTTTCCCCTTCTCCCTCTTCTTCTCCTTCCCCTCTCTTCTTATTCTCTTCTCCCAATATTTTCTTCCTTTTCAATCTTATCTTCACTCTTCTCCTTCTCCCACTTCTCCAATCGCCCTTCCATCCCTCGTTCTCTTCTCCCCCCTTCCATCCTATACTCTCCTCACTTATCAACCCTCCCCCCTAACTCCTTCCACTCCCCTTCTCTCTTCCCTCCTTCCACCCTATCCCCACCCCACCCACAAACCCATCCCCTCCCCACCCCCTTCTCCTTCTTTTCTTCCCCTTCCAACCTATCCCCCCCGTTTTCCCCTGTCCCCTTCTCCTCCCCCTTTTCACCAGTCCCTTCCCCCTTCCCCCCTTTTCCCCAGTCCCTTCCCTCTCCCCCATTTTCTCACGTCCTCTCCCCCCTTTTCCCCTGTCCCCTTCCCCCTCCCCCTTCCTCTCCCTCCTTTTCCCCAGTCCCCTCCCCCTTCCCCCCACTCGCCTCCACAGCCCCTGCCTTCTCCTGAGCACAAGGGCGGGCGACTGAGGGATAAACGGGTGGGCTTCATCGGGGAGTTTATCTGATGCGAGTGTTTGTGTCTGTGAGTGTGTAAGCACCGGTGTCGGCGATCGGGTGCAGATCCAGTGTGATAGAGCTGGGTTGAGAGCGTCTGTTACAGAGGGAGAGGGATAGGGAGCAAGAGTGAGGAAGGAGGGAGGGAGGGAGAGAGAGAGAGAGAGAGAGAGGGACATAGAGGCGAGGAGGGAGGGAAGGAGAGAGTGTGTGTGTATGAATGTGCGTGTGTGCGTGTGCGTGTGCGTGTGCGTGTGTGTATGAATGTGCGTGTGTGCGTGTGCGTGTGCGTGTGCGTGTGCGTGTGCGTGTGTGCGCGCGCGCGCGTTTGTAAGTGTAAGTGTGTGAGAGTGTGTGTCGCTGCGCACGTCCGATGCCTCGCTGGTTGAAGCTGCGTGTCTGCACCTGAAGCGTGTGTTGTCTGTTCGTGTGGGTGAAAGCTGCTTCCAGAAGAAATATCTCAAGTGGAATACATTTAAAGTTCGCGTTCACTTAGCAGCGTTAATGTGCGCTGCACCAGTCTGCGCTTCCATTTACGACAGCAGTATTTAACACGCGGTAATATAGATGCTGGTCGTGCACGCACCGCCAGCGAAGCCCTGGTATGCACGCCCAAGTACAAGGGAGTGTGCGCAGCGCAGGTGTGCGGGCGCAGAACAGCGTGGACGATGTCAAGGCTGGGGCGAGAGGCTTCGGGGCGCTGTACAATACGACGTAATCGCCGGGTAATTGGTAAAAAATCACCAGTAATAAGGTCACGGGTTAGCACTATCTGCCGTTCTAACATGCGGTTTTATTAGCTTTAATATTCGGAGGGGAGAGGGAGGGAGAGCGAGGGAGGGCGAGTTTGTGTGGGAGTGGAAGAGGAGTTGGGAGTCGAGGACGTGGGAGCGGAGCGGCGGTGTCACGTTCCCCCGAAAGGGAGACACGCTCGCCGCCCCACGCTGCCCTTAGGCGGCGGGGCAGCAAGGGGGTTCATCCCCAAACACAAACGTTGGTTCATGACACAAACGTTTGGATCCCAATGCACATCCTGTGCCTTCGCTCTCTAAGCAACCCTCGTGGAATTATCTACTAGCTTACCATGAATCCACTGTAGCAAAATATACACACACACACACACACACACACACACACACACACACACACACACACACACACACACACACACACACACACACACACACACACACACACAGTCTCTCTCTCTCTCTCTCTCTCTCTCTCTCTCTCTCTCTCTCTCTCTCTCTCTCTCTCTCTCTCTCTCTCTCTCTCTCTCTCTCTCTCTCTCTCTCTCTCTCTCCCCCGCGCACTCCATCACCCTGCCGCACCCCTGTCACCGCACCGACACTGACGTACACGTACACGTCACTCGGGCTTCCGTGTGTGCTTGCAGGAAACGACGTCATACGTTCTGGGTACGACCGCCAGCGCGTGGTATCGCATTATCAGAAATTATTCTTTGCTTAAATACACGAATTCCAGAGTCCTCGCTTCTTCACCGTCTTATCAACCCTTCGAAAGGTCAAAATACACAGTGATGAGAGCACATTCGTCGATATCACATTTTCCCAGCAATAAATTTCGTAACGAACACAAGCACGAAATTACGTGTACACGAAAATGAAAATGAAAACAGCCACATTAAGAACTAAAAATAAACGTTACGTTTCGAACTCGTTTAGACGAATAATTACCCCAAAAAGATCACTATCGTTATCTTTCCCGAAGAGTGAATTCCGCGCCGTTCGTCTATTTCCATCGCAGATTTCGCATCCGCATTCACCCATACGAAGATGACAAAGACGAGGTAATGATAGCGGTAATGGCTCCAACGTCATTAACTCAAAAAATATTAATCATTATCATATTCACGGCCTACTTACCTCCTATCAGTGTTATTAATAAATGCAGCTTCCCAATTATACCTGCAATTATCCGCTAATCACTAGACTAACGCCAAAATTAATTCCAGCATAATTTTCGCCCCATTTAGCAGAGTGCCGCTAACATGCCTTCTCCCTGCTCCTCCCCTGCACTCCCTCCCCTGTCCTAGTCCCTTCACCCGCGCCTTCCCTACGTTCCCCTTTCCCCTACATTCCCCTTCCTTCGCCCCTTCCCTTCATTCCCCTTGCCCCACCCCTTCCCTCCAGTCCCTTGCCTTCATTCCCCCTGCCCCTCCCCCTCCCCCAATCCCCGCCCTTCCAACGCCAGGTGGTGTCATTCATCACTTCAGAGCCGTGTGTCATGGCGTCCTCGGAGGTCCCACCGGGTCTCCTTCCCGCCCTAATCATCTCCCTCTTGAATCCTGTCGCCTAATCCGCCTAAACTGCGGGCGTCTTTCCAGCCGCGAGTGCGCAGCGCTGCTCAAGATGAACAGATAATGGCCGCGTTAATGCCCTCATCAGGGCTAATAACACTAAAGGCAACATCCCCGCGTAATGCCAGTAATGATGACTGAATGAGTAGCTGTCAGCGCCGCCTTACCTGTCGCCCCGCACAGGTGTCTCGGACGATACCGGTTTCCGTGCGAGCGCCAGCCCGGTCGCGCCGCCGCCGCGTCCTCCCTGACAAAGCCTCGTAACACTACGAGGCGAAACTGATCCGTCACGAGACACGTGGAGGCGAAAGCGACGCCATCGTACATCTGGCGGCGGTAATTACGAGCACATTAAGCACCCGAGTCCTCATTACGACTTTATAAATACACTAATCAGCCTGCCGTTAATCGTCGCGTCTCCCGATATGCTAATCGCGCGCGAGGCGGGACAAGAAGACGAATCGCCGGGCGAGGGCGGCCCAGGCATCGCGACGCCCGCGGAAAACATTTGGGCTAATTAATTTCTTGGCGCGTGATGCAATTTCCGGCCGTGTCAAGGTCTCGCCTCGCTCCACTAATCAAGGTCGCAAAGCTCCGGGAAATTAGTGAGTGTTGTCTCGCGTTTAATGCGAGACAATTAAACCAAATGAATAAATCAGTTTAACAGAGAGAGAGACACGCGATAGCGGTCACGGCCATCTGATAGTGGCGAGCTTCCGTAATCCCACGCATTGTGTACACAACTGGCTCCATTCCATCCGAAAAATGTGCGAGGTCTCGCTCCCGCGGCCACTCTTTTCCGTCCTCATTCAAAATACAAATACATGTAAAGGCATACATACATGCATAAAGCCACCCTCAGCGAGTGGGGTTCCAACAAACCGTTCCATAGTTAATACAGAACTGATAGAATCGACTCGGCTTTTACGTAAAAGTGCGAGTCTATTATAATTTTCATTCCCTCAAAACAGCATTCGCATGCACCGAAAACCAGCACTTGTGTTTACGCCCAAAAGCTTATCAAGCGGATGTTTAAAATGCTCACGAACTTCATGACTCCCTCAAAGTCATTCCTTCCCACCCTTACATAATCACACACATTTAAGAAACGATACCACATACATGCACACATGTCCCATTATACTTACATACGTACATTCGCACATATACATACGTACACATAAACGAACGCGCACGTTTCATCATCGTCTCAGAAGGAAGTTCTTACAAACAACACGAATTTCCACTGAACGTTGCGACTCTCAGGCTCTCACCGAAAACCAAGAGCACTCGGCACCCTCGTGGCCAGCCTATTCGAAGCTGCTCTCTAAACATGTCGAACAGGACAATTCCAGGTCCGAGATTAAACACAGACATCGATAATTCGGCCACGAGAGTCGGGGAATCCGAACCCGAGGATTCGAGGAACTCTGCTCGAGTGCATACGCTGAATCGACACACAAGACTCTCCGCGGCTCCTTCTTTTCCCTCCCTCCCTCCCTCCCTTTACCTCCCCATTCTCCTCTCCCTAGAGCCTTTAACCCCCTCCTCCCCTTCCTCCTCTCCCAACCAGTCCCTCCTGACCCTACCTTACCCTACCTACCCCTGACCTCTCCCCTCCCATCCCTTCAGAACCACCTCTTAGCCCTAAGTAAAAGGAGGTTCCTGACCAGTTCTTACAAAGTCTCGAGTAAAGGACCCAGAGCGCGCGCACGCATGCATACACACTCACACACACACACACACACACACACACACACACACACACACACACACACACACAGAGAGAGAGAGAGAGAGAGAGAGAGAGAGAGAGAGAGAGAGAGAGAGAGAGAGAGAGAGAGAGAGAGAGAGAGAGAGAGGGGGAGAGAGAGAGAGAGAGAGAGAGAGAGAGGGAGGGAGGGAGGGAGGGGAGAGAGAGAGAGAGAGAGAGAGAGAGAGAGAGAGAGAGAGAGAGAGAGAGAGAGACAGAGAGAGAGAGAGAGAGAGAGAGAGAGAGAGAGAGAGAGAGAGAGAGAGAGAGAGAGAGAGAGAGAGAGAGAGAGAGAGAGAGAGAGAGAGAGAGAGAGAGAGAGAGAGAGAGAGAGAGAGAGAGAGAGAGAGAGAGAGAGAGAGAGAGGGGGGGAGGGGGAGACTGACAGAGAGAGAGAGAGAGGGAGAGAGAGAGAGAGAGAGAGAGAGAGAGAGAGAGAGAGAGAGAGAGAGAGAGAGAGAGAGAGAGAGAGAGAGAGAGAGAGAGAGAGAGAGAGAGAGAGAGAGAGAGAGAGAGAGAGAGAGAGAGAGAGAGAGAGAGAGAGAGAGAGAGAGAGAGAGAGAGAGAGAGAGAGAGAGAGAGAGAGAGAGAGAGAGAGAGAGAGAGAGAGAGAGAGAGAGAGAGAGAGAGAGAGAGAGAGAGAGGGGGTAGGGGGAGACTGACAGAGAGAGAGAGAGAGAGAGAGAGAGAGAGAGAGAGAGAGAGAGAGAGAGAGAGAGAGAGAGAGAGAGAGAGAGAGAGAGAGAGAGAGAGAGAGAGAGAGAGAGAGAGAGAGAGAGAGAGAGAGAGAGAGAGAGAGAGAGAGAGAGAGAGAGAGAGAGAGAGAGAGAGAGAGAGAGAGAGAGAGAGAGAGAGAGAGAGAGAGAGAGAGAGAGAGAGAGAGAGAGAGAGAGAGAGAGAGAGAGAGAGAGAGGGAGAGAGAGAGAGAGAGAGAGAGAGCGGGCAAGATGCCGACAAAACCCACAACAAAGAGGGACTCCTCAACCCATGGCGGACATCCCTTGGAATGACAGCACAATCAAGTCTTCTGGGAACAAATATTTCCGGAATCGTGGATGAGGTAAATGCAACGTAAAAATGAGAGGAAAGTGGAGAACTCGACGGGAAGGATAGAAGGGGGAGAGATGGAGAGAGGGGAGGGAGGAGGAAGAATGGGAGAGAGGGAGGAAGAAAAGGAGGAAGAATGGGAAGTAAGGAAAGAGGAAGGGTGGAAGGATGGAGAGGAGGAAGGGTGTAGAGGAGGAAAAGAGGAAAGGCAGGAGGGAG
>NC_091556.1:31706073-31711073 GCF_042767895.1 Penaeus vannamei | reverse complement strand
AGGAGAGGCGAGGCGATCGCACCACCCAAAGCCGAGTAAATCCGACGAATCATCGCTTTTAAGCCTCGGTTACTTCCCGACGAAAACTTTCATGGCAACTTGAGAAACCAGACCGGGTCTTCCCCTCCCCTTTCCCTCCCTCCCTCCCCTCCCGCCGGCGTTCAGGTCACGCGCCCTCCCCACCCCCACTTCCCTCCCGATCCGCCACCTTCCCTCCTTCCCTCCATCCATCAGCGTCAGCGCCGTCAATATGTCTCCCGTTGCTAAATCTCGGCGAATCTGCGACATGAGGGCTGAAGCCGGAGGATTGGCGGCGGCCGAATGCAGATACACACTGATCCCCGAAATGTCACAAGCGATGACAGCCAGACTCCAGAGCTCGCCGTGTCTGTTCGGTAAAGGTTCTTGCGCTTCCCTTTTTTTTTTTTTTTACTTTTTATTTCCTTCTGAACTAAGTCTATATAAAAAAGCATCCATTCGTCAACATGTCCGAGCGCGTCATGCAACCCCAGTGCAAACAGTTCTGGGTGAAGAAGAACGAGTTCCGAGCGAGCAATATGCTAGAAAGGTAATTAAAATTCTCCGCAGACTCCAGCGCCCCCAGCCACGCCGAATCCAGTTGCCAGACGAGCCTCCGACACATGACGGCATCATCCGCTGATCCAAAATAACACCCGCCATGAGCCACGGATCCCTTCGGCGGCCATTAGCCAGGCTCTCGTTCTCTCCTCCTTATTCATCTCCCATTTATCGTCACTTTTCCAGTTCAAATCCTCGTCCAGGTCGTATCCTCCTCCCTTTTCTTCCTCTCCCTCCTCTTCCTCATCCTCTTCGCCCCTTTTTCATGGAATCCTCCTGGCCATGCCCCCGGGCCCGGCTTCCGCCCGCCTCGCCCGCCTCGCCCACCTCCAGCCCAGCCGCCCTCTCTCCCCCTGCCCTTCCGCTCCCCTTTCCCGCGCCCAGGCAGATTTCATCAGTGATTCCGCCAATCCCGCGCCAAAAATAACAGCGGCCGATCCTGCAATACATCTGCATTTTGAGCCAGTTCAGCTGCAAGCAATCAGATTCGCACTCTTCCCCTGATCCCCCCCGCCCACGCTCTCCCCACCACCCCCAACCCCCTTCTTCCTCCCCCGTGTAGCCTGCCCTTGTCCTCCTCTATCCTTTTCCCTTTTCCTCTTTCCCCTTTCCCCGTCCCCCATCGCCCTATATCTGTCCTACAACGTACTTTTACTTTTTCCTCCAATGTCTTTCACACTTTTTAATTCCCTTTTCTCCAACGTCCCCCTCCCCTTCCCACTCCACTCCGCTTCCCTCTCCCCTCCCCTCCGTTTCCCTCTCCCCTCCCCTCCGCTTGCCCTCTCCCCTCCCCTCCGCTTCCCCTGTCCCCTCCCCTCCGCTTCCCTCTCCCCTTCCCGCAAGACTCATCCCATGTCTTTCCTTTTCCCCATTTTTTAAATCCCCGCTCGAGACCTCGCCTTGAATTTGAATATCCCACTTAAGCGCCAACTTGATTCAAACACAATCACTGCCAGTAATACTGAGGGGAGAGGAAGAGAGAGACAGCGAGGAGAGGGGATAACATAAAGAAATCTTTCAGCTCAACTTCTCCCCTTGCTACCAGCGCTTTCATTTGGGAGGATCTAAAGCTGCTTCCTGTACCGAAAAAAAGAAAAAAGAGAGAGATATCGGGGCTGCCATTTTGGAATCGAGTGTTTTCCCATTAATCTGAAGATCGGCCATTGGGGAAAACCCCCTTTTTCCATGTTATATCAGACTTAACCCAATTACAACACTTTTAATTCACTCGCTCTTGTTCAAATCAAGCACAAAGTTAATCCTTGTCAAATGCACAAAACACATTTAATCTACAAATTGTTATGTAACTCGTCACGGCTGGTTTGATTCCAAATACATAAATTCGTGTCAACAACGATGAACTATTCCTAGCTGCCATCATCACTCGCATATTTTAATATTAAAAGGCCGAGTACTCCAAAACATAGATCTCATCCAATGACCAAAGCAGAAATTAAGCACTAAATCAATTAGCCGATGACAACATATTTGGACGTCAAATTACCAATCGATCACAGGTGAAAAAACGAAATGGGAGAATGTGTGTGAGCGCGCGTGTGCGTGTGTGTACATGTGCATATATGTTTGCATGTATGTATGTATGTATGTATGTATGTATATTTATGTATGTATGTATGTATATAAATGTATGTATATATATGTATGTATGTATATGTATATATGTATACGTATGTATGTATATGTATGTATGTATGAATTTGTATATATGTATATATCTATATCTATAACTATTTATGTATGTATGTATGTATGTATGTATGTATGTATGTATGTATGTATGTATGTATGTATGTGTATATGTATATACATATATATACATATATACAAAAATATATATTTATGTATGTATTTGTATGTATGAATTTGTATATATGTATATATCTATATCTATATCTATTTATCTATGTATGTATGTATGTATGTATGTATGTATGTATGTATGTATGTATGTATGTATGTGTATATGTATATATATATATATATATATATATATATATATATATATATATATATATATATATATATATATATATATATATATATATATACATATATATACATATATATATATACATATATATACATATATATATACATATATATATACATATATATATACATATATATACACATATATATACATATATATATATATACACTTTTCAATATTACTCTTGTTATCCTAATCATTTCCTTGGACATCCCCAACCCTCCGCTCCCCGTTCCCCGAGCTCTTCTGTGATTTTCCAGCATCAGTGTTCTGTTCCGAGATTTATCCTTGGGGCGTTTTATCGCTCCGTTCCCGCTTTTATTTTCTCCCCGAGTGCTATCTCTCCTTTTTTCTTGCTCTCCTGCGCTCGAGCTTTTTCATACCCATTTCTTTTTATTCGCCATCTGCTCTGGCCTTTTTTCTCTTTCTTTGTCCTTCGCCCTTTTTTCTTTCTATTTTTTCCCCTTCGTCCTCTTTTCTTTCTATTCTTTTTTTGTACTTCACCTCTTTCTCAATCCTCGTTATTTTTATTACCTTGTTCTTTTTTCTTTCGTATTTATATTTGTTTTCCTTTTCCTACTCATCCTTCCCTCCTCTGTCTCCTCCTCCTGCACATCATCATTATTCCTCCTCCTCATTCTGCTTCACTTTCTTCTTCGTCCCCAACCCTCCTCCTCCTCCTCTTCGTCCGTCCTCGTCCTCCTCCTCCTCCTCCTCCTCCTCCTCCTCCTCCTCCTCCTCCTCCTCCTCCTCCTCCTCCTCCTCCTCCTCCTCCTCCTCCTTCCCCCGGGCTTTTATCTTATCATGTACACGCAGGGGACAGCCATGCCCTGAGCCCCGCCACCGCATCCAGATCGATACGAGCGCCGGCCCCACTATATATACCCAGTCCAGCCAATAACTTTATTAATCAAAAGAGCTCGTCGGCACGAATCTTTATGCGCGGCCAAGATAAATATCACCCTCCCCCTCCTCCTCCTTCTCCTCCTCCTCCTCCTCCCGCTCCCCACTTCATCTCCTTGAAGCCCCTCTCCCCTCCCCCTTCCCCTTCGCCTATATGCATGCAAATGATCGTTCAAGTTGTTCCAAAATTCCCGCTACACCTGCACCGCTCAAACGGTATTAGGTGTATCCCAGTTAAAACATCCGGCTTGAATTATGCTAATAGTCCGGTCGATAAACCGGCCGACGGGCGATGTCGACTCCCTCGCTGCCAGCCAATTGCACCGACCAACCCCGGCCCAATGCAACCTGAATCGACCAATCCGACCAATCCGACCCACCCACCACACATACTTTGATGCTGTAACCTTCACCGAGTCAATAAACATTATCCAAATCAACGTATCAGAAATACAATAACCCACCAACCCACCGACGCAGCCTAGACCACACGCTTTCCCTCACGACTCGGATCACACGGGATACAAACCCACACAGAGAGAGACGCAAGAACGACAAATAAACACCGATAAACCCCTCCCAACCGCAACCACAAAGAACGAAAGAAGACACACACACACCCAAAAAAAAGAGAGAAGAAAAAAGGGGGAGAACGAGAAAGAGAAAAGGCCAAACTATGCCCCGTGCCGTGTACTCTCGGCGGCTGAATCACCACCTAAATTAATCTCCCGACGCAAGAGCTCGCACGATGCTCTCTCGACCGCGTCTTTAAACGTCTCCGGCTTAAAGGCAGTTTTGCTTGCGAGGGGAAGGGACGGCGCCGGAAGAGGCCGGGGGAGGGGGAGGGGGGAAGGAGTGGGGAGGAGGGGAGGAAGAAGGAGAGGGGAGGAAGAAGGAGAGGGGAGGAGGGGAGGAAGGAGAGAGGGGAGGGAGGGGGAGGAAGGAAGGAGAGGGGAGGGAGGAAGAATAGGGGATGGGCAATTGGGGGGAGGAAGGAGAGGAGGAGGGAGAGGAGCGATGGTGGGGGATGGGGAGGAAGGGGAAGAAAAGGCGCTGGAGGAAGGTGGAAGGAGGGAATGAGGGTTGGGAGAGGAGAGGTAAAAGATGGTGATGAAGGCAGGATGACGCTGGCTAAGGGATGGGATGAGGAGTAAAGAAGGGAAGGGGATGGGATATGAAGTAATTGTGGGAAGGAGAAAGATGGAGGAGGAGAGAACAGGAATAAGAAAAAAGGGGAGGGAGGGGAGGAGGTGGAGAAGGAAGATCCGGGGTTAAAAGCAGGCAGAATGGTGCAGTTTAGGATGAATGGATAAAAAGGATGAGGGAAAGAGCGAGGGAGGGAGTGCAGGGGGAGAGAAGGATGAATGGACTGATAGAAGCACAGAGATAAGATATTCGCCATTGAAAATGCAAACAGAGATAGATAGATAGAGAGAGAGAGAGAGAGAAGAAAACAAAAGAAGCACTAAATCAGAAACAGAAGCAGAAGAAAGAAGAGGAGGACGAG
>NC_091556.1:31668573-31701073 GCF_042767895.1 Penaeus vannamei | reverse complement strand
TGATGACGGTGATAACTGATGGCGACGATGGCAATAATACGATGATGATGATGATGATGATTGATGGTGATGATGACGAAAATGAAGGTGATAATAATAATGATGATGATGATAATGAATAATGAATGATGATAATGATGACGACGTAAGACCACTTCCGCATAACGCAAGACAGCAGCCCCGCCAACAGTCGCGACGGCGTGTGGCGGAACTGCCCCCTCCCCCCCTCCCTCTCCCGTAATAATTCACTCCTCAATTCCCCAATAATTAAGGGGCCGCCCGACCCTTAATACCTTCCACGCTAATCGCAGGTAAACGGTACATGCGCTGCAGACGGACGAGGATTTTTTTTTTCAATCTTCAGGTGAGTTATAGTCGTCTAACTCACCTCCACTTCTGTCCGATTTCCCCGGATTTTCCTTCAATTATTGACTCATTTCTCTATTTCTATTTATGGGCAACAGGTTTCGTTTTCTTATTTTGGCGTTATCGCTTTCCTTACGTTTTTCTTCCACGTTTTCTTATCTATTTTACACAATCCGTCTTTAACTTGTTTTTATTGTTTTTGTTATCCTTCTATTTTTTGTATTCTTTCTACTAATTCCCGTCTTCCCGTCTCCTCATATCACCTCCTCTTCCTTTCCCTTTCATGGCCTCTCTTCTGTCCTCATCTCTTTCATTCTCCTCTTTTCTATCTTCGAGTTTCCGTCCCTCCTCCCCCTCCGTTCATCACTTCTCCTTCCTTATACATTTCTTTTCCTCTCCCTCCATCCATCCCCTTCCTCCCTCCCCCCTCCCTCCTTCCTTTCCTCCTTCCATCCTCTTCCTCTTCCTCCTCCTCCTCCCCTCCGTCCTTCCTTCCCTCCCTCCATCCACCCCCTTCCTCTCTCCCTCCCTCCTTCCCTCCCCAGTCCTCGCGAGGTGGTGTGGCATGAAACACTTAACTTGATCATCATGAATCATACATGTGCTGGAGGTGATAACACGCCTGTATGATCAAGGGAAGTTGGTATTACACGGAGCCACAGAGAGAGAGCGCGCGAGGGGGGGTAGGGGAGGGGGAGAGGAGGGGAGCTGCCTGCCACTTCACCGGTCCTCGTGAGACAACAATAAAGACGATCAGATCATTGGGCTCGCATGGGAACGACGCCCTTACAAGCCGGCGTCGTCATTATGCTCTCGATTGATAAACCTATTACGGGGTTGAAATTATTAATTCGGGGATATTCGGTTTATCGCGAGCCCTGTATTACTGATGCGAACGACGGCAACGGCTGTAACATATGGCCGCAGAGGGACAATACCACCGACGTGCATAAAAGATAATAGCCGTGTGGAAATCAAGCACAAGAGCACAAAATCATTCTAGGTGGGGGGTTGGGGGTGGGGGAGGGGGTGGTGATCCTTCCACGCAGCGCCAGAACATGACAAAAACGCGTCGGCAGCGAGATCCAGCTCATGTAAAAATGGAGAGAAGAGTAAAAACGAAGTATTCTTTTCGAGCGGCCGACCCAGGGCACGGGACCCGGGCCTTCTACCAGTCGGCGCTTCGTTTGTGAAAGCTTTTGATACACTCTGTATCGTTCCCCTTTAAATCCTGTCTAAAAATCGTTTAATCCTCGAAAAAAGGGTGATGAATTCGTGCTTAACTTCTGCTGTTAAATGAATAATGGCCTGGTATTATTTACGTCTGAGCAGTCAGGACCCTGAGTATATTTGCACAGCTACAAAGAAACCTCATTAATCCTCACGTGTAAAAACGGCGAGAGGGAGAGAAAAAAGCCCCCACCCCCACCCCCTACCCCCTTCCCCGTTGGCAAAATCTACTTGGGAAACTTAGGAACCATAACTCTGCTCATTAAGGCTCCACATCTGACGCGGATCTCGCCAACACGCGTTCATTTGTTTCCTCGTTCCTCGCGCCTCGGGATTAATGGCTGGGCATCCATGGCTTTATTACGCGGCCGTACGCGTCGGGCTCTTCAACGTTTTAAGTGTTTCGTTTTACTAGGCACACTCGGGCCGTTTGTTCAGCCGTTTGTTCGAGAAAAGCACTTTGCTGCCCGATAGCCCAACGGCCGTCGACGCAACCCTCCACCGCCACCACCACTCAGCCGCCAATCAAAGGCACCTACAGACAGCCTGGCATCCCATCGCCTAGCCGTCCATCCCGCCCGTGGCCGGCCAATCGCGCAACACCCTCCTCATTCATCCGTCGCCTCAGCCGCCAATTCGCTTGCTTTATACGCGAAGGAAAGAGACGCGCCTCGAGGTTCCCAAACTTGATTCCCATTAATAGACGAGGAAGGCGAGAGAGAGAGAGAGAGAGAGAGAGAGAGAGAGAGAGAGAGAGAGAGAGAGAGAGAGAGAGAGAGAGAGAGAGAGAGAGTCAGTCAGTCCGTGTTTAAATCAAGTCAGCCAAGTGCCCGAGAACAAAGGGACAACACCCCCATTGTTTTGCCAGCCAATTAATAACATACATTAAATAAGAGGTTCCACGACCAACAACCCTCCCTAAATCAGACGCCCGTGCACAGGTCGCGCCCGCCAAGCCACTCCGCACAAACACCCACTCCGCTGTCAATACGCCAATAACCTGTCGGGAGGATGACAAAACGCCTCCACTAATCACCGAATCCCTTAAGCATTGCCACCACCTTAGACCCCCCCTCCCCCCTCCCCTCTCTAACGAACACGACGCAACTCGTCCACAAAATATGGCATCTATGAACATATCTTCGTGTTCGCTGACGCCTCCTTAAAATGACTTGGCAAATTTCTCTAGTGAATACTTCTTTTTTTTCTCTTTCTCTGTCTCCTCTGTATCTACGAGAGATCTTGGTGGCGTGCAGCCTCTTACCTTTCCTTCCCTTCTCTTTCCTTACCTTTCCCTTCCTCTTCTCCCTTTTTCTTTTCTCCCCTCTCCTTTCTCCATCCCTTCCCTCACTCGTTCTCCCGTCTGTGCTAACCTCATTTCGTTAACCTCCAACCACGCCCACTCCTAGAAGACGACAGATGACACAACCAATCGGAAACAATCGACAAAAAAGGGATGGGAGCTAGGGAGAGCAGAGGGAAAGGGAAGGGGAATGAAAGAGGAAAGGGGAAAGCGGAATAGGGAGAGGGTAGGGGAAGGGGAGGGAGAAGGGAAGGGAGAAGGGGAGGGGGAAAGGGAGGGGAAGGGGGAAGGGGAAAGGGAAGGGAAAGGGGAGGGGGAGAAAGAATGACAGAGACAGTGAAACAGCACTAACAAAACGCCAACCCCAACCTGCCAACGAGGTCTCATCAAACCCCCTCCCCATCGCCGGAACAAAAAGAAACACGATGACCTTAGTACCTTAATGCTGGTCCTGGCAGGGTCCGCCGCCGCCGCCGCCGCCGCAGCCGCCGAGCGTTCTCGATCCACCCGCGTCTCGGCGTCCCATAAAGAGGTTCAACCCGGCACCGAGCAACTCTGCAACCCGGCCGGGAAAGAACGCCGGGAGAAGGGGAGGAAAAACGACAAAAATAAATACACGACTTACATACAAGACTTCACATCTTCTTCAAAATAAAGTCCAACTGAACAACTTAACTCAAACAACGACAATTAGCGGGAGATAGGGCGGAGAGAACAGCATCGCCTATCTCGACCACTTTTTCAATAAATCAATATCGACGATAGACAATGGACCCCCTTGCCACCACTAATGAGAGACAGGCTAGCGCAGAAGGTAATATTTGCCGGGCTAATAACACAAAATTGAAACCGAATAAAACAGACGAATGAAAACAAAAGAAAGAACTAAACAAAAAGGGTCTACCTCGCGTGGCCATTATATATATATCTTGCACGCTAACGATATAATTATTACACACAAAACTAATGGAACTTATGGAATGTGACAGCCGCCTCGAGAGGGGTGGGTTTCCGATGGGGGAGGGTGCTGGATGGGGAAAGAGGGGGAGACGAAGGGAGGAGGCAGGGAGAGGGTGGATGAGTGGGAGACGGAGAGGGAGGGAGTAGGAAGATGGTCGATGAGTAGAAGGAGAGGGAGAGTGAAGGAGAGCGAGAGGGAGAGGGGGAAGGAAAAGGAAAGTGAGAGTGAGGAGGGGGAGAGGGAGAAGGAAAGAGAAACGAAGATGGAGACAGGGAGAGAGAGATAAACTGAAATGAGACAAGGATAAAGTGAGAGTAGGAAGAGGAAGGTAGGGCGAGGAGGGGAAAAGAAACTGGGAAAAAAGAGGAAGGAGGGGATAAAGAGAGAGAGAGAGAGAGAGAGAGAGAGAGAGAGAGAGAGAGAGAGAGAGAGAGAGAGAGAGAGAGAGAGAGAGAGAGAGAGAGAGAGAGAGAGAGAAGAAAAAGAAAAGAGAAAGGAAAAGGCTGCGCATCAGCCCACAAAAGACAAACATATCGCAAGGAATCCATAACAGCCATAAGGAAAGCAACAGAGGAAAGGAACGAACAAAGAAAAGAGACCTAACTCGAGAACAGGTCGAGAAGGCCCCCAACAGGATTGGTAGGAGGTCTTGCTAATCAGTTTGGACCTGGGGACAAAGAAGGCAAGTGGACGGGGGAGGGGGTGCGGGGGGCGGGAGGAGAGTGGAAGGTGGACAGGGGACGAGGTGAAGGAAAGGAAGAGGAGGAGGAGGAGGAGGAGGAGGAGGAGGAGAGGAGGAGGAAGGAGGAAGACGGGGAGGACGAAGATGGGAAGGATCTGGGGCAGAAGGAGGAGGGAAAGGAAGGGATACGGAGGAAAGGGAAGAGAAGGGAAGGGAAGGGGATGGAAGGGAAAGGAAGGGAAGAGTAGTGGAAGGAAGGGGAAGGGAGGAAAAGACGAGGAGAGGAGGAAGAAGAAAAGGAAGAGGAAAGAAGAACACGAGGGGAGGAGAGGAGAAAGGAAGAGAAGGGAAGAAAATGGAAGAGGAGAAGGGGAGGGAAGTGAAGGGAAGAGAATGGAAGAGAAAAGAAGAGAAGGGAAGGGAATGGAAGAGAAGAGAAAGGAAGAGAAGGGAAAGGAAGGGTAGAGAAGAGAAAAGAGGCAAGAACAACATGAGGGGAGGAGAAAAGAAGGGAAGGGAGGGAAGAGAATGGAAAAGGGGAGGGAATTGAAAGGAAAAGAAGAGACGTGAATGGAAGAGAAGAAAAGAGAAGGGAAGGGAAAGGAGAGGTAGGGAAGAGAAGAGAAAGAGGCAAAGAAGAGCGGGCCCTGGTACAGGTGTGTCGACCGACCTAGCTGGCAGGCCTCCAGAGCAGCCCGCACACGCCCGCTCGCCTCTCAACCCAGCGTGGCTCTTCTCTCGCCCCCGAGGTTTTTTACGCGTAATCTCTTAGTGTCAACAAATTGAACGCTCCCGCCGGAGATTTAATCCCGCGTGGTGTGAAGGTCGACACTCGCTCACTCCACTCGCCCCGCTCGCTCGCCCGTTCGCTCCACTCGCTCTATCCCGCCACTTATCCGCCCGAAAATATTTACTCGCGTCGCCCGAGAATACATTTATCCCATTTACATAAGCTGTGTACTAAGTACCAACACAAACACATACACAATGAGTGTGTGTGTGTGTGTGTGTGTGTGTGTGTGTGTGTGTGTGTGTGTGTGTGTGTGTGTGTGTGTGTGTGTGTGTGTGTGTGAGAGAGAGAGAGAGAGAGAGAGAGAGAGAGAGAGAGAGAGAGAGAGAGAGAGAGAGAGAGAGAGAGAGAGAGAGAAAAGACACCGAGAGTCCCCAATAAAAAAATAAAAAAAATGAGTAAGACCTCCCACTGACACTCACCCAACCCCAAACACCCCCAACAAGCACGCAAACACAAAAAACAACCACCTCGACCCCCCTCGCTCATTACGGGGATCGCACGCTCTTGCCGCAATCACACCGCACCTGAGGACAAGGCAACTCGAGTCAAACTTGACCGTAAACGAAAACATATTCCATTACCCCCCAACCCCCACCCCCAACCCCACCCCTTTCCCCTCCGTTTTCTTAACTTCTGGCTTACGTCTTCTCTTGCGCCTGAGGGGAAATTCCTTGCTATGTGTTAGTTTGCATGGCGCTCCTGGGTTCAGGAAAAGAAAACAGGGAGAGGATGAGAGTGATGTGTTCACGTATATCTGTGTGTGTATGTATGTATGTATGTATGTATGTATGTATGTATGTATGTGTATATATATATATACACACACACACACACACACACACACACACACACACACACACACACACACACACACACACATATATATAGATCGCTTCCTCCAACCCCCACCCGCTCTCTTCAACACACTGCAATCAACCTTCCACATCACTTTCCCTTTGCCGCTATCGCAAGCGGCTAATTGAATAGAAACGTTATTACGGGCGCCCCAATAAAACGGAAAAAAAGGAAGAGAAGGAAAAAAATAGTGTTGCGCGCGTGCGGGTGCGTCGAGTGCGGCATAAAGACACATGATTCCCACAACCGCGTATGGGGTGCGGCTCCCCCCCCCCCCCCCAAGAAACGGAAACGAAACGGAAAGACGTTACAATGCCTCGTAATGTTGTTAGTTTCGAAAACGCTTTCTGGTGTTAGGTCCTTCACGGTAGAAGTCGAGTTCCTCATGATTGGGTGTCTCTCGCTTCTCCAAATCTCTATATTTCGTGTGAGGTGTTTGCGTGTGTGTTTTTGTGTGTGTGTTTGCGTGTGTGTGTGTGTTTGTGTGTGTGTTTGCGTGTGTGTGTGTGTGTGTTTGCCTGTGTGTGTTTGCGGGTGTGTGTGTTTGCGGGTGTGTGTGTTTGCCTGTGTGTATGCGTGCGTGTGTGTATGCGTGCGTGTGTGTTTGTGTTTGCGTGTGTGTGTGTTTTTTCGTATGTGTGTCTGCGTGTGTGTGTGTGTCTGTGTCTGCGTGTGTGTGTGTGAGTCTGCGTGTGTGTGTGTGTGTCTGCGCGTGTGTCTGCGTGTGTGTGTCTGCGTGTGTGTGTGTCTGCGTGTATGATTGTGTGTGTGTTTGCGTGTGTGTGTGTATGTTTGCGTGCGTGTGTGTTTGCGTGTGTGTGTGTGTGTGTTTGCGTGCGTGTATGTTTGCGTGCGTGTGTGTGTTTGCGCGTGTGTGTCCTCGTGTGTGTGTGTGTGTTTGCGTGTGTGTGTGTGTTTGCGTGTGTGTTTGCGTGTGTGTGTGTGTGTTTGCGTGTGTGTGTTTGCGTGTGAGTGTCTGCGTGTGTGTGTGTTTACGTGTGTGTGTCTGCGTGTGTGACTGAGCGGTTGTGTCTCCACGTGTTTCTGAGGCGCCCTAACAAGGGCAATCGCTGGAGGTGAAAGCGAAGGTCTGGTCGGCCATGCTGGGCTCACGGACGCAGAAACTAAATTTAAACGTAAAGGTACACAGATATAAAATAATCAAATTTTATTCAATTAAAAAACAACAACATTAAAGCCTGAACACGCATGCATATAGATGTAAAGAAAACAAATAAAAACATAATATCTGAAGTACAAACAAACAAAAAATTAACTCGCCAGCACGCACGCATGCAATTATACAATGTTAAAACAACAACGATAATGCTATCGATACTAACGCAAACGCAAGCGCAAATACAGACACAGACACAGACACACAGATACACACACACACACACACACGCTTCTTCATGCAAACATTTACCAGACGAACAAGTCCCCCACTCCCACCTCCCCCTCCCCTCCCCACGCGCCCACAGAAGCTCGCAACCAGAACAATAAATAAAAGCCCGAGTGCACGCTAGTAAATCAATCAACACCCGTTTACGGCGGCGGTGGTAAATCAATCACGGGCCCGAGACGCAAATGTCCGGCGAACAGCGGAACTCCTGAACAAACAGCGTCGCCGCCACGCCCATCTCGGGGTAGATATGCCAGCAGCAGAGATAGATGCACAAGACTAATAAAGATGCTGATGCTAAAAATAAATTAAAAAATAATAATAATAATAAACAAGCAGCCGCCTACAGTGAAGAGAGACGCCAACAAAGAAACTCTAATGATAATAATAAATAGACGTCTATAATAAAGAGATGCTTCTAATAAAGACAAAGAGAGATAGGCCATCCATGAAGCTATATATGTCAAGCGAAAGAGAGACGCCAATAATGGAGAGAGGCCAAGGATAAAGATGTAAATTCAGTGGTAAGGCGAGACGCGCCAAACATGCAGATACGCAATATCAGTCGGATTTGGTCCCACATCTGAGTGGATGTAGGGGATATGCCTGTAGAGGAACATGCATACTAAGCCGAGTAATAAGGTAGGGTGGCGGTTCCTTTCCCGTTTTGACCCCAGAATGCTCATGTTAGAATACTAGTATTTACACCCAGCCTAGTCGACTGAAAGGGGCAACCGGGCGCGAACCCAGTCCTTGTGATTCCAAAGCCAGCGCTCTACCTCTGATCTATGCCATCTCTATGCCAATTATATAGAAGCCAATAATAAAGGCAAAAGGCAGTAGTAGAGAGAAGCCAATGGTAAAGATGTAAATGTTAGCAGGGATAATAAAGAAAGACAGCAAAAATAGAGGCAAACAATGTAAAAAGAATTAAGTGATCAATAAACAGAAGCCACCGATAGAGAGGTAGACGTCGACGACAAAATAAATGAGCGGAAGTACCCAAAAGACGCAATCACTCGCGACGTCCTCGGCCTTGATTTACGCGGCGGGTCGATCGCGCCTAATTTGATATCCATGTCGAAGCTGCCGATCCAGCTGAAGATCTTTAATATCCTCGCAAAGGGCTTTCATCTCGCCGTCTCTCGGGTGGATGCAGGAGCCGTGCAATGATACTGTTGCCGAATATGAAGCAACGTCACTTCGGCTGCACTGCCTTTCCTCTCTCTCGTTCCTCGCACCCCGCCGGCTTTTTCACATAATTAAGGGGCTCCTCACGGCCTTACAAAGCGCCACGGCACGACTCCACGACGGCCGCATGTGGGAAATGATTTGTCCTGTCACGTGCTCCTCCACGCCGCCCGCAAAACCTCTCGAACGTCCCTGGGGTCCCGCAGCGGAAACACATGCGCCGGGGGCCTCCCTCTGGCGTCACGAGCAACCTAGGCGGATCCCCGGTCTACGGAACGGCCGGAACAACGCGCCCAGCGCCTGCCCTCCGCACACTATTTTGAGCGCGCGTCCATGCCACCTGTAGCTCTACCCGACCTAAATATACACTGCGGCTTACCTGCTATGGTGACTTATCTGCTACTGCAATATACCTGCATGGTGCTCATGAGTGAAGCCTTCTATGGCACCGAGATAAGAGGGAACCTTTGTCTCATAAAAGGGAGTGCATTTACCACCGGGTGCTGTTTAACAAACCGGATTTTTTTTATAAACAAATATGACAATTCAAATCACCTGGTCGGAAAATGTAAACCCCTTTCTTTCCTCAACCAAATTTAGCCTCTCCCCCAACTTGCCCTCCCGTCCTCCTCTATCCGTCAGCCTTATTCAATCAGGCTCTCCCAATCACCAACCTTTCAAAACACGTTAAGTACCTCTATCCACAACCCTCCCTCCCCCTTTCTCCTTTCAAATCCCTAAGCAGGATCTCGCTACCTATACCAAACCACAATCACAGATTACCCACAAACTTCCCGTAAGAAATTACCCACAAACTTTCTTCGAGAACGTAAACATCCCCTCGCTTGTGACATTCTAAAAGTTTTAAAAGCTTGAACAAAAGAGGGGAAAAAGGGATATAATAAGATGAACGTACCTCGATTCACAACATTAAAGTTTGACCTTCTGCCCGATAGAAAAAAGCCTTCATTTATTTCCCGTGTCGCTAGGCTCCCCTCGCACGCAACAGAAAGTCTGAGCACGTAAGCTACGAAGAGGGGAAGCTAAGGGGGGAGGGTGAAGAAAGAGGGAGAAAGGGAGGGACGACTGGAACCGATTGGGAGAGAATATCAAACAGGGTGGGAGGAGAGACGGAGGGAAGAAGACGGTAGAAGGAAGGGAAAGGAGAGGCGAATGGGACTTGGGAAGGGTGGAAAGAAGCAAGAGAGGAATGGCCATGAGTGAAAGGGAGGAAGGAAGGACGAGAGAAAATGAGAAAGAGAGAGGAGAGGGAGGAAGGAAGGAAGGACGAGAGAAAATGAGAAAGAGAGGGGAAAGGGAGGAAGGAAGGATGGGAGAAAATGAGGAAGAGGGCAAAGGGAGAAAATGAGGAAGAGAGGGCAAAGGGAGAAAATGAGGAAGAGAGGTCAAAGGGAGAAAAGAAGGAGGAAGGGAACGAGGGAAGACGTAGAGGACGAGAGAAGAGAATGGGGGAGGGGAAGGAATGGGACTTGATGGGAGGAAAATGATTGATCGACAAGCTCCTACTGACTGATTCTAAAGTTAAACTCCTTCCATCTCTCTCTCTCTCTCTCTCTCTCTCTCTCTCTCTCTCTCTCTCTCTCTCAGCGCGCGCATGTGAGCGTGTGGGCGCGCTAGCCATCCGAATCGAGTCGTCGTCACTTTCGGTACAGCTTCAACCTAGTGTCAATAACCTCTTGAAGCGCCACCTGTCACCAGCTGGCTCACGTGGAGAATTTGTGAGCGTCCTGACCACTTTCTCGCTCCCGTTACACACCTAGGGAGAAACCCAAGCTCAAGAAAAGAGCATTCTTATAATCCATAAAGAACAAAGACACACACACTTACACACACACACACACACTCCACGCACCCAAAAGAATGAAGGGCCCGAGGAATGCAAATGCCATTTTTCTCTCTCCCTCCCCCATACACCCATCCCTTCAAATTCCCCCTCAACATATTTCAAAGTCTTCTCGAACCCGAATCTTACCGGTGGCCAACCCCGTCGGGATGACTCCAAAGCCCTTAGCACCATTCCCTCGGCCGCCACTCGGGAGCCCAAAATAAATACGCGCCATTTGTTCTATGTGATTATGCAAAATCCTTTCATAATTTATCATTTCTTCATTCCAAGCTCCAACCCCCCTTTCCCTTGCCATCCCCAGCCCCTCCTCCCGTCCCTCCATCTTTATCTCGCATTCACCATAAATTTGCATAATTCATGTGGAATAAGTCTCCTCATAGACGAATCTCTCGGGACCTTCAGAATGTTCAAGACAAAACCGAAGAGTCAAGAAATACAAAAGATGCAATGACGAAGCGAAGATAATGATGGATTCACCTCATATGGGAACCTGGCAAGACTTCTCCAAGGGATATGTAAACAAAGTCCCCCAAATCCTCAATAAATTCAACCCAAGCATTTACATACCACACAAAATATATACAGTTATATATTCAAAACAGATCCGACACGCCGAGTACAACCCAAACAATAAAAAAATCAAACGATAAATAATTCCAAACCACATTACCAGGCCACTACGCAATAAAACATTAACAAATCTAACGGCCCATTAATTCAGCCAACGCGAGACAAAGCCCGATCCCCACGAAACCAACTTGCGAAGAAAGGTAAAACTGTCGAGGGGGGGAGGGGGGGGAGGGGGTAAATAAGATATAAGAGTTGTAAAAGTTTTATTGTCCAGGAGCCATCTGGAGGCCCCGCAGACACAAGCGCGAGGTAATCAATGGGGACTCCGAGACTTCGACCTCGCCACCTCCGCGCTGCAACGGGGCTTCACTCCTCCTGCCTGCTCGCTTCCTTCCTGCCTTTCTTTCCTTCTTCCCTTCTTTCGGCCTCTCTCCTCTTGGTCTTTCTCTCTTCGTTTCTCTTCATTTTATTCTCTCTCTCTCTCTCTCTCTCTCTCTCTCTCTCTCTCTCTCTCTCTCTCTCTCTCTCTCTCTCTCTCTCTCTCTCGTCCTTTCCTTTTTCATACCTTCTTTCTTTTCTTCCACTCTTCTCCGTCTCCCCTCCTTTACCACCCTCTTTTCTTTTCTCTTTCTACTGCGACACATGCCTTCCCAAGGCCTTGATTACCACTACTTCGAACAGTGATTTAGAGAATGTTGGGGCGAGAGAGAGCGAGAGAGCGAGAGAGCGAGAGAGAGAGAGAAAGAAGAAAGAAGAAGAAGAAGAAAGAAGAGAGAGAGAGAGAGAGAGAGAAAGAAAGAGAGAGAGAGAGAGAGAGACTTGTTGAAATTCACAGTGATACTCAAATCCTAAGCTACCTACAGGACAATATAAACCCCACAAAACACGCCATGCAAAAATCCAAGCGGAGGACAAAGGCAGGCCGGGGACGTGGCGGCAGGCACATCAAACAAGGTACAAGGCAAAACAAGCGCTGGAACACCACCACGACGCCATCACCTCAGCGCACAATGCACCTCCCACCATCACACACTTGCCTCTGCAACCCGATTCGCTGCCCCCCGCCCCCTACCCACTCTTCCCCCGCCCTACCCTTTCCTCCCTTCCTCTCCTCTACCCTCCTCTCCCTTCCCTTCCCTTCCCCTGCCCCTCCTATCGCCATCTAGAGCCACCTCCCCCACCACCCCAGTTCCCTCCTTCCCTCGAGGACGACACCCGAGTAGACGAGGAGCAGGACGACGGAATACTGTGCCGTTGCCGTACAATCAAGGGCAATCATTCTCCATAAATCACTTGTTTGAGACACCAACTTCCCCCCCCCTCCCCTCTAACGCTCTTACCCCTTCCCCCTTTCGTCCCTACACCCCCTTCTCCGGCCCCCTTCATCCCCAGGACCAATCAGTGCCCCCGATAATGTTTGGCCCGAGTAAACATGACCCGACCAAGAGCCATCAGGCGATCAGATTCCCTTCGCGTCATTACGGGTTCGAGGATCCCTTCGGCTCGACCTCGGGAGGCTCTCGGGATTATTCCGCTCATAATGAGATTAGGGACAAACACTTTCCTTGGATGCCGTGGGTCCTTCTTTCGGCGCCCTCTGTATAACGCTCCTTTTTTCTTGGCAGAGGCGTTAAGGATGTTTTTCTCAGACGGTTCGAGTCTTGGCTTTCATCCCTTTCTGCCCTCGCCCATACGCTCTTTTCTCGCTTACTCGCTTACTCGCTTACTCACTTCACACACACACACACACACACACACACACACACACACACACACACACACACACACACACACACACACACACCTCTTGCTATCGGCCTTCCTCTAAAACCTCTCACAAGAGACTATAACCTTCAATCAGAGGATAATACCCAGGGATCTCCGCATCACGACGGACTTGAACCCGATCGATCCACCTGATCCACCGCGGCTTCCGATCACGTGGATGAGGGTGGCACACATAGGAGGCGACGGCCAGGAAATGCCTCAAAACAGGACATAATCCTGCCTCCTGCCCCTCAGCCCCCGCCACCCAGGGCCGCCTCCTCTCTCGCCTCCTCCACTCCCTCGCGTGCCCCTAATATGCCCACCGAGAGCCTCACGAACTCTCCCGCTCTCTTTGCTTAGCACACTCACTCACACGTAATAACACACACGTACGTGCACGCAGAAGAGAGAGAGAGAGAGAGAGAGAGAGAGAGAGAGAGAGAGAGAGAGAGAGAGAGAGAGAGAGAGAGAGAGAGAGAGAGAAATACAACACGCACCCTCCGTGCATTACGTTGCCCGTCCCAGTTGGCCTCGGGTCTAAAGCGGACTAAATAAACAACATCCTGACATGACCGAGTTTATGATATCATGTTGACAAACCTATTTTCGATTCAGCTAATGACGCTCGTAACAGTTTTGGGCGACAGGCAGGAAATGCCAATTCCTCCACTCGGCCGCTTGCCCTTTTGTGCAATTATGGCGCCGGGCACTTTGGCGGCTACTTTCTCCCGCAAGTGCACTCTGGCGAGATCGAAATGGAGGTTCGCTCGAGCAGAACCCGAAGACCCACTACTCGCCGCCGCCGCCTGCAGAAGGAACAAAGAGAGAAGGAAGTGAAGGGTGAAGGTAAGGACGAAGACGACAACGTGAAGAAATAAAAAAGACACCAGCGCGGTGGGTCAACAAAACAAACTGGAACGGGCTGCAGGGTTGCAACACACGCAATCACCGGTGCCAGACGGAGGAGTGCGTGATAACATTTCATCAGACACTGCATCTGGCATCTTCCCCGCCCTGCCGAGAGCTGCAATAGCATCCGAGAGCGATTTAACACGATGAATCTGAGCAGTGCAACCGAGGTCCTTTCCGGCCCACATGCGATACTTCTCGACGCTTTCCTTTTTCGTAGTATGTGACCATTTCTGCTTCTCCGGAACATCAACGCCACACGATTATCATTTCCTCAGATCATTATGTGCTAAATCTCATTATCAACGCTTCAGCATTATCATAACTACGCTCACGATTAAAAGCCTGATAGTCAGTATTACGATTTTATCTTGTTTATTACGATGATGACAATTATCATGACCATCAGCACTTCCCTACTATTGTTGCTATTATCATCATACGATCAGGATAATATTCGGTTATTAAACTGATAATGCTGATGAGAACATCCAACCCTTCCTTTACAGAAGAAAGCCACGCCCAAAACAATTAAAAACTGGCTCCGGCGGGCTAAGAAAAGCCATTTCCCTGCAGTATCGAGTAACAAGGTCTCTCCGAAAGCGAGGAAGGTACAAGACGCTCGGTTTCCCCTCGAGACAAAGCGGCAAGAATAGATAACAATCAAGGCCCATTTTGCAACATTATCTGGGCCGTTTGTCCGACTTCTGGCTTCCTGCATATGCGTCCTTTTCTCTCTCCGTGCATATGAGTTCTTTTCTCTTGTTAGCCATGGAGGGTGGAAGCGAGTCTTGAAAAAAAGCAAGGAACTTCAATTTCCACTTCGCACATTAGTGTTGCTCCCCCACCCCCTCCCCTTCCCTCTTTCTGCTCTGATTACCCTAACATCTCGGTGCTCTTGATAATTTTCATTTTCTCTCTCTCTCTCTCTCTCTCTCTCTCTCTCTCTGTCTCTCTCTCTCTCTCTCTCTCTCTCTGTCTCTCTCTCTCTCTCTCTGTCTCTGCTCTCTGTCTCTGTCTCTGTCTCTGTCTCTGTCTCTGTCTCTGTCTCTGTCTCTGTCTCTGTCTCTGTCTCTGTCTCTGTCTCTGTCTCTCTCTCTGTCTCTCTCGCTCTCTCTCTCCCTCCGTCTCTCTCTCTCTCTCCCTCCGTCTCTCTCTCTCTCTCTCTCTCTCCCTCTCTCTCTCCGTCTCTCGTTCTCCCTCTCTCTGTCTTTCTCCGTCTCTCTCTCTCCCTCCGTCTCTCTTCCCCCCTCTCTCGTCTCTCTCTCTCTCTCTCTCCCCCTCCGTCTCTCTCTCTCTCCGTCTCTCTCTCCCTCCGTCTCTCTCTCTCCCTCCATCTCTCTCTCTCCCCCTCCGTCTCTCTCTCTCTCCTCCGTCTCTCTCTCTCCCCCTCCGTCTCTCTCTCTCTCTCCCCCCCTCCCCGTCTCTCTCTCTCCCTCTCCCTCCGTCTCTCTACCTCTCCCTCCGTCTCTCTCTCTCTCTCTCTCTTTCTCTCTCTGTCTCTATCTCTGTCTCTGCCTCCGTCTCCTCTCTCTCTCTCTCTCTCTCTCTCTCTCTCTCTCCCTCCGTCTCCGTCTCCCTCCGTCTCTCTCTCTCCCCCTCCGTCTCTCTCTCTCAGGAAAATTTCCATTCAGCCAAAAGACCTGGAAAAAAACCCGCGCGACTATAAAGGAGTGGCCTTGCTTGGAAGGGAGTCGCCGGCGTCATTACGAACTGATGCAGGTTCTCCCTCAGGAGCTGGGTGGCGTGTGGACTGCGTCTTGGCTGTCTAGTAATCCACTTCGACATGGATAGGTGAAAAGGAGGTGGATAGATGTTAGTAAAAGTTGAAGGGAAGGAGATAGAAAGATAGATAGAGGGAGGGGGAGGAGGAGGGGAGGGGGAAGGGGGGAGGGAGGAAGGGAGAGAGGAGGAGGGAGAGAGAGAGAAAAAGAGAGAGAGAGAGAGAGAGAGAGAGAGAGAGAGAGAGAGAGAGAGAGAGAGAGAGAGAGAGAGAGAGAGAGAGAGAGAGAGAAGAGGGGACGACAGACAAACAGAGACCGCGGGGGGGAAAACCCATCCCCACTCCTATCCCAACCCAAGTCTTCCTGCCTGTCTTCATTCCATGGACATGAAGAGGGAATCCCAGAATGTCACCAAAGTGTGCACCGGGCTGCCCTGTCCTCGTGCCTGACCCTCCAACCACTTCACTTCAAATCTTAATTCAAACCTAATCAATATAAAGAAAAATCATACAGTGAAGAACAAAAAACAAACTGAAAAAAAAATCCATATGACTAGGTATATTACGAAAGAACTTCAATCCTTACGAGTTACAGTAGACAATCGAGGAGTAAGACAAAAGGACAATTAGGCACACACTGCAACGTGAAGAGACACAGAATGAAGCACAGCCACAACACAAATGACAAAAGAAAGGAAGTGGACGGTTTTCGGTTTTATCGTCCGCCACGGAGTCTAATCTGCCTCGAAACATCATGGTTTAACGATCCCTTTCCGTATAGTAGTTGTGCTTCGGTCCAAGCAGAGAGAGAGCTGTTACTCTAGCGGCGAGATGGCACTTGACTTGCCCAACAGGAGACGCAAACCGACATCCGTCGTTATATTCCAGCGGCTGCAGCTAATGAATTCTCTCCGGGTTGTTTAAGACAAATCCTATTAGCGATGTTTCTTGCGTTGACTTAAATAGTTCTTCACTTGAGCGTCTCTTTGCCAAACTCATTCGCGCGACCGCCCTTTCATCAACTTCTCCGGCGCGACTCGACTGAACAAATCAAAACCTAAAAAGCTACGCGTTCTAAAAGCCTAAATATCCTCCCAGAAGATTTAATGGCCATTTTAACTTTTTTAAATACGCGCAACAACTTCCACGAACTTCTTTTTCACCAGATTTACAACTTTCTCGCCCACTGGGAATTCTGTAAAACTCATCAAGACAATCAAATTATTCAAATTACTCCCCATCGCTCCGCAGTAGGGAAATGTGTCAGCGGCCGAGGAGGGCGCGGGTATCTGGAGGAGCCAGTGCAGAGAGCGGCCCTTCCGCGGCGGCGAAATGAAGAGGGAAAGAAACGCTGCTTCCCGTGGCGGCGAGCCTGACGCGGGTGTAATGAAGACTTGGGCGCGCGTCGACTCTAAAAGCTTTTGCTTGTTCCGAGTGTTTGGCCGAGTCCCGTCGGGGAGTTTCGAGAGCTTAAAGATGACTCTTCAAAAGGCTTCCGTGATTGTTGCGTGTCAATGCTTATTCTGACACGGCGGTTCTGCATCTTATAAAGAACGGAATTACAGTCTATAGAACACTGTCGTTTCTTGCGAGGTAATTGAATTCCACGGCGCGGATGACTTTGCAATTCATTAGGACTCTTGCTGTTGAGAGAGATAACTTTCGTCCCTCCAGCAACTCTCGCGTGCGGGCGGTGCCTCGCGAACGACACTACTTTTGAGGCCAATCCATTCCCAAGGAAATTCTGCTCACGCCTTAGTGACGCCGACGATACTACAAGACTCACGGCGTTGACATCAGAAGAATGTTTCAAAGGGAAACCCGATAATAAAGCCGTATTAGCCTATGCCTTTGAAGTCTGTCGCGAGCCTGCCTTTGAGCCTACCTGCCGAAGTTGCCTCACAGCCTTACATTAACAAAGGTTGCATGCATCGCAAGCAGGGCGGCAAGTCTATGTACTGTAGGTTAAGCAGTGAGGGCAGGCAGCAAAGGGCGCGGACTTGGGGGCGCCCTCCGCTCCTGCCGGCTGGGCTGCGGGGGGCCCGTTTGTCTACAGACTCCATTTCACACCACCTGGAGGACTCGGTCCCTGCTCCTTCAACATCCCTCGTCTATTCTCTCTCCACCCGCCCATCCGCCCCGATCCTTCGCCACCTCTCACCCGCAGCCTGATCCGGCGTCAGCCCTCCTCCTAATTCCCGTCCTTCTCCCCGGCCGCATTTCCCCTCCTTGCGCGCCGGGGCCCCTGAATGCCGCCCGCCGGAGCCTGCACATTCATCCCGATGCATCTGATGCAAGCTCAATTATGGCGAGCTTTCATGCCTCGTCTGTGTTTAACATGGCCGCTATTCATCGGCCCGGCGCATTGTTGGCCTGACATACTCGTGCTTTGTTACTCAGTCATTAATCCATTGTGGCGTATTAATGAGAAATGTAATCAATTTGCCTGTTGCTTTGAATTAGCGGCGACCAAGGGAACAAGATCGTTCGCCGAAATGTGCGCCGGCGCTAATAAAGATCTCTCACTATTTCCTGTGTCATAATAATATTGCTTTCGCTGCTTTGACTGCCCCCTGACACTCGGAGGAACCTTCGCTTTTGTGTATGTTTCTTTCCGAGCATTTTACTTCCTGCCAATTTAAACTTTTTTCCCGGGATTATCCCAACTTTCTCTCCCATTTTCTGCTTACAAGGGTTTTAAATCTCAGCGCAATAGGCGGAGGAAGGCTTCGAGTTGCCAATAAGAAAGGAATCCGATAACATTTCGCGATCCTTCAAAAGTTGAGCGGATCTCCTCGAACCTGTCGAGTGGCGTGCGACCAACGTGTGGGAGAATCCTCCCCCTCCTTCTGCCTCTCCCTCCCATCCCCACCATGTCACTCCTGCCCCACCCCCTCTCTCTCCCCTCCCCCCGAACCTTCCTCCGATCCTTGACACATCACAGGATATTTGTCCGACACACTCTCCAACGCGCGGTCAGAGGACGGAGATAGCGGCGCGGTGCTCAGGATGCTCGCTCAAACAAGCGTCCGCGAGCTCGTTCTGCATTCCGAGCTAGACGCGCAATGAACTAACGAAAGGAAGTAACTAACGGGAGTGAAATATCCATCAGCCCTTGGCCAGACAGAGGACAAACGGGGAGCCCATAAAACGTGTACTCAGGCGATAGCGGAGGCTCACTAGACCCGGGCCTTTGCAGATTACGGTTTGTATAAACACGTCTTTGTTGTGGTTTTGGCGGTTCGGTGTTTGTTATCGCATTTAAGTGCCATTGATTGGGAGGGATTAATATTGCAGGACACACACACACATAGCACACATACACATGTACATACACGTACGCATGAACATGTAAATACACATACACACACAAACTCACTCTCTCTCTCTCTCTCTCTCTCTCTCTCTCTCTCTCTCTCTCTCTCTCTCTCTCTCTCTCTCTCTCTCACACACACTCACACACACACACACACACACACACACACACACACACACACACACACACACACACACACACACACACACACACACACACACACACACACACGCACACACAAAGAAAATAGCCCCCCCCCCCACCAGCCGCCCGCTCTGCGAGGCCCGACATGACCTGCTGCTTTAAGGAGAGCGAGTCGGAAGGCCCGGGAAATAAACACAAAGAGATATTGACATAATATCCGGCCGCTTCCCTCTCTGTCTGTGATCACAGGGCGAGCCAGCAAGAGGTCAGTAATCTCTACCCGATCTCAGGTCGTCCTTAATTGCAGTCTTTGTGTCTCAGAGATTAATTAAAGCAGGTCATTTCTCGTGACCTGAAAGTCTTACGAGCCCACTCTTCTGGGTACGTTGCGTTCGAATGTATGTGTGATAAATCATAAGTATCATATTTCATTTCATGTTCAAGGTAATTCCAGGTACAAACTTACATACACACGCATGATCAACACATCCTCCCACATACAAACATGCAACTACATAGAAACATACGATTTATATTTACACACACATACATATACAAATACATACATACCTTCATGCATACGCCCATACACGCCCATACCTAGAGAAAGTGAGAAACCGCCGCCCTTCTGCACAACCAATGTAAATGCGACCTTTCTGGTATAATATTAAACTCCCCCCACCCCCACTCCCGCCCCCTACCACCCTTTTTTAGAACTCGAGCTCCTGTTGTGATGAAGCAATCTCGACAAATAAATAAATAAATAAAAGTCTTCACATGCCTCGGGACTTTAAATAGGTTCTCGCCGGCATCAAAAAGATTCACGGGGTAACTTTTCCCATCGCCTTTGTTCCACCTCGCGAAAGTGTCTGGCTGAGTGTGATGACGTGGGGCGGGGGCCGTGGCGCTGAGGGTGGAGCTCGAGGTGGAAGTGGAAGCCGAAGTGGAGGGGGGGGGGGGGTAGCGTGGCGTGACCTTACGTGGACTTGCAGGTGGTGTGGATGTGATGAGTTAAAAAATGATGGTGGAAAGGGTGGTGTCGATGTGGAATTGGTGGTGGTGTGAAAAGTGAGGGCGGTGGTAATGGCAATGAATGACTTCTGAAATAGTTGAGGAGTTGGTATCTATGTTTGCGTGCGTGCGCATGTTTGTTTGTGCGGGCGTGGGCGGCGGGTGCTTGCGTGGGAACGTACGTGCGTAATTGTATGCTCATTAGGTGTAGGAGCGTGCAGCAGGTTCTTATGTGTGCGGCTGAGCGAACATGAAAAGACGCTAAAACCGCAAAGTGAGTAAAACATGAATGACATAATAGCCACTGTAAAAATACTGAATTTAAAGCCAGCTAAACAGCACGACGTTTCAGCTTATACTAAAATGATCAGTCTTTTCCATTCTCTACTTAAAATCTGAAATAATTCTCAACCTAACGATGTGTCTCAATTTTATAATAGTTTGGTATATTTTAGAGTGAAACATAATTTCAGTCCTGGTACTGAATTTAGTCCTCATTTCAGCTTGAAATGAGGACAACCGAATAACAAAATTATTTTTGACGAGATCACACTTATAATGATCATAATTACTCGAGATTCACCCTCCCGGAAACACGCAGACACGAAAGATTTCACCGCAAAGCCACTTGATCCAAAACGATTTATTTCAAGCTTCCGAGTATCAAATAGTATAAAAAATGAAAAAAATATATTTATACATATCTTAAAAATCTACAGTCCTTACCAGCCGCAGTCTCCTTCTGGGCCGCTTTCCTACTTCCAGCGCAACAGTTCCTCTCCCCCGCCCATCCCCGCCCTCGCGCCCGTGCCAGCCAGCAGCATTCCCCTCGCATTATTACCATGTGGCATGAGGCAACGTCCTATATATCTCGATTGTCGTTGCTCCCCCTCGCGTTGTAAAGCATTTTTACGCCTCTCCCTATTTGATACAGATTTTCACATTTTCCACTGATCTCACACACAATAAAGTCCAACTGATTTTAAACCGGTTCCATTTTTCCCACACGGGAGCTGCCAGTGGTATACATGTACACCAATATTTCCCGTCAGCCGTTTTCACTCAGTTACTAAAGTGCTTCCCGAGTTACTCCTCGAGCATGACCGTTTCCAAGGGGCAATGGGAGTCTGCAGCTGACCCCCGCGTGGCCGGCGTCCTGGCACGGCCCTGCCCCCTGCCGCCCCTGCCCCTCCTCGCCTTCCCAACCTTAAATAACTTACGGCTCCACTTGCACTCCATGCGGGGGAGCGCTTCACTCCCGGCTCCATCCATTGCTCAATTTCCTTGACAGCGCCACACGGTTCAAAACAGCCTGCCATTTGACCTCATATTTCAAACTCGCCCCGATTTAAACTTTGCGGGCTGTGCTCTTTGAAATAGATCTGTGTCTGCCTTGGCTGCGTGACTGCTTGTCTTTCAGTCAGTTGGTCGGTTAGCTGGTCTGTCTGTTTGCGTGGTTGCTTGCCTCCCTGCATTCCTGGTGTGCATTTTTGCCTGCCTGTATGCCTTTTACTTTATTTGCTAAGCTTGTGTGTGTGTGTGTGTGTGTGTGTGTGTGTGTGTGTGTGTGTGTGTGTGTGTGTGTGTGTGTGTGTGTGTGTGTGTGTGTGTGTGTGTGTGTGTGTGTATGTATGTATGTATGTATGTATGCATGTACGTATGTATGTACGTATGTACGTATGTGTGTACGTATGTATGTACGTATGTATGTACGTATGTATGTACGTATGTATGTATGCATGTAAGAATGTATGCATGTATGTATGTGTCAAAGTAAGCAAATATGTCTGCATTACACCAACCGCGCCCCCGCATCCCCGGCCGCGGCGGGCGTGCCTCCCTCGGGCCGCGCGCCACGGAGGCTGAAGCCTGAGAAATCGGCTATTTTCCGCAGATTATCCCCTGCATTCAATAGCAAGTGATGAGCCCTTGCGGAGACGCTGCCGCTGCGCCGTGCGATATTGAAGTAATGGTGCGACTGTGTGAGGGCTCGTGAAAACATGCATGGGAGTGTGTACTGTGTGCGTGCGTCTAGATGTGTAATAGCCAACTTTTTTCTGTCTGCAAGCATGCAGGTTCATGCATTAAAGTAGGTCTGCCTGTATATGTATGAATGTATGCATATATGCATACATATGTATGTATGCATGCATGCATACATGTATGTATGCATGCATGTATGTATGTATGTATGCATACATGTATGTATGCATGTATGTATACATGTATGTATCCATGTGTACGTCCGTCCGACGCAGAACCCTTTCTTCGTCGCCGCCCACCAGAGCGCGAGTTCCGCCCGCCTTCCCTCCCTTACCGATTTCAAACAGCAAGAACACAGAAGATAATGGGCCTAAATCAGCGTCAATTCACGAGGAAGTCCTCTTCAATCAGCAAGTTCCTTACAACATTTTCCGGAACGGCGACTTTTGATAACTTATGGCGGTCCTTTTTCACAGAAGCCATTTTTTTCCTTTTTTTTATTCCTGCTCGAAGAGAAATTCATTCTGCCTTTTGATTATTCTCATCCAAGGGTTAAATCTGCACATTTCCGCCCAAATCTATTTTCGGCGCTCAAAAAATCCTAATCCCGACAGAAAAAAAAGAATAGTAACATCTTCATCACTATAATTATCATCACAATTATCATCATTATCATAATCATCATAATTAACATGACCATCAGCACCGTCACGCTTACCATCACCACCATAATTATCATCACAATTATCATCAACAGTCACAATTATCATCATCATCACGATCATAACTAACACCACCATACCCATTAACACCGTCACAACCATCACACCATCACTATCACCATAATTAACATCATAACCATTAACACCGTCACAACCATCATCATCATAATTAACATCATAACCATTAACACCGTCACAACCATCACACCATCACTATCATCATCATAATTAACATCATAACCATTAACACCGTCACAACCATCACACCATCACTATCATCATCATAATTAACATCATAACCATTAACACCGTCACAACCATCACACCATCACACCATCACTATCATCATCATAATTAACATCATAACCATTAACACCGTCACAACCATCACACCTCACTATCATCATCATAATTAACATCATAACCATTCACACCGTCACAACCATCACACCATCACTATCATGATCATAATTAACATCATAACCATTAACACCGTCACAACCATCACACCATCACACCATCACTATCATCATCATAATTAACATCATAACCATTAACACCGTCACAACCATCACACCCTCACTATCATCATCATAATTAACATCATAACCATTAACACCGTCACAACCATCACACCATCACTATCATCATCATAATTAACATCATAACCATTAACACCGTCACAACCATCACACCCTATCATCATAATTAACATCATAACCATTAACACCGTCACAACCATCACACCATCACACCATCACTATCATCATCAAATTAACATCATAAGCATTAACACCGTCACAACCATCACACCATCACTATCATCATCATAATTAACATCATAACCATTAACACCGTCACAACCATCACACCATCACTATCATCATCATAATTAACATCATAACCATTAACACCGTCACAACCATCACATCCTCACTATCATCATCATAATTAACATCATAACCATTAACACCATCACACCATCACTATCATCATCATAATTAACATCATAACCATTAACGCCGTCACAACCATCACCATCCTCATCACCCGGAGCAGCGAGCCACTTTCACACCTTAATTCCTTTATCCGACCCTCAATTTCTTTACCTTAAGAGCTCACTTTGATCCTCATTACGTTTCCTCAAGTTACCCAAAATCTTCTGCTGCAATTCCAGGGGGATTTTCTCCCCAACTTTTTTCATTACAACCTAATGTTTCGTAGTTTTATTTTAAACTTCATTTTACGGCTTTTCTTTCCGCTTTACAGTTTGTCTTTCCCATTCTTTCTTTTTACTTCACTCTCTATTTCATTTTGTTTTCCTTTCTTTCCTTTCTATGTCTTTCTATTTTCTTTTCTTCCTTTTTTTCTTCCTCTCTTTCTCCTCCATTCCTCAGCTCTCCGAAATACTTCGCGCCAACATGGAAATACACACAAAAAAGCTGAATTACATGGAAATTCGTGACAGGAAATTAAATCAATTAAAATGCATGACGGAGCGTATAATAACTTGAACTTTCAGCTTACATAATCGGAGTTGAAAGGGCATATCATCAAAATCTAGGCATTTGAAGGTCTAAAAGCAAATAAAGCAAAAATATGTGGTGTTGAAGAGAAATAGGAGGTGGGAGGGAGATCGAGAGAGAGAAGCGGAGGAGGAGAGTGACAGAAATGAGGTGGGAAGTGAGAGATGAGAGGAGAGAGAAGAGAAGAGAAGAGAAGAGAAGAGAAGAGAAGAGAAGAGAAGAGAAGAGAAGAGAAGAGAAGAGAAGAGAAGAGAAGAGAAGAGAAGAGAAGAGAAGAGAAGAGAAGAGAAGAGAAGAGAAGAGAAGAGAAGAGAAGAGAAGAGAAGAGAAGAAGAGAAAAGAAGAGAAGAGAAGAGAAGAGAAGAGAAGAGAAGAGAAGAGAAGAGAAGAGAAGAGAAGAGAAGAGAAGAGAAGAGAAGAGAAGAGAGAGCAAGGAAAGAGAAAGAGAGAAAAAAGATGAGAGAGGTACACGAGGAAAGAAAGAGAAGAGAGAGAGAACAGATAAAATAAAAAGGAAAGAACAGGAAAGGAGAGGAGTGAGAGTAAACAAACCCACAGGATACACTAACACCCCCCCTCCCCCTCTCCCCCGCCCCCTCGGCCCTCTCTCGTCCTTCCTTCCTTTCTACCGCCGCGTAATCCCAGCTAGCGGAAGACGAATCAAGTTAATAAAAGTGGATTAGGCGACGTAATAAAAGTATTAAGGCCCCGCGGTCCGAGACCACCCATGCCCAGCCCCCTCCCTCAGGCCCACCCCCAGCCTCCAGCCCCCAGAGGTACAGCCCACGTGTCTTGCCCGCCTCTTTCGTCCCCTCTAACCTGGCGCTTTGAGGTGGCATCATCGCCTGATCGACCGGAGTGCCACACCATAAAAGGCACTAAAAATCAGTTGATTTTGTGCATATTCTGGGAGATTCGAATTTACGAAGGTATAGCTGATCTATTATTACCGCACTGTGTATGTGTCTGTGTCTGATGGTCTGTTTTAATTAACTGTTTGTCTGTCTCTGTGTATTTCCCCTTTTCATCCCTTTCCTTTGGCAATTTCTTTAATTATAGCCCTACAGAAAAAAATAAATAAAATAGGAGAAAACATAAGACGCAGACTAGAAATCAGAACGTGCCTGTACGGAACGGGGAGCTGACCGCACCGAGCCCCTGAAACACCTGCCAAGTTTCGCGATATTTACTCAAACTGAGAGATTAGAGACATGAATGTTTTCCTAGGGTGGATCGGACGGGATGTGGCACTAACGTTGGGAGGGTAAAAGTACAAGTGGCACTAGTGGCGATACTGGCAGCAGTCGTAGCCGCGATGGAGGTTGTAGTTGTTATAGTAACAGTTTTATTGGTAAGAGTAGTTGCTATTACCGAGAGCAGCAGCACTAATAACCAGAAGAAATGACGCCGATATACTCCACACAGCAGAGGCAGCAGCAGCATAACTCGAGCTGTGGCAACGGCAAGACATCCCGGCCTCTCTGCCGAGCGCGGAGCACCCAAGCCAGCCCATCCCTGGAGCAAGCCGTGGCCCCAACCCCGGCCACCACGCGCCCTCACCTGGCCAACCCGCAGCCTGCATTCACGCCTCGCCCAGCCATAACCGCCCACAGACCCTAAAACAGCTCGAACACGCATGAATAAACATCCCTTTCCTGGCCAGCCCTTTTGCTGCTCCCAAAGGCCTCTCGACCTACTTACGCCTCCGAGCCCGCCCGCCCGCCCGTCCATCGGCGCCCGCGCGACCCACCTTCGCCAATCCCTGTCCGCCCACTGTCCTTCCTGTAACCATCGTCTTCCAATCTAATGGACAAGCAGCGATACCCCCCCCCCCTCCTAGTCTCTCCTCGGAGCTAAATATCGCTTCCTTATGACACAATCTTCCTTCCAATATGACGTAATCTCCTTTAATCTCCCTCTCCCGTCTTCGCCCACTTGGTAGGCGAGGCACGTGGCCGAAGACCGAATTTAGTACATTCCGTCGGGTTCCTCTCTCTTCGGGAGTCTGTGGCTTCGTCTGTGCCTCCCTCTTCCTTCCTTCTTTTCTTCGCCTTCTTCCTATCCCTTGACTCTTCCCTCTCCCTCAATCGATGTCTCTCCCACCCTCTCCCTCTATATTTCTCCTTCCCTCCCTCATCCCCCCTCCCTTTTCCTATCCTTCTCCGTCATACCCCCTCCCTTTTCCTCTCCATTTCCTCATTCCCCCTCCCTCTCCATCATTCCCTTTCCCTTTCCCTCTCCTCTTTCCTCTTTACCTGCCGGTCATCAAGTATTTAATATCCCGACTTCTAGATACACCAATTAACAAATGAAATAAACCACCCACTCGAGCTAATCAATATGCAAGCCCGGCGCGTCCTTCGAACTGAGAGACGCCGAGTCCAAAAACAACGATATAAAGCAACGTTGGATAAGACTTCAAATTAAGTTTAAAAAAAAAGAATAAATATAATAGTAATAATAATAATAATAATAATAATAATAATAATAATAATAATAATAAAAACTCCGCTAAATACCATTACAAAAAAGCGAAAGCAACGTTTAAAATCCATAAGACAACAACAATAGACATCAAGAACTCGAGAGCTAACGTTAGATTTGCAAAAACAATAAAAACAAAAAAACATATAGCAATAATCATGTAAAAATAATTGTAAACCGAAAAGAGAGACCCAATCTGCTGCCAATAACAGTTAGAAGGCCAATCAAGAAATGATACCGAGAGGGAAAAGTGAAATGGCCCGGGAACCGAATATTCAATTACACCGCTAAATCAATAGAAAGAGAAAGGAGAAAGGAAGGAGGAGGGGGAGAAGGAGGGATAAAGAAGGAGGAAGGAGGAGGAAAATGGAAGGTTGGAGGATGACGCGAGAGAAGAAGGAAGGGAGGAAGACGGTAGAGGAGGAGGGATGAGGGACGGAGGGAGGGAGGGATGGAGGAAGGGGGAAGTGGGTGTAAGAAGGAAGGAGGGAGATAGTGGACGGCAGGAGAATGATGTGGGATAAAGAGAAAGAAATGAAGAAGGGAGGAGGAGGCAGAGAGGAAAGTGGAAGGTAGACGTATGCAGTGGGAGGAGGGGGGGTTGGAGAAAGAATCAGGTGAAAGGCAGAAGGAGGGTAGAAAGAGTAAAGAGGAGGCAGGGGGAGGAAGGAAGAGATAAGATACAACGACAGATTCCATTATTCACTTCCTGTCGGCTATCCTCGGCGATACAGTTTCGGTCCGAGATGAGTTTCGGTCTGTGTTGAGTTCGGCCCGAAATGAGTTTTGGCCCGTGGTGAATTATGGTCCGTGTTGAGTTTTGGCCCGTGTTGAGTTCGGCCCGTAATGAGTTTTGACCCGTGGTGAATTATGGTCCGTGTTGAGTTTTGGCCCGTGTTGAGTTCGGCCCGAAATGAGTTTTGGCCCGTGGTGAATTATGGTCCGTGTTGAGTTTTGGCCCGTGTTGAGTTCGGCCCGTAATGAGTTTTGGCCCGTGGTAAATTATGGTCCGTGGTGAATTTTGGCCCGTGATGAGTTTCGGCCTGTGATGAATAAGGCTGCCGGGACTTCTGCACGCACGCAAACAGACCCGGCCAATTCACACGGTATAACCGAAATTATTTTGCCCGTGAATGTACTTCTTAACGGCTAGATAAACTGCAGACTGAGTTTCTCAATAATACTGCAGACAAAAAGACAGACAAACATACGTTGGCAATAGATACTCCGACAGGCAGTCTGATAGATAGATACTCCAACAAGTAGACAGACATGAATGGTTGGTTGATACGTAATACGGACAGAGTTACGAAGGACTAATAGATAAACACACAGACAGAACAGACAGGCATGGTTGATGAACAGACTCGCATACAGACGGACTGGTCTAATAACAAGCCGCACAGAGGGACCAAAGACCCAAACATCTGAATGAGAGACCCTTTACACTAACCAAGCTCGTTTGTTTATCTCTCACCTCACAATATATTACGCAACGCAAACCCAATAACTTCACCTTCCTTCGCTTAGAAGAAGAAAAAAAATCCAGGTGCGTTTGTTCCAAGTTGCTTAAGAAGGTAACCCGCCATTTGGTAAGTAACTCGCAACGATTCTTATGCTAACGCGGATGAAAACTTCGTCCGACTCGAGTTTCATGCTAATTTCTTCTGCCGAGCGCGTCACATCTTTGCACTGTGCTATTCATTCAACGGCCGCGTTTCTTAAGGAGCCCGTCTCGTTTTCCCTTTTTTTCTTCTATTTGTTTCTCTCTCTGGGTATACATATTCTGCTATATTCTTTTTCTCTCTCTCTTCCTTTACTTTGCTTGCTTGCTTGCTTGCTCACTCACTCACTCTCTCTCTTTACTTTGCTTGCTTGCTTGCTCGCTCTCTCTCTCTCTCTCTCCCTCCCTCTCTCTCTCTCTCTCTCTCCCTCTCTCTCTCTCTCTCTCTCTCTCTCTCTCTCTCTCTCTCTCTCTCTCTCTCTCTCTCTCTCTCTTCTCTAATTTTCTCTCTTTATATATTGCCCCTCCTTTTCTATCTCTCGTCTCCCTCCCTCTTTCTCTGTCTCGTCTTTCTCCTCCTCTCAGCTTTAAACTATCTGGAGGTCCATTGTAGTCATTTGCTTGTTTACTTTCATCCTTCAAGCCAGGACATGTTGTTAGACTAAGATCAAATTAACGTTATGTACAAATTTTCCTCTTCCCTGGTCCTTTCTATTAGAATAACGTGCAGTATCTTCTTTTTTCAAAAATAAAGATCGTTATTATTCTCGTCACACACACACACACACACACACACACACACACACACACACACACACACACTCCACACACACACACACACACACACACACACACACACACACACTCCACACACACACACACTCACTCCCACACACACACACACACGAGTTCCCCCCCAACAGCGTGTCATAACTCGCCGCGCCGCACTTCCTCAGGAGAGGCAAGTGGCGCAATGCCTCGCGAAGGTTAGGCGGGCAAAACTGACGAAAAGTGTCCCGCGAAATAAAGTGCCGAACCGAGTATCGCGTGAAGCGTTCGGAGCCGCGTCGATCGGGTGGAGAGGAAGGCTACAGATACCCGAGTTATTTCCTAGGTTAACAAGAGGCTGGTATGCTCACTCTTGCCCACTGGCGAGCACCCGAATTCTCGCCCTGCCTCTCAAGCACTCTCCTCACCTTTAAGTACTCCGAGAGAACGACACTGGCTCTTTTATACAACCCTCACGCTCTCCATCTTTCTTCCTCTTTCACTCGATTTTATTCCCTTCTCTCTTTCTTGCTTTCTTTTCTATTTTTTCTTCCTCCAGTCTTTATGTATCTCTTCCTTTCTATATGTCTGTTCTTTTTGTTATTTTTCTTGTTTGTGTCTCTCTTTCTCTTTCTCTCTTTTCTCTCTCTCTCTCTCTCTCTCTCTCTCTCTCTCTCTCTCTCTCTCTCTCTCTCTCTCTCTCTCTCTCTCTCTCTCTCTCTCTCTCTCTCACTCCAGATATACCGTAAACCATAAAACCAAAAGGAAATCATAATCCCATACAATAAATATCGATGGGAAACAATCCTATCAGCACGCCAACTTAAAATTCTTTCCTTGTATAAAAAACTTTTACAACCACAATAACATTCACACCCCAAGAACCAGGGGAAAAAGTTCCTGGTGATAGTGATTTTAGTTCTTGTCGTTGTGGATGGTGGTTGAGGTGTATCTTTTTCTGGTGCTCGTGGTGACTTTATTTTGGTGTAGTGAGTGCAAAGTGTGAAGGAATGGTTGCTGTGTTGAAAAGGGGGACGAGATTTCATTTGCATTTTACGGTCAAGGATTCGTACGTGTTGCGATTTAAGATCTATAAATCTTCTTTAAAGAAAAATGGGGGTACAATTCAACATGGACTGCAGAAGAATCGCCTAAAACGGCAATAACACCGTCCTGGAAGGTATATGGGCACCGTTTCTTTGTGGGGAAACGCACGCCTACTGTGCGTACTCGCATCATATAAATTTCCTCCAATCTCTCTCTCTCTCTCTCTCTCTCTCTCTCTCTCTCTCTCTCTCTCTCTCTCTCTCTCTCTCTCTCTCTCTCTCTCTCACACACACACACACACACATATATCGTACCTCAGAGCGCGTGCGCTAAAGGGTCACGAGAACAGAGTCCAAACGTGATTGAATTGCAATTTTATCGTCTCTATCTTCCACTTAGGGTTGGGATTGCAGGAACGTGTGGTAATAGTCTCTATTGCTTCCCGCGTAGACCCCGCCGCCTCATAACGCTGATGGGAGTGGCGGCGGCGGCAGCACCAGAGGTAAACTGCGGTTGTTGAGGTTGTGATCACGGTTATGGCTGGCGCTGATGCCCGCGCTGATGGCCCGGGTGCTGTTGAGGCACAGGTGGCGAGTGCGGCGGCCGCGCTGACGAGGGAAAAACTTCGGCTTGGTCGCGGCCGCATGGTCGCTGCTGTTCAATGTTTGTATTGCTGTTGTTATTCTCTTGTTTACACTAACGCGGCCTTTGTAACGGCCGCGTTGGAGAAGCGACTGATTCCGGGATCTGGTGATCCTACACGGCCCCGGCATCAGGCCGGAAAAGAGCGGGACCTGAAATCTCTAATAAATATTCGGGCTTCACAACCAGAATAAAAACATGACCGCAGCTGATAATGGCCCCGCTATCTGTGCCGGGTAAGTCGAAAATAACAACCCATGGCTGATAAGAATTTCGAAATCAATACTGCGAAAAGAATGTCGGCACTCGAGCTGCCCCTCGTGACCATATTGGCGGTGTTCACTCCAACCTCTATTGATCCGCCCTCAAACCTTGCCCTTCCCGCACACGTTACACATGGCCCGACGGCGGGGAAACAGCGCCCAGCACCAAAGGAAAAGCGACTGCCGCTTAGCCTCGTGTGCGTTGGCGGAGTGATTCTGTCGACGTGGCAAAAACAACCAAATTTTCGAGATAAAATGATGAGTTGATAAAACCTGCCCCTATTACTGAGACTGGAAACAGGGCCGGCGAAAGAGGACCAGCAACAGAGTCCACAAAGCGCCCGGTCGGCCAAGAGTCGCCTCAGCACGAGCGGCGGAGCGCGAAGCTAGGGTGAGCGCCGCCGCCGCCGTCGAAGGGCTTCGCCGTCCACGTGGTCACAGCTGGTCAGCCTCGTCTGCAGCCGCCGAATCTTCCGCCCGCGTCCAAAGGGGCGCGCGAGCCCACCTCAGCCGAGCAGAAACAAAACATGAAAGATAAAGTCCGAGACCGGGAATGGAGTCTGTCTCTGGAATACTTACTGGATCCTGGAATCCCTCAATGGCGTTCGGAATTCTCCTGGGCAATTACGGTGACCCTTTGTGGACACTCAAATCCTCGCTGAATGGCGGGAGATCCTTGGCGTACAGGTTGTAATCCTCAGCGAATAACGGAATCCTTGCTCGTGAACAGTAATCCTCACTAAAACACTGGGGCCTCCCGATAGGTTTCCCTACACTCGGGGGCGAACACTGACACACCCTCACTCCCGCGCCGCTGAATATCTTCGCGTGAATCCGACGAAATCCACACACACTGCAGGTCAGACTCTCCCTGAGCCTGCTTGGGGCAAGATCCCGCTATGGGACGAAGGGGAACGGAAATCCTCAGTGGATAAGGGAATCCTCGCAGGATGGAGACGGTAATCTGCGAAATCACCACACCGATTAAACACTGCTAAGGAACAGACATGTATCAACTCTGTGGAGACACGTGATACACATCTTCCTCAAGAAACACTCGCTCACAACACTCGACACCACTTCTCGATACAATGTAGCTGAAAATCACATTATTTAGCACGCCGCGACAACGAGCGAGCTGTCACTCAAAACACTTGACACTTGTTCTCTTTGACAAAATGACATCTTAATGACCTGCAGTTCACTTTCCTGGGTTCAGCTAATCCTCGCATCCAGCACCACTTTCCGTAGATCTCTCCGACATACAATCTCCCGACGGAAGACCGCATGACGTCACATGATCCGATCGCCGTGTACCCACACCGCCGCCCACGCCCAAGCCCCTGCGAATTCCTTATCAAAGCTAACCGTGCTATCTTATCTCACTTTCCCCCACTTTACACAGCAGGCCGTTTAAACGCCCTGCTTTTTACCCGAGTTCCCTACAGACCTAACCTAAAGTCACGTG
>NC_091556.1:31643573-31648573 GCF_042767895.1 Penaeus vannamei | reverse complement strand
CAGACAGAAAAAAGAGAGAGAGAGAGGGCAGAGAAAGAAAAACGACCCCCAAAACAAGGGAAGTGAAAATAACGCTAACAAATTCCTGAAACTGCAGAGTGAGGTGAGGTGGACGGCGGAAAGAGTGCATCCAAAAATGTGTAACCTACGCCCACTCCTGCCAAGATAAAAAGCGTCGAGAGGAAGTGTATAAAAATTCTCTCTCTTCATCTCTGTCCTTCTCTTCCCTCCTTCTCTTCTTTCCTTTATCTTTTTTTATCTTTCGCGATGTACGACCCTTCATCTTTTCGTGTTTTTTTTTTATTTATCTTTCGCATTGTACGACTGTCCCTGCCCGCCTGCCTGTCTGTCTGCCTGACTTTAACTAGCTATTCGGTTGAGTGACTGGTTGATTGACAGGTTGACAAACGGGCTGACTGACTAGCTGGCTGGCTGACTGACTTGTTGGTTGACTAATTGGTTTACTGACAAGGTGGTTGGCTATTTAGTCACCTGGCTGGCTGACTAACAAGCAGGAAGGTAGACTGATTGGCTACGTAATTATCTGACAGGTTGGCTGGTTTGTCGACTGATTGGCTGGCTGACTGACTGACTGACTGACTTACTGGCTGGCTTACTGACTGACTGACTGATTGACTGACTGGCTAGCAGATTTCTTGATCAACTGACTGGATGACTTCCTCCCACAAATTGTATACCCAAGTTAATAATAGCAATAATCAATGTAGGATGCAGCACCAAAATGCTTTTACGTTTGGCTCAGGAGCAAGCCCAAGGGTTCGCTGACAAGACGACCGAGAGGCGAAGCGAAGAGACAGCGACATCAGAAGAAGCAGCCATCACCTGAGACGAGCAACTCTCAAGATATGAAGTCGAGCAAGTCTCTCCCTCTCCTCATCCTCCTCTTTCTTCTTCTTCTTCTCCCCCTTCTCTTCCATTTTCTTCTCTCTTTCTCTTCCATCTTCCTTCTCCTCCATTTCCTTTTCTTTCTTCTCCTTCCCTCTCTCCTTCTCTTTCTTCTTTCTTTTCCTCTCCCATTTCCTTCTCTCTTTCCTCTTTCTTCTTCTTCTTCTCCTCTATTCCCTTATTTCTCTTCATCTTCTCTCCCATTTCCTTCTTTCTCTCATTTTTCTTCTTCCCCTTCTCTCTCTCTCTCTCTTTTCCTTTCTCTTCTTCCCTATTTACCTGTCCCTGTTTTTTCCTTCGTCCTGTATTTCCATCTTCCTCATCTCTTCTCCTTTCTTGTCTCTTATTTGTTGTTCCTACCCTTCTCTTTTTTTAACTTTCCTTTCGTTCTCTTTCTCTCTCTCGTTCTCCTTTTCCCTCTCCTATCTTTATCACATCTTTGCCTTCTCCCCTTCACCTTAATTATTTCTGTTTCTCTTTTCCTTCTCGCCATTTTCTTTCGCATTACTTCTCCTTCTTTCCCTTTCTGCGTTTTTCCACTACCTTTTCTTCCCGCTCGTCCCTCTTCCTCTCTCTTTTCTCTTTTTAGTTCTCTCTCCCACTTTCCATCCTCTTTTTTGCCTTTGGCCTCCTCCCTCGTTTTTCTAATCCTTCTCCTTCTCGTTTTTTCCTCTTCCTTCTCGCCTTTGTCCCTCTCCTCAATATCGTTCTCCCTCTCTTTTTCGACATCCCTCCTTCATTTTTTTCTCTCTTTTTCTCCTCTCTCAGTCGCTCTCCCTCCCTCCTTTTCTTTTCCTCCTCTCTCAGTCGCTCTCCCTCCCTCTTCTTCTTTTCCTCCTCGCCCTTCTTCCTCTCTCAGTCGCTTTCCCTCCCTCTTCTCCTTTTCCTCCTCGTCCTTATCTCTCCCCCTCTCCGTCCCCTCCTTCAGTCTCACGTCGCGGCAAGTCCATCGGTGTTTCTTAAAGCGAGGCTCGTGTACCCTCGTAGGTCGATATGTTACCGATATCTCTCATTTCCGTTTTACTCCCTTCGTATGGCGGGTCTTATTCTCCGCTACTCCCTTAAATTACGCTTAATTCATTTTACTGCCATTGTGACCAGGTTCTCCATAAAGAAACAAAGAAAACAGTTGCAAAGGAGGTTCAATTTGAAGGGGTTCAAGCGCGAAGGAGCAGCTCGGATCCGCGACACAAGGAAAGTTAAGAAACACTGGTCCGCACACGCAACTGCATCGCAATCTCGTGTTGGGACATCTGTGAAACTTTTGCCTCGCGACTCTATTATACAAATATGACCCGACGCTTATTGATGCCCGGGTATTTAATTCTCTCTCTTTCTCTTTCTTTCTTTCTCTTTCTCTTTATTTCTCTCTTTTTCTTTCTTTCTCTCTTTTTCTTTTTCTCTTCCTCTTCCTCCTTTCCCTTCGTCTCTCCATTCATCTACCTCTTTCCATCTATACCTTTCTTTCCACTCTCTCTCTTCCTATATACCTCTCCCCTCTTCCAATATTCCCACTTTTCCTCTCTTCCTCTCTCCTTGCTATCCTCTCCGCCCCTCCCTCTCCCCTCCCCCATAAGGGCGTGACAATGAATTAATGATTTTCATGTGCAAGCAAAATACACTTTCATAACACCGACAGCGTCATTTAAGACAAAGAACTGCATTGAATTTCTACCGATTAAATAACCTGGGGATGAAAACTTTAATTATCACACAGTATTAATAACTGTTTCTAGAAATACATACATATGTAGATGAGTGTGCACGTCCACAATAATACTCTTGCTTGCGTGCAATAGAATACATGCGTTATTTATTATACCGTATCATGTCACCATGAATCATAATACTATGTGGGGGGGGGGGAGGATAAGAAGGAGAAGGAGAAAGAAGAGTTGGAGAGGGAGAGGAAAATCTGGACAGAGACTGAGAGACGAAAAGGGAAAAGAGGGGGGGGGGGGGAGAATATGCAATGCATCTCACCGAACACACAAAAGCACACCCTTTACAACCCCAAAGACGCATCGAAAGCTTATATAATGAGGCCATCCCTTTCAACCTTCCCTTCGCCAAGTTACGCCACGCTTCACGGCTCTTTGCATGTTGTCCCAGCAGCAATGAAAAGCAATCAACCTTTCAAAAACGAAAAGAGGGTCATGCAACGCCCCCCCCCTCCCCCCAAAAAAAAAACTCATCCACACTCCAAAAAAGCAATCGCTCTGAACAAAATAAAACCGCATAATCAATAGTTAACCTGGCTTGTTCCACGACCCGGGGCCTCCGTCGCCCGCAACAAAGGGAAGGTGGCAGCAGCCTGTGCAACCTCCTCTCCAAATTCAATTCAGAGATCCTTCCCGGCGTATAAACGTCCCGATCGCCTTTAAATCCACACTCGCGCGTCCCTGGCGTGATAGAGAGAGGAGGGAGAGAGGTGGGAGAGGTGGGGGGAGAGGGAGGGAGAGAGGTAGGGGAAAGAGAGGGAGAGAGGTGGGGGAAAGAGAGGGAGAGAGGTGGGGGAAAGAGAAGGAGAGCGGTGGGGGGAAATAGGGAGAGAGGAGGTGGGAGAGGTGGGGGGAAAGAGAGGGAGAAAGGGGGTTAATGCGGGAGATGTGCGAGGGAGGGGGAGAGGGGAGGAAGAGGGAGAGGGAGAGGGAGAGGGAGAGAGAGGGAGAGGGAGAGAGAGGGAGGGGGAGAGAGAGAGAGAGAGGGGGAGAGGGGGAGAGAGAGAGGGGGGAGGGGGAGAGAGAGAGAGAGAGAGAGGGGGAGGGAGGGAGGGAGGGAGGGAGGGAAGGAGGGAGGACAGGGAGAGGGAGGGAGGGAGGGAGAGGAGAGAGAGAGAGAGAGAGAGAGAGAGAGAGAGAGAGAGAGAGAGAGAGAGAGAGAGAGAGAGAGAGAGAGAGAGAGAGAGAGAGAAAGAGAGAGAGAGGGGGTCAGACAAAATGACTGACAGACATGGATGTCGGTATCAATGATGCGCCGTTTGCCGTGAGATCTTTGTCAGTCCGGCGATCAAGCACAACACTCTCTAGTCTGCATGAAGCTGCTCGCTCCTTCCGTGACTCCTACGGGCGCCAGTTCCTCCCTTCCTTCCTTCCTCGCCTTTCCCCTCAGCCCCTCATCCTAGAGCTTGGCTCATGCACGCGCCGCCGCTACACCTGCGTTCCCGCCGCTCTTCGAGGAGGGAGGGGGAGGGGGGATCAAGCACCTGTGCGACGATGACATGTGAACTGGTGGGCGCGAGAGCCCGGGAGAAGGGGGCGCCTGCCTTCTCCCGGGCCTGCAGCAGGTACAGGGCACTCGCACACCCGCCCAGGAGGTAAAGAGTCAGTAAATCAATGAAGATGCCCTTCGAGCTGAGGGGAGGTGACTGGTCAGGTGCAGTGTGAGGGGGGGGGGTAGAGAGCAGTGGACGGAGGAGGGAAGAGGGGGAAGGGGGAAAAAAGAGAGGGGGGAAAAGAGAGAGAGAGAGAGAGAGAGAGAGAGAGAGAGAGAGAGAGAGAGAGAGAGAGAGAGAGAGAGAGAGAGAGAGAGAGAGAGAGAGAGAGAGGAGGGGGGGGGGGGTTCTCACATGAGTGCTCCGTGTCTTAATTCATTGACCCCCGTGCACCCCGTTAGGCTCCCAGCAGCAGCACATGGGTCCCTCCCGGAGCGTGTGTCTCCTCGCACTCTCCACGGTGGTCGCCACACGGGGCTGCTGCTCCACCGGTGGGGCTGTGTGGTCCTCGAGGGGGTCAGGGGTTGTCATGCGTGCGGGGTGGGAGGCGGCGACCTGCCAGGGCGTGTCGTAGGTTTTGGTTAAATTTCGCCCATAGCGGCTGAGTGGTCCCGCTACGGCCCGTCCTAGGTACTTCCGCGGACCTCACCCGATCGGGTCGTCCGAATTTCTCGCACTCGACGTGTTCAGCAGAAGAATTTCGCACTAGTATGGTCATTTATGCCGCTCCGCTTTAGTGACAGACCGATCAGCTGATGGAATATATACTGTTATTTCCACACGGAAGCTGCCCGTGACATACGCACACACACGAATCCGAGAGACGACCAGCCCTCCCCGAGCTCTCTCTCACATCGATCCATAACATAGCAGACTACAT
>NC_091556.1:31611073-31616073 GCF_042767895.1 Penaeus vannamei | reverse complement strand
ACTATAGTAAAATTGTAAGTGTTCCCCTGCAAGTATGATACTGGCAGTATGAACTCCATCAGGAGGTCCCTTTCTGGCGTCCCACAAAAGCGAGATTGTGAATAAGTCTCTCGTCCTTTATACTCTTTTTTAGAAATGGAATAGAAGCCCCGAGTTGCCCGAGTCCTTTGATGAATGTTTTATGAAGATCCAGGCAGCTGGTTTAGAAATCGCCGACGATCAATCCCGGCTTGCGAGGATTTTATGGTTATTAACTGGGCTCTGTTTCATGGCGCGGCACGAGAGCGCTTCCGCCGCGGGGAGGAGGAGGCGGCCTTGCTTGAGTGTGCTTGGAGATGTCGGGCTTTCGTAATGGCAGGGAGGAAATGGCGTGCTTGCGATCGGCTTTGTTTGTCGGTTTGTTGACATGGGCGCTGGGAGATGGCTTTATTTTCTTTCCGTCTAAAGAGCAAGGAGGAAGTTAAAGGGATAGCATGGTAACTATACACTCGGATATATATGGATTTCAGTATTCTTCTCGAAGTTGGAGCGGTTGAAGGTTATCTCTGTGTATATAGGTTTCAGATATCTATTACGAACTGCGTGTTGTTTAACACACACTCTCTCTCTTTCTCTCTCACTCCCTCTTTCTCTATCTCTCGATCTCTCTTCTCTCCGTCCCTGCCTCGCCCCCTCTCTCTTTCTCTCTCTCCCTCCCTCTCTCGCCTTTCTTTTTCTCTTCATGTATATTTCTATCAATCTACTCTTCTTCTCCGCCCCCCCCCATCTCTCTCTCTTTCTCTCTCTTCCCTCTGCCTCCCCCTCAAGTTCCTCCCTCATATCTCTCTCTTTCTCCCCTCCCCCCTCTCTCCCTTTCTTTCTGTCTCACTCCCTGTCTATTTTCTCTATCTCTCGATCTCTCTTCTCTCCGTCCCTGCCTCGCCCCCTCTCTGCTTCTTCCCTCCCTCTCTCGCCTCTCTTTTTCTCTCTCTCTCTCACACACACACGAACACACACACACAGAAAGGAAGAGAAAGAGAGAGAGAGAGAGAGAGAGAGAGAGAGAGAGAGAGAGAGAGAGAGAGAGAGAGAGAGAGAGAGAGAGAGAGAGAGAGAGAGAGTGGGGGGAGAAAGGGAGAGAGAGATAGAGGGGGGGAAAGGGAGAGAGAGAGGGGGGGAGAAAGAGAGAGAGAGAGAGAGAGAGATTAAGAGGGAGGACGCCACTATTCACTGACTTCATAGTTTTTTTGTATAATAGAATGGCTTAGTGTACCGTTTGTACCTCCTCTTTGTTTTTCGCTCCGAGTACGAAAAATTCCTTTGTTCTTTAGCGGTGCAATGATGGAGAACCTGAGCGCGCAATTGTGAATCTGAAGTTACACCTCAGCAAACCTGACCTACGCGCTCGTCTGTGCACATTACCATGAAATGTAAAAAAAAAAAAAAAAAAAAGATAGAAAGTTTCCATAGAGATACAAATAAACCTTTAGGAAAATTTGTTGGAACCTGTTGTCGTCGCCACAATATTGGGTTAAGTTGGCAGCGCGCTTCTTGACGGGCAGCGTAACTGGCTCCGTGATAATCTTTAAGACGTGGAATCGCGAGCCGGGTTCTTCGCCCGAGGCGGCCAGCACGAGGCGCTGCTGACAGTATGCGTCTGGGGGCCGCCGCTCCCTGCTCTGACGCTATCACCTCAGACGAAGACCTTTTCCTCCCCCTCCCCGAGTGGCCCCCGCCTCTCGCAGCGTCCGTACTCTGCTGCACGAATAAAGAGAAGCTGGAGGCTGGGAGGAAGATGCCGAGGGTCTGGGAGATGTTTCGTCCTCCAGCTTGAGGGCGGAGAGACGCCGGATTTCCGGCCTCGGCGGATCAGCAGATGTGCGGCTCTGCGGCGGCGGCGGCGGCGGCGGGCGAGGGAATTCGGCCGCTGGCTTTTAAAGGGGCATTCCGCTTCCGCAAAATGATTGCGTTTTTGAAGGGTGAGCACGGGCGTGTCTGTCTGTCATTCTGATATTCCGTCTCTTTCTCGGCTAAAACCAGGCTGGCTAATCATACAGCCATCGTTATTCTGTATTGACATGCATATATCCACACTGTTTATATTTCCCTTTTTATGTGTTTATCCGTCTTTCACGCAAGCGCTAACAAGTGGGCGTTTCTCTGTGTTTGCGCACCTGCGTCCTTGTGCGCTCACCTGTTTTACGGTGCGTTCGTGTTTGTCTGCGTGTGAACAATGCTTTTTTATGCTATCCAGTGCGTGTGCGTAGGTACCTCAAGCCAGCGTATTCGTGTACATAACCCTCCTCGCGCTTACAATTCACCCCCTTAATATCTTATTAATGCCAAGTGAAACACCATCCCCCATCCAGCAGGAGGAAGAAAAGGATAGAAATGTTACTCCAAATGAACCGCCATGTATCATGTTCCGCTTCCCCGCCAACAGTTGGCTCACTTTATGAATTAAAACTCCAGCGAAAACTGCTTGTCATCCGCTTTTTGTGCCCATTCAAGCCGTCGCGGAGTTGCGAAAGAATGAGCATTAATATCAAGTCTCTCATGCTCTCTGGGTTGTGATGGATCTAATGCTTGCAGGTTGTGGCAGTTATGATGAATAAAACCGGTGTTGAGAACGAGCGTGTGAAAAGGGGGAGAATAATGAGAATGAGGAAATGGAGAGCGAAGGGGGAGGAGAGAGATGAGGGTGGAAAGGATGGAGACTGTGATAAAGTTCTTTGCCTTTTATGGCCGCGCTTGCAAGGTCTCGGGACAGGTCGGGCTCGTAATGGGCGGTTTGATTAATAGCTAATTAACTTCATAATTAATTCCAATATCAGTATCGGTATTATTAAATTTTTACCTCCATCGCATGAACTATATAAATTATTGTCATTATTGTTGTAACAGCAACAAAACACCAGTATTAATAAGAAAGATAAACATGATAATAACGACACTAATGATGGAATATGGATAATGATTGTGATGATGATAATGATGATAGTAATGATACTAACGATATTGATAATGATAATGATAATGGTTAATAATCATGAAATATAATAATTACAACAATGATGATAAAAAAGATAATGATAATAACGATAGCAATAATAATGATGATGATGAAGATGATAAAGATAATGATGATGATAATGATAATAATAGTAATATTGATAGCAATGATAATAGTAATAATGATAATTATAATGATAATAATAATAATGATAATGATAATGATGATACTACTACTACTACTACTAATAATAATAATCATAATTACAATAACAATAGCAATGATAATGATGGTGAGGACAATAATAACCATAATAATAATAATGATGATAATAATCATAATGATGATAATGATAACAATAACAACATAAATAATATAATAGTAATGATAATAATGATAATAATAGTAATTATAATGATAATGATAATCAACATAATGATAATGATAATAATGATAATAATAATAATAATAATAATAATAATGATAATAATAATTATAATAATAACAATGATAATAATAATGATAGTAATAATAATGATGAAAACAATGATAATAATGATAATAATAACAATAATGATGATGATGATAACAATAATGATAATAATGATAATAACAGTAAAACAATAGTAGTAATAATGATAACAATAATGATAATAATAATAATAATAATAATAATAATAATAATGATAATAATAATAATAATAATAAGAATAATAATAATAACAATAATAATAATAATAATAATAATAATAATAATAATAATAATAATAATGATAATAATAATAATAATAATAATAATAATAATAATAATAATAATAATAATAATAATGATAATAATAATAATAATAATAATAATAATAATAATAATAATAATAATAATAATAATAATAGTAATAGTAATAATAATAATAATAATAATAATAATAATAATAATAATAATAATAATAATAATAATAGTAATAAGAATGATAATAGTAAAAATAATAATGATAACATCAGCAACAATAATGATGATAATAACAATAATGAAAAAGTAATGATAATGATAATGATAATAATGATAATAATTATGATAATGATAATAATGATGATAATAATAATAATAATGATAATAATGATAATAAAGATAATAATAATAATAATGATACTAATAATGATAATGATGATGATAATGATAACAACAATAGCATTAATGATGATGACGATAACAGTAATAATAACAGTGATATAATATTATCAGTGATAATAAAGATCAACACCAGAATAATCATAATACGTGCAGCAATGATAACGATAATAGTAGTGATAATACTATTATTAGCATTAATTCCCGGGACTCGTGGAAGTTTTGCGAATGAAAAAAAGAAAGAGGAACCCCTCTCTCCTCCTTCCACGTGCCTCATTTTATCGTTCACTTCCCCTCTCCCTTTTCGTTTCCCCACTCCTCCCTTTCCCCTCTCTCTCTCTACCTTCCCTTTTCCCGCTGTACTACCCCCTTTCACTCCCAAATCTTCCTTTAAAAAATCACTCAGCAAAGAAATAAATAATAACAATAATAACGATAACGATAATGATGATAATAAAGTTACTTTATGTTTCTTAAATACATTCGTAATATGATGTTCGCGCGCGGGTGTGTCATTCATTAGTATGTAAGTTGTCAATTATCACCCAATTTTACATAAAAATAAGGAAACCTCACTAGGAATATGTGAATGTAAGCGTAATGTGCGAACAGATGGAAGAGGCAGACGAAACATAAGCAGATTTATGACATGATGATAATAATGATCATGAATGCCATGATAACGTCGACGAATGATGAAAATAGTATTGGGAATAATGACACTGCTATTAATAGTCATAGAACGATAGTCTTAATATTTGTAGTGATAATAATAACGAAGTAATAGAAAATAAATAGACATGAAAGAAAACATTCAAATAAGAGAATAAACATTCAGAGTGGTAATAAAGCTAACATCAAAAACCCGGAACCATCTTTAAC
>NC_091556.1:31546073-31553573 GCF_042767895.1 Penaeus vannamei | reverse complement strand
ACACCCATCCATCTATCCACATCTACATCCATCCATACATCCATCCACTCTTTCCTCCCTCCCTCCCTCCGTCCCTCTATCCATCCATCCATCCATCCATCCATCCATCCATCCATCCATCCATCCATCCATCCATCCATCCATCCATCCACCCACCCATCCATCCATGCTTACACATTCACACACACACTCGTGCGTACAAACATATACACCCTGGAGTTGACAGTACAAACATCCTCCGAGCCGTGAAGTTGCATCCAAAGACCAGGTTGATTATCGCAACATCAGACCTGACTGCGCCTGCTGGGCATCTGGCGCCGTCTCTCTTTCCATCGTTATTGTGGTTATGCTTTGATGACATTAATGAGCCCATTAAGTCGGAGAACATGACTGACAGCATGATTAAATGGCATCGACTTAAAACCTCTGCGTCATGTTTGGCTAACCGTGTTGCCTGCTGTCCTATTCAATTACGCGAGGCCTTGAGATGTGATATATTTTATCTCTTCAATATTCCTTACGTGTTTTCTTGGCTTGAGGAATTATAATAAGGCGAGGTAGTGTGTTATTGCATTTCACATGTAATTTTCTGGAGACAGAATGCAAACATACACATGCACATACCGGCATATACTATAATTTACCTATTTGAATATATGTGCATACATAAACGATCATAAAAGCGAATACACAAACAACACACGCATACACTATTAGTTATCTATTAGATCATTCATATATACACGCATACAAACCACTGCACACATGCACTATAATTCATACATCTGAAAATATACATACATCTAATACAATTAAAGTCCTAAATTGATATATAGGCACCTGCACACTTGCACTATAATTCATCTATTTGAAAACATACATACATCTAATGCAAATAAAACCCTAAATTGATAAATATACCCTTGCACACTTGCACTATAATTCATCTATCTGAAAATATACATACATCTAATACAAATAATACCCAAAATAATATACTTGCCCTGTAATTCACATATATGAAAATATCCATACAATACAAATAAAACTTGCCCTCTAATTCACCCATCCGAAACTGTCTCCATACATCTAATACAAGCAAAGCCCTAGACTAATATCGAGCCAAACACGAACGCACAGTTGAATGGCTTCATGTAAGTAAAATCGCGCCAGGAGCAAAGCCGGGACATGATTGAAAGGAAGCCAGTCATGCTCCTCCCTGACTCACAGAGCAGAGGAGGTTAAATGATTTGCAATATCGTGCTCGTCAGTGCAGATTGCTATACAAATTCCATGCAGATTAATTCCTGTGTGATGTCCATTGCATCGGCTTTTCTTGTCTTTCATTGTTGTCTTTGTTACATGTGTGATTTTTTGGTGAAGACGGGTGTAGTTTTGTTATTATTTTCCCCCTTTTTACTTTGTCATACTTTTTTTTCTTCTCTTTTCTTTAGCTTCGTCATTTCATCCTTCCCTCTCACTTCCACGGCCTCTTCATCCCTCCCCTCCTCCCCTATCACGCCCTCAGCCTCGCTCCCCTCCCCTCTCACGCCCATAGCCTCGCCCCCTCCCCTCTCACGCCTACATCCTCGTCCCCTCCTCTCCTCCTCCCCTCTCACGCCCACAGCCTCGTCCCCCTCCCCTCTCACGCCCACAACCTCGACCCTTCCCTCCCTCCCCTCTCACGCCCACAGCCTCGCCCCCTCCCCTCTCACGCCCACCGTCTCGCTCCCCCCTATAAGACATAATAATATACTGAATCTCGGCCAAACATCATTTACCACCGTGCAGAATTTTGGAATAATCTACCTGAGAGATTAAGAAACGTTACAACGATTTCCTCATTTAAATACAAATTAAAACAATGCCTGTTATCTCGGTATAATGAGTAATGATTCTCCTTTCTTATGCCCGTTCATGTTTTATATATTAAATTCTCTGTTCTTTCTCTTTATTAGTCAACCTTTTACGACTTCACTTTGTGATATTTCTACAAAGTTTACTAGCTTTGTAAAATGATTTTAGCTAAATCATGTATGTATAAGCTCATATAATATATAATACGTCCAATACATATATAATATGTAATGTATATCTTATGTACATATTTATTCGTAGGATACTGCATAAATATACAGTATACAAGGGGTCTCCGTGAGAGAGTTGTACTAGTGGAGGGCTCAGCCATGTATCAATATTTGTATTTTTACTTCAATGCAATTACTGTTTTATGACTAAATAAATGTTTTGATTCTGAATATGATTGATTCTCACGTCCACAGCTATGTCACCCCTCCCTTCCTCCTCTTTCACGCCCACAGCCTCGTCACCTTCTCCCCTTCTCAACTCTCACGCCCACAGCTTCGTCCCCCCCTCCCCTCTCACGTCCACAGGTATGTCATTCTCTCCCCTTCTCAACTCTCACGCCCACGGGGATTCTGTAAGGATGTCTGACAGGTTGGGGGTCGGGGAAGATGGGCTATGTGAGGAAAAGTAAGGATACGGGCTTCGGTAAAGCGAGGATAGGATATTAGGATATGCGGGACAGAGAGAAGGACATTGCATGTAGGGCATAGAGGTAGGTTAGAGGGATGTGGCATGAGGTGTGAATGAGTGATTCTGGTGTGTCCTATTCGTAGGCGGGCGAGGGCAGTTTTCCAACGTCTGTTTTGATGGTATGGAGCTGACCAAGGGGAGATTGAGGGTTTTATTGGTTTGGAGTTTGTTGGTGCACAGACGTGACCAGAAGGATTGAAGTGAAATGTGTGAGAAACGGGGTTGGTGACTCGTGGGCAGGGCAGCAGATCGTGCTAAGTTATCGGCTTTTCGTTGCCGGAAATCCCGACATGGCTGGGTATCCAGCAAAAATTCACTGTTTTCTGTCGTATAGACAGATAGAATAGCTGGTCGTGTATTTTATGAGCTATAGGATTGGTAGGGTGTATGGATTGTATGAATGGTATTGAGTTACGTGAATCAGTGAAGATGGTGAAGGATGAGGAAGAGATGGAAGATATGCGTTGTAGAGCAAAGAGGATAGCGTATGGTTCTGTTGCAAGGACGATTGATTCAGGTGGAAGAGGAAAGCTGTATGTCTGAGAGGAAAGACTACGGCAAAACCAGCACCTGAGTTGGATTTAGACCCGTCAGTATAGATATGAGTGCTAGAGGAGTGACTAGAGATATGAGCAAGGAAATGTGTGGGAAGGATAGAAGGTGGAATGTTTGACTTTGGTAGATCAGGGAAAATAGAGGCATCACCCAGCTGGCCAGCTCAGGGTTCTCCGGCCGGGCGCGCCGGAAGATCTTTGACAAAAACCTGCCGATGCTGTAGGCTTCGGATCGGGAGCCGCAGCGGCCGCCGCCCCCCTCGAAGAGCTCGGGAGGATAGCACCCATCGGCGCTCCATTTCCCCGAGAGCTTCAGGTACTTGCCCCTCCGTTCGGCCAGGCCGAGGTCGATGAGGGTGACCTGGATGCCGATGGGAGTGACCTGCAGGCACAGATTGTTGCCCTTGAGGTCGTTGTGGACTACCCCCAGTTTAAGAATGTCGTTGAAGATTTTCACGATCTTGATGGCCACGTCGATCCACTGCTTAGGGAGCAGCGGGGACTACTCTCCGAGCCAGTTGCTTAGAATGGGTCCCCCGTATTTGGTGGCGATCATGAAGCGCTCCGGGCATACGCCCACGAGCCTCTGGACGCCCTGCACGCCCTTCAGCACCCGCATGCACTCGACCTCATTAATCGAAGCTGAAAATGAGTCGTAATCAAAACTGAATTTGATAACGACATTCTCCGCGGCGTTCGGGAAGGCCGCGCCATACGCGCCAGCGCCTCGAGGCCGAGGGCAAGTCCCCAGCGGCGAGTCCGCCTCCTCCACGGACAGCTGGGGGACCGAGAGATCCTTCAAGCGATCCTGCAGCTTCCGCAGCTGCTTAGGGGAAGGCCCGAGGAGTTCATCCTCGGGCTCTCTGCTGTCCCTCGAGCGCTCTTACTCTCGGATCTCCTTCAGGATCCGTTCCACCCTCTGGGCGGTGGCGCCTCTTGGGGCGGGGCCTCCTCGGGCTCGGCGGGGGAGGGACTCGGCTTCCTCTTGGCGCCTCTTGGCCTCGCAGAAGGCGCAGACGGGGCTGAGAAGGGCCGCGGGCACGAGCAGGCTTCCTGGTACAGGTGGTTTGTTGTTAGCGTCTTGGCGCTCTTGGCGTCCTCTGCGCCTTCCACGCCCTCGGCGCTCTCAGCGCGCTTGGCGTCCTCCGCACCTTCGACGCCCTCGGCGCTCTCAGCGCGCTTGGCGTCCTCCGCACCTTCGACGCCCTCGGCGCTCTCAGCGCTCTTGGCGTCCTCTGCGCCCTCGGCGCCCTCGGCGTCCTCTGCGCCCACGACGCCCTCGGCGCTCTTGGCGTCCTCTGCGCCTTCAACACCCTCGGCGGTCTCAGCGCTCTTGGCGTCCTCCGGCCTCGTCACCCATCCCTCCCTCCCCTCTCACGCCTACAGCCTCGTCACCCTCTCCCCTCCCCCCCACCCACGCCCCCGGCCCCTTCCCCCTGACCCACTCACAAACCACGCAAGTGACCAGAGCCATATTGGATAAAGGTATTTCCGGTGATATCATTCCTCTGTCAATAGCAAATGGGCCGATGTCCTTACCTGGCCTACCTTGACCTTCTCCCAGGACGACGGAGCTGCCTGCCCCGGTTGAGCCGCAATGCGTGATGCTTTGATACGTATTATTGACATGAGCTGATTGATAATTCATCTTTTATTGATCCTTTGCGGGGCAGTAAGGGGAGGTAGATAGCCACTGTACACAAATTAGGTTTGCTATACTTTAGGCCATTTTATCTACGTGTGTTTTGCTATTCAGGGTAAAAGATATATCAAATGCAATTATTTTGATATGATCTTTCCTTGCGAGCACATTCCAGGCCATTACCTCCATGTCATGGTACACAGCAATGGCCGACCGTATATTTTGCACAGTGCATGGCTGTTCTTTTTCTTGCATTTGTGTTGTAAAATAGAGCGCAAATATTCAGTCAGTTCGACTGCCAGCGTTGGAGTGCTATCAATTGCACGTTTGCATTAATGAATTCGACACTGACAAGTAAATGCTTTTATTGCAGATTGTTGGACTCAGTCAAAATTCCTAATTTGCATACATGCATAAAGTGATCTTATATATATGAAATATCATATATATGTATAAATATCATATACATATGTATGTATGTATATATATAAACACACATACACACACACGCACACACACACACACACACACACACACACACACACACACACACACACACACACACACACACACACACACACACACACACATATATATATATATATATACTTATATATATATATGTGTGTGTGTGTGAGTGAGTGTGTGTGTGTGTGTGTGTGTGTGTGTGTGTGTATGTGTGTGTGTGTATACATGCATATATATATATATATATATATATATATATATATATATATATATATATATATATATATATCACACACACACACACATATATATATACATACACAAACGCACACACAAACACAATGACGAAGTTAAAGCTAACGGAAGACCGCTCTCTCTCCCATCGGTAACATGAGCTTGCAACACGGCTCGTCTACGCCCGAGCAAACAACCAAAGAAATACAAGGAAAATAAAGCTAAAATGTAAACCCTTTCTGGCCAAAATATATAATGTCAGAGGAAGTCGGGTTGTAATAAAGAAATTCATTTACGGAAACATCTATTTTTGTTTAGCGACAGTTCTGTAAAGGCATAAAACGGGCCAAAGAGCTGGTTTTACAAAATCCCTTCAGAATTCATGAGCATATATTTGCATTGGATTCAAAAAGTCGTACCAAGAAAGTTTTATCGCTTGTAAAAATAAGTTAAAAAAACGCCGGAGACTATTCAAATTTCGAGAATCAGCTACAGTGAGGTGTTAAACTTTTAGTCTAAGTCTCGCCAACGAAATTATTAAAAGAGTAAGAACTTTTGAGAATCTACTTAAGGATATGAATGTTTATGTTTTGCCAGTTCGGAGATTTAATTTTCTTTTAGGTATTTTCTGTTTAGAAATTTGCTGGTACAATTACGGTTATACGACCTAGTAAAACCACATGGAAAGAAATATGACTGTGTTACATTACATCTTTGAGAACATGTTATAATCTCGGCGTATCTTTAATCAAACAAATTACAACGGACGTCCCATCTCGTTTTCTCACTACGGTTATTTTACTCCTAATGGGAAAAAAACGAATAAGAAATAACAGATGAAAGATAAGAAGTGAAAGAATCATATCTTAAACGTTATCAAATATCTTAAGCCTTTTCTATGCCGTGTGGAATCTTGAATTAGTCTGGAACTTGCATCTGATTCTGATATCGTAAAAAAAAAAAAAAATGTTACAGATACCCGCGCTGAGAAGACAGAAACCCCGCGCGAAACCCTATCTGTTTGTGGATGCCGACTGGGCTGAAGGAGGAAGGTCTTACTCTATGTAAACAGGGGGAAGGGATTGGCTCATTTCTTTTACTTCTGGTATAAATGTTTTGGGATGATTATATCTCGATTACCTGAATGTTATGTAAAGATTAATTGACAAATAATAAAGGGGGTTTGATGGAACTTAGATAATTTCTCTGACTTTATCACATACTATCAAGTTACCAAACAAATATACGAACAAACAAACAAAAATACGGACTGCATGGCCAAAACCACAAGCGAAGTAATGGAAGTTAATGCTCTAAATGCCACTTAATCCAACAACAGAAGGGCTTTCTATAATACAAGAAGAAATGTTTTCGTTACGATGAAGGATTCTGTTATGGACGGACGCTCGAAGACAGATACAATCAACACAAGTACCTCTCTATTTAGATATCCTCTGTATGTCTATCTTTCTCTCAGATCAACTGATCTGGGATACAAGCTGATGCTTATGAATAGGGCTGACATATACTGAATATTTATTGATTATGCACTGATATTATAATGGCGGAAAGGTAAAATGCACTGTTTTTACTTTGGGTTTCATAATCTTTGGTTATACTCAGAACAAACATCAAGGATGAAATCAGAAAGGCGAGACACTTTACCTGTTGATAACATGACACAAGGAAGCACTAAACATTCTTTCCTAAACTTCGTTTGTGTTTAGTAGGCATTGCTAGGACAGGGAATTGCACATGGCAAAAGAAGAATTCATAGTATATTTAGAGGATCAACTCGAAAAATTTTGAAATTCCCAATCCTAGTAATAGTCTTCTTTTGGTCTTTATTCTGACGTTCCCAGGCTTATCCTTCTGTTATACGGCTTCCGTTTGTTCTCTGCATCTTCCAGGCGTCATCTTGTATTGGAATATAAACCTTTGGTTACGAGGTATGGAAAATAAATCACATGAATAACGTCTACGGATGGTATGGGCGTAATCTAATGTAATAGGAGGGTCTACATCAGGCGGTGAATAAAGCTGGGT
>NC_091556.1:31526073-31531073 GCF_042767895.1 Penaeus vannamei | reverse complement strand
AAAGCACATAAAATCACCCCGAAGCACATTACAAAATAAAAGCTCATCCCTTCTCAAAACAAAACCAAAGCCTCAAAATACAAAAACAAAAGAACACGAACCAAAACAAAGAAACAGCCAGCACGTTTTTCCCCCGCACCCCATAAAGGGCTCATCCCCCCACGCAGATATTCCCCGACATATCTCCATCCCATTCACTTCCATATGCGTCATTGGTCGCGGTGATAGCGGGATATCAGTTTACATCGACAATCCCGTCTCCCGCAGACAACGAGGCACCCGATACCACGCAGAAGAAGTATCGCGCAAAAATGGAGCCAGGTCGTCGTGCCAGTGTTTTGATCGCGTCATATTCGATGCCCTGTCAGCGCGGGGGAGCCAGGGAGGGCCGTTGGCAGGAGGAGGAATCGCGGAGGGAAACTGGGAGGGTATTTTGGCCAGAAAAAGTGAGGAAAGGCCTCGTTATTCGTATTGTGGAATGTTTTGTTGAATATATTGTTTTGTCTATTGTTGTTCAGTGTGTTTAAAGCGCTTTGTGTTTAATTCTTTGTGTGCTATAGTTTTATTGTCCCGGGAGGATTACATGACAATAGTATTTTCTGCATTTAAATACATTTTAGAGTCTTGATACAATTATGTAAAAAGGTGATTTTGTTTCACACAGCCACCAGTCCTTGCAATTATCATGCCATGCTTCAATTATTCACAATGTAATATGCGTAAATATCTTATTTTCCATCGTAAATCATATAAATGAAAGTATTGATGACGTTTTCTAAGTGTCCACGCCACTCCCTATTTCTCCAGCCATTCCTGGAAAATCCACAAAGATCGCCAAATGAACTAAAACCCTTCCTAATTTGCTCTCTGAAGCATTAATCCAGCCCTTTTTTCTGACGTTATTTTTTGCCTATGCAAATTATTTCATGTATTAGTGAGTGCAGCTTTTCCCCTTTGAGTATGATAGTGTAATTACATTTTCATGTAAATGTATACCAAAGTATTGCGTTTCAAAACTCCTATTATCAATTATAGGAATTATAATAGATGAAAATTGTCTTATTTTCGTTCATTCTTTCGGATGCATACAGAGTTCACCTTGTACCATAAGGCTGTGTGAAACTGAAACTATACCCCTAAAAATCTATTAACGTTTACTCAACATAAAAAACTGTTCACCTTTTTAAACTATCTTCCCCGCGGGTTACAGTTATTACCCGTTCACGAATAACAAGAATGTAATAGTTTGTGCTACGAGTAAATGATTTGGCATCCCGTTTTCTAAACTTCTTTCCCAGACACAGAGAATTCGCAAAAGGAGCGCGGTTTCTCGATAGGACGAAAATAAGTTTTTTGTGAAGAATGGCTCTAACACGGGTTATCTCAGCACACTATTCATTTCCATTTCCTCTTTAAATACTCGCCGGCACAGTTGTGATTTGTGGTGGACAGATTTTACCGCAGACAGTATGTTTCGAAAGTTAGTCTGCCAAGTGTGTTTATTTGTATGGGTACATTTGTGTTTTGGTATATCTATCTCGCATTATGTTTTCCTCTTTCATCTCTCAATATCCTTTCCTTCTTATTTATTCATTTTATAATTCCTGTTTCTTTGAACCTTTTCTTCCCTTTTCCCTCATTCTACCCGTACGTTTGTTTATCAGTCTGTCTACGTCGCTATAAATATACTTATTCACTATTCTCACAACCTCTGTCTCCCAGTCCTCTCTTATTGCAATACTGTAAAACTTTATGTAATGCAAATGTCAGTAATATAAATGCAACATCATATATATACATTTTTCCTTTCGTTCTTTCCGTGAAAGATATTCATAAAGTTGTTACAAAACGTCAGAGAAGTTCAAAGAAATGTTTCAAAATATTCCGAGCGGTTTTCTGATTTGAAAGTGCCGCTAAAAATATGAAAATCTACAATTGCTCTTATTTTGTATGAGGAAAGTTGTTTATTATTACAAGGAGGATCTATATTCTCATCATAAACTGCTAGAAGATATTTCCAGGAAAAAAAATTATTTTTGTATGTTATTTACTTGTTTATTCATCGTCAGTTTGGTCTGTTTTGGGAATGCGTATCAACCAAAGCCAGTGAAATAGGAGCAAATTTTGATAAAGTTCAATAGGAAACGCAAGACCATAACGTCTTCTGTTGCTATGAGCTTGGTTTCACACAGACGGTCTGCATCATTATTCTTCTCGGAAAGTTCTAGATAACTTAAACCAACAAACTTTACAGAAATAATTAATTTAATGCCTTTGCCATAGTTTGAGGTAATTTTCTATTCATAACTAGTAATAAGTGAATCTGACAAGAAGACAGTCACTGAGCGGGGCCATGGACATTATTATGTATTGGTTGATGGCCACAAAATGAAAAAAGGAGAATATTTTTTTTTTGTTCTATTTGCTCGGCTCTTGACTCCACACAAAGGATACGATGCCTGCTTCACGCAAACTGGGCGTTGTAAAGCTTTCTGGCACGGAACCTAGCTACATGGATGAATTTATACGTCTCAAAGTAAGTATCAAAACATTCCTTGAAAATAATGACAGGAATCATCTCCACGCTAGGAAACGAAAGAAAACGAAGAAGAGAAAGAAGAAGAAGAAGAAGAGGAAAAAAAAACGTAATCAAACGATGGATGTCCACAATATCATCCACTCCTGCAATCCACATCCTACAATCACGAACAACGATAACATCATCCATCACCGAATCACCCAAAAAGAAGAAAAAAACCAAAGCTAAGCGTTCATTCCCGATCCCCGAGACCGCCTCCCACATCGACCACTTATTTATGAAACACTTCTAAAATTCGCCCCCAAAGCCTTTGTTCTCTGTCCGCACGCGAAAGGACACGGCGGACGAAAAACGCAATCATATTCCGAAATGAAATGTCCCGCGGCGAACGAATGACGGAAGCAGTTTAACCGAAGGCACGGACGCTCTCGTACTGCACGGCCGCCAGCACATAAAATGAATAAAAGGAGCAGGACTTGGCGTGTACTTTATATCTGTAGTTTTCCGGTTCTGTGGGAGTTTATACGATGCATTTTTTTTCTTTTTTCATAGTTTTAAAGTTTGTTGTTTTCGGGTTTTCATTTTTTTTAGAATCTGATGTCTATATCCTTGGAGATTTTCATTTTTTTCTTTTATGGAGTTGTTTTTGATATACAATATATACATATATATATATATATATATATATGTATATATATATATGTATATATATATTATTATTCTTTATTGTGTTATTTTAGTGGTTTCTTTTTATATAGCTATATACTTTCAATCCTATTTTTCGTTTCATTTTTATTTTCGTGCATGTCGTTTTTCAGCGTCTGTGTTCATCGAAGCTCTCCTGCCAATTAGCGCGCAGTGAACAAAACAACAGATTTTTCCCTTCCCAGAGTAGTCGGCAATGTATCAAGACCCGACATGGAAAGGGAAGTATTTTAACAGTTATTAGAGAGTGAAACAAAAACATTTACATGACGACAGAAAAGCCCATTACATTCCCAATAAAACTTTATAGTGTACTCGGCTTTTTTTTTGGGTCCGTCATAACAATAATTAATGCTTATTATTCCGTACCTAATGCTATTAGGTTTGCAGCAATATATGATATTACTTTTTATTTGCTGTAAAATGCGCTTTGCAATACCGTACTCATTACAGTTAAACATATGTGAAAGGCTTTAATGTGCCGTGCAGAGTCTGTCAATGACAAAATCCAACAGTGTTTGTTTGTCTATGTACTGGCATACAGACAGACAGACAGACTGACGGATAGACAGAAAAGTACGCAGGCAGACAGAAATTCAGAAAGACACAGATACACATAAACAGAAAATTACACAGACAGACAGAAAGACGCACATACTGACACAGACATACGCTCATAGACAGACAGACGGACAGATAGAAATACAGAGAGACACGGGAACAGAAAAGCACACAGACAGACAGGAAGATGCACAGACTGACAGACAGACAGACAGACACACAGATAGAAAGATAGATACACACAGACAAGACAGATTGATACGTTGTTTAGTATCTACTGCGGGGTTTCAAGAATAAAAAAAAAAGAAATATATATATAAAAGAAAACGGAGAAAACAAAAAAAGTCATATATGTCATTTTGAAAAAAGTAAAAAAAAAAAAAAAAAAAAAAATCTTTCATCACAGAGCGATCGAACAAGTAATACAGTTTCATTTCTGCGACAGAAGAAGGCGCTCACGAGAAATAAGGCAAATGAAAGAAAAGAAAAGAGAAGAAACGAAAAGATGATGGAGAAGAACAAGAACAACAAAAAGAACAAAAACAAGAAGAAGAAGGAAGAAGAAGAAAAAGGAGAAGAAGAAGAAGACGTAGAAGAAGAAGAAGAAGAAGAAGAAGTAAAAGAAGAAGAAAAAGAAGAAAAGAAGAAGAAGAAGAAAAAGAAGAAGAAAAAAGAAAAAGAATAAGAATAAGAATAAGAAAAAGAAAAAAAGAAGAAACGAAGAAGAAGAAAACATTAAATGATGATACAGACCATGAAGGACATATAATCTGAATGATTACATTATGGACCACAAGAGGAACTTTGATGACTGGAAACAATAATAATGTACGAATAATAATAAAATAATAATAATAATGTACGAGGAAGCTTTGGGTAATAGACAATAAAAGATAAAGAGGTAACGGTGACATAAGTAATAAGAATGTATTGATGTTTGTACTAATAAGGGTAATGGTGATGATGATGATGATGATGATGATGATGATGATGATGATGATGATGATGATGATGAAGATAATGATAATAATGATAATTATAATGATAATGACAATGATAATGATAATGACAATGATAATAATAATGATAATAATAATAATAATGATAATAATGATAATAATGATAATGACAGCAATAATGATAACAGTAACAACAATAAAATGAGGATAACAATGAAAATATATAAATGGTGATT
>NC_091556.1:31486073-31491073 GCF_042767895.1 Penaeus vannamei | reverse complement strand
TTTTTTTATTTACTATACATTCTTTCATTTCCTCGTTGCCTGTTATTGGACCTCTGCGATTCGGATTTTGTAATATCTTCAAGAATCTCGGCAAGACGGGTACAAATTTACACTTGATTGGAAGCGGGTCAGTCTGAGAAGAGCAAGAAAGAAGTTGTGAAAGAGATATATTTCGACGTAAAACTCTCTTTCTTTCTCTCTCTCTCTCTCTCCTGTTTTCTCTCCCTGTTTCTCTCTGTCGCTGGATCTTCCTCCCTCCATCTCTCTCTCTCTCTTTACCTATCTATTTCTCTTTCTTTATTTGCCTCCCCCTCTCTCTTTCTATGTATCAACCTATCTCTCTCCTTTTCCCTTCCTCTCCTTCCTCCTTATTTATCACTTCCCTCTCCCTTATATCCTCTCTCACCTGCTAGCTGGCTCTCATTTTAACACCTTTCCCGTCACATCTTAACCTTCTCCTCTTAACCTCTTTGCCTTCTCCATCAACCTCTCGTCGCTTATCTCTCTCCTCTTCCTCTCTTCCTCCTTTACTTATCACTTCCTTCTCCTTATCACCTCTTTCCTATCGCTCCCTTCAAACTCTCTTCTCTCGTCACTTATCTCTCTCCTCTTCCTCTCTTCCTCCATTACTTATCACTTCCCTCTCTCTTCTTCCTCACTTCCTCCCTCACTTATCACTTCCTTCTCCTGATCACCTCTTTCCTATCACTCTCTTCAAACTCTCTTCTTTCTCCTACCACCCTTCCCCTTCCTCGCCTTTCAACGCTCCCTCGCCCTCTCACCTCTCCCTGCCAACCCTGTCAACTTCCCCCTCCCTCTGACACCCCTCCCCTTCCTCTCACACCCCTCCCCTTCCATCCCCCTCCCTCTCACACCCCTCCCCTTCCACCCCCCCTCCCTATCACACCTGTCTCCTCCCACCCCCCTCCTGACATACCTCCCCTCCCACCCCCCTCGCACTCTCACCTCTCCCTTGTTATCTCCCCCCCCCCATTGTAGTAGTATCGAGCTGTTGCGTTTATATTTCAACGTGGAAAGTGTATTTGAACGCTGGTTTTGGGTCTATGGCGTCCTCTTAACACATACAGTCATATGGGTCTACACACACACACACACACACACACACACACACACACACACACACACACACACACACACACACACACACACACATATCATACAATAAAAGTGTCCGATTAAAAAAAAATCATACAATCAAAATTTTTGACAATCAACATGAATCTTGTGATGTGCACCCAGCATATATCCCCCCCCTTTCAATTTAACAAAATATTTTAATGGGAAAAAAATATTATCCTTCCAAAATAACATTCAGTCGCACTCCCATCCCCTCCCACCTCCCCCTCCCCTCAGCACGCACACACACGAGCACATATGTTTATGATAATGTCATTAATTTTTGACAAACCTATAAAATTCCAACGTAATTTAATTATCATGCATCATGAAACTATGAGATATCTATATTTACGGGTATAAATAATATCAAAGCATTCATAACAACTGGACAGAAATATCGGCAGGATAAATAAATGTTTGCGTCATGGTCTTTACATAGATCACAATTGTTTACAGCGTGAAATATCCACTGGATCATAAACATGCAGATTGGGTTAAAGGGGAAGGGAAAGAGAGAGAGAGTGAGAGAGTGAGAGGGAGGGAGAAAGAAGAGAGAGGAGAGAGAGAGAGAGAGAGAGGAGAGAGGAGAGAGAGGAGGAGAGAGAGAGAGGGAGAGAGAGAGAGAGAGAGAGAGGAGAGAGAAGAGAAGAGAGAAAGAGAAAGAGAAAGAGAAAGAGAAAGAAGAGAAAGAAAGAAAGAAAGAGAGAAAGAAGAGAAAGGAAGAAAGAAGAGAAAGAGAGAAGAGAGGAGAGGAGAGAGAGTGGAGAGAAGAGAAGGAGAGAGAGAGAGGGAGGAGAGAGGACAGACAGGGAAAGTAGAGAGAGGGAGAGAGAAGCTAGGAGCAAGAGAGAGAGAGGGAGAGAGAAGAGAGAGAGGGAGAGAGAGAGAGGGAGAGGGAGAGAGAGAGAGAGGGAAGAGAGAGAGAGAGAGAGAGAGAGAGAGAGAGAGAGAGAGAGAGAGAGAGAGAGAGAGGGAGAGAGAGAGATGGAGAGAGAGAGAGAGTGAGAGGAGAGAAAGTGAGAAAGAAGAGAGAGTAAGAGAGAAGAGAAAGAAAGAAAGAGAGAGTGAGAAGAAAGACAGAGAGAGAGTGAGAAAGAGAGAAAGAGAGAGTGAGACACAGAGAGAAAGACAGAGAGTAAAAAGAGAAAGAGAGAGAGTGAAGCCGAGAGAAAGAGAGAGAGAGAGAGAGAGTGAAAGAGTGTAAGAGAGAGAGAGAGTGAGAAGAGAGAAAAAGAGAGAGAGAGAGAGTGAGAAGAGCGAAGAGAGAGTGAGAAGAGAGAAAGAGAGAGAAAAAGAGAGAGAGAGAGTGAGAAGAGAGAAAGAGAGAGAGAGAGTGAGAAGAGAGAAAGAGAGAGAGAGAGTGAGAAGAGAGAAAGAGAGAGAGAGAGTGAGAAGAGAGAAAGAGAGAGAGAGAGAGTGAGAAGAGAGAAAGAGAGAGAGAGAGAGAAGAAAGAGAGAGTGAGAGAGAAGAGAGAGTGAGGAAGAGAGAGAGAGAGAGTGAGAAGAGACAGAGAGAGTGAGAAGAGAGAGAGAGAGTGAGAAGAGAGAAAAAAGAGCGAGAGAGAGTGAGAGAGCGAGAAAAGGGCGAGAGAGAGAGAGAGTGAGAAAAGAGCGAGAGAGAGAGAGAGAGAGGGAGAGAGAGTAGAAGAGGAAGTGAGGAAGAGAAAGAGAGTGAGAAGAGAGAAAGAGAGAGAGTGAGAAGAGAGAAAGAGAGAGTGAGAAGAGAGAAAGAGAGAGAGTGAGAAGAGAGAAAGAGAGAGAGTGAGAAGAGAGAAAGAGAGAGAGTGAGAAGAGAGAAAGAGAGAGAGTGAGAAGAGAGAAAGAGAGAGAGTGAGAAGAGAGAAAGAGAGAGAGTGAGAAGAGAGAAGAAGTGAGAAGAGAAAGAGAGTGAGAAAGAGAGAAAAAGAGAGAGTGAGAAGAGAAAGAGGACAGTGAGAAGAAGAGAGAAAGAGAGAGAGAGTGAGAAAGAGAGAGAAAGAGAGAGAGTGAGGAAGAGAGAAAGAGAGAGTGTGAGAAGAGAGTAAGAGAGAGAGTGAGAAAGAGAGGAAGAGAGTGAGAGAGAGAGAAAGAAGAGAGTGAGAAAGGAGAAAGAAAGTGAGAAAAGTAAAGAGAGAGAGTGAGAAAAAAGAGAAAGAGAGAGTGAGAAAAAAGAGAAAGGGAGAGTGAGAAAAGAGAGATAGAGAGTGAGAAAGGAGAGAAAGAGAGAGAGAGTGAGAAAAGCGAGAAAGAGAGTGAGAAATGCGAGAGAAAGAGAGAGTGAGAAAAGCGAGAGAAAGAGAGAGGTAAGAGAGTGGTGGTGGTGAGTGGTGGTGGTGAGTGGTGAGAGAGAGAGAGAGTGAAGAGAGAACGAGAGAAGTGAGAAGAAGAGAGAAAGTGAGAGAGAGAGAGAGAGAAGTGAGAGAGAGAGAGAGAGAGAGAGTGAGAGAGAGAGAGAGAGAGAGTGAAAGAGAAAAGAGAGGGTGAGAAGAGAGAGAGAGAGAGATGAGAGAGTGAGAGAGAGTGAGAGAGAGAGAGAGAGAGAGTGTGTGAAGAGAGAGAGAGTGAGAAAGAGAGAGAGTGAGAAAGAGAGAGTGAGAAAGAGAGTGAGAGTGAGAAAGAGAGTGAGAGTGAGAAAGAGAGTGAGAGAGAGAGAGAGAGAGAGAGAGAGAGAGAGTGAGAGTGAGTGAGTGAAGTGAGAGTGAGAGTGAGAGAGAGAGAGAGAGAGAGAGAGAGAGAGACAGGAAGAGAAAGAAACAGTGAGAGAGAGAGAGAAGAGAGAGAAATGAGAAGGCAGGTGAAGAAAGAGAGAGAGAGAGAGAGAGAGAGAGAGAGATGGAGAGAGAGAGAGAGAGAGAGAGAGAGAAAGAGAGAGTGAGAGGCAGAAATGACGAGAGATAGAAAGAGATAGATAGATGGAAAAGAGAGAGAGAGAGAGAGAGAGAGAGAGAGAGAGAGAGAGAGAGAGAGAGAGAGAGGAAGAGAGAGCAAACAGACAGAGAAAGAAAAGAAAAGAAATGAAGAAGGCAGGGGAAGAAAGCGAGAGATAGAAAGAGATAGATAGATAGATGGAAAGAGAGAGAGAAAGAGAGAGAGAGAGAGAGAGAGAGAGAGAGAGAGAGAGTGAGAGAGAGAGAGAGAGAGAGAGAGAGAGAGAGAGAGAGAGAGAGAGAGAGAGAGAGGGGGGGGGGGGAAGTTGAAGAAAGAGAAGAAAGATAGATTGAATAGAGTAAGACTCATCTTACAAGCATTCTGACTTTTCATCTCTTTATTGTGCTTTGGTGTTGGTTCGTTTCTCGGAGGTCAATTCAACGTAATTGTTTCGGGGTATAATAAATTTAAACGACGCCTTGATAAAAAAGTATATATATATTTTGTTTATTATTTTTTCACTTGTATTGAAAACACCTATCTCGTCATTGTATTGTATTCTGTGCTAAACTGTTTTACGTGTTCATCATGTCTCTGTTGCCTTTGTCTACGCCATTTTTTAAACGCCGTCGAACGTGTGGAAGCTCTCCTTATACTAAATTGCTTCATTTGCATACTCAACGGAAATGTCTTTGGATCTTTAAACAAACCTATTAAACTGGCTTGTCATACTACACTTGGAATCTACGATCTCTAAATCCGTATGCTAGAATTAAGTCACTGGTATCTCGTTAATGTTATTCATATTTCCCGGATCTAAATATTATTCAGTTTATCTTTTTTAGACAAAAACAAAACAAAATTAGTGTGCTTCGTTAGGTAATAATCATACGTCGGGGTTCCTTACATCTTGTGCCGTTTTCTCTAAAATGAACGTATAATTCAAGCTTCCTTCCTCCGTGACTCTTTTCCCATTCGCGAACGCCAAATGAATTATCAACAGAAGCTTATCC
>NC_091556.1:31459491-31461991 GCF_042767895.1 Penaeus vannamei | reverse complement strand
AAACCATGTAAAGAGAAAGCTTCGAGAAGGAAGTGAAATATAGAGCTAGTGAAAAGAAGAAAGAGGAATATGAAAGGAAAAGAAAGAGGTAGTGAAACAAGGTGAACAAGATTGAAAAATGAATATGTAAGAGAGCAGAGAACGAAGAAGTAAAGTCTTGGTAATTGAAAAAAGAAAGGAGAGCAAAGAATAAAAAGAAAAATCAAACGAGAAACATAGAAAAGAAAAAAAAGAAATGAATTATGGGAATAAGAGTTACGAAAAGAGAATAACGTAAAAAAAACGGAGTGACTGATAAAGATAAATAATAATAATAATAATGATAATAATAAGAAAAAAACGTATTCAATCAGAAGGATAAAAAAGAAAATAAAACGATAATAGACATTTTCTTATAAAGATCCAAGCACTAAAGTTAACAGCCGCCATTTCTTCATCTTCTCCTCCTTTTAAATCCTCAATTCTTCCAAGTTTTCTTCTCACTCTGGCCATCCTTCCCCCTCGTCCGTCGCATAAACTTTCCGAGTCAGACGGTTTATCTAATACCTTAGTGAGTCGTTGTGATTCCGGAGCCAAATTTCCAGATGAAAGGGTTCATGAATTTTAACCTGGGTGTTCTCCTTTTGACCTGAGCCTGAGGACTGGCACCGGCGCCTTGCTTTGCCGTGACCTATGACCTCATTCACGCTTCACAGGGGGGGGGGGGTGATTTTTGACTTGGGGGCACTCCTCGTCTGTCTGCTGGGTCTGCCTTCTCTCTTTTTGGGTCTGCCTTCTGTTTATTCTTACTGTCTTTTTTGTGTCTGTTTTGTTAGCAATATACAGACATGGCAAACGGCGTATCATTTTCTTCATCGTCTTTTTATTGTAATTCACTTGTTTATTCATGTTTTGTGACCATGCTGTGCTCTTGGCGAATAATCTACTGAACTTGCTTTATTTTTTTTTCGTTTTTTCTTGTTTTATTTTTCTTCTCTGTTTTCGTTTTAGCTTTATTATGGCCGATAACGTACTGATTTTAAATTTTGGGAATGCATCTCCATTTACTACGTTAGGAACTATCTTAATTACTCACAATCTAGATGAGTATTGTAAGGAATGTACGAACAATTATATTCATACGCACACATACATATAAGAATACTTATACATACACATTCATAAATTCTCACATGCAAGCACACACTTAGACAGCAACAACTCACGGAGAAAAAATATTATTCCGAGCACAGTCATAACTAAACAACAGCCTTACATATAAAAGCAATGATAGAAATAGACATGGATCATCTTCCAACAGAGGCAAGAGCATCACTCGCATAAGCTTTAGAATTTGCCAGCATCTTCGCTCCCGTGAATCTGATCCATGATGAGATGCTGGCTGGAACACACAGGCTCCATCTCATCCTTTCAGATTCGCGGCTCTATATTTCCTCAGATTACGTCCCTCAATGAAGCGAGTCCATGCTCCTCCTCCATACTAGACCCTTGCCTCCCCCCCCCCCTCCTCATAGTCCTTTGGTTCTTCCCTTTCCTCACATGCGTTGGCTCATTAATTTTCTGCTTCCTCCTTGCTTCTCGAAATCAGCCCTGATCGCGTCCTTCGTCTGTACTCGTGGTCTCCCTCGTCTTCTGTCTAATGCCATTGCATGTCCTTTTCGCTCAGTTTTAGCAGATACTCTTAGCGACTTTGTTTCATATTCGAGCGTTACCGAATCCTGAAACTATGTCCCTCTTTCCCTTAGCATGCCTTTAATCACACTTTCTATCACTTCTTTCCAATTCAGTTATCAACTGTTTCTCTCACGTTACCCCTTCCTTTTGGCAACCCCCTTACCTTTACCTCATCCCCTTCTTCCCTATTCCTCGCATCTATTTGTCTTAACTTCGCTTCCCTTCCCCTTAACACCCCACTTTAAGATTCACCTTCCCCTCCTTCTCCTCGTCACACATTTCTCTCACTTAGCTTCCTTCCACTCCCTTAACCTTCCACTCATTTCCCCTTCCCCTCCTCCCCTTCCTTCCTTTCCTCTCGCCCCCTCACCTCCTCCTCCCTCTTCGTCACCCATCTCTCCCACTTAGCTCCCTTCCACCTCAACACTCCCTCAACCTTTCACCCTTTCCCTTCCCCCTCCTCCCCCTCCTTCCTTTCCTCCCCCCCCCTCCTCTCCATCTTCAGCAGTTCGAAAAGATGACATACTGTTGCGAAGAAAGGCAGAAACGACTCTGGCGACACTATTTGTGAGGAGTCAAACTTTTCTAGTCAAAGCGAAGAGTTTTTCAGCCGACTTTGTTGAAACTTTGTCGGGCATCTTTCTCATAAAGTCGGCTGAGGGTAATATTTTCATTCTATTTCCAACTATTAAGCAACTTTGCGCTATCTATATGACTCTACTTTTTTGTGTAGTGTGTGCGTGTGAGTCCAAAACTTTCTGACAACGGTGACAATTCGTAAACTCAAAGAAAACTCGTTCTTGAAAACCCTATGGATTTGCTAACT
>NC_091556.1:31449491-31451991 GCF_042767895.1 Penaeus vannamei | reverse complement strand
TAAATAAGAAGGAAGAAATGAGAGTGGCTAAGATGTAACCCGCACGTAGTAGACATTATAAAAAGAAAATTAATTCTGTATTGTAAGTTTTATTTTTATTTATTCTTATTTTGAAATACGTTTACATGTACTATGACGACAATACCGAAAGTACCTCTGTGATAAATAGATACACTCACGCCCTTGAAAAAAGAAAGAAGAAAATGTACACAAAAATTACATTCCGCAAACCGCAATGGCGACATTCCATAACCACGAAGGGAACACCCTGTCATGACAAAGGCACAGTCTAGATTCAGCGCGCTTTGGCTGACATTTCTCTCTCAAGACTCAGAGAAGGATTTCGTCGTCAAGATTCAAGTGGAGAGGACTGTCGAGATGTTTACAGGTCTCGTAGCGTTTCGTAAGACTGTAACAACTTGTAACATTTATTTCAGCGCCTTGTAACAGTTGAAGGAAGTACTTAAAGTAATGATGTTCTTTTTAGCTTTTATCTGTAAATGTACTTTTTTATGTACACAACCAAATAAAAATCAGTGATGTTCTTTACTCTGCGTCTGTATTCCTGCGTTGTGTTGATATGCGTATTTGTCTTTACGTTTATGTTCGAATTCTTTATACGTTTGTGTGTGTTTGTGTTTGGTTTTATGTTTGTGTTTTGCGTGTGTGTGTTTGTTTGTTTGTGCGTGTGTGTGTGTGTGTATGTGTGTGTGTGTGTGTATGTGTGTGTGTGTGTGTGTGTGTGTGTGTGTGTGTGTGTGTGTGTGTGTGTGTGTGTGTGTATGTGTATGTATTTGTGTGTATGTGTGCGTGTAATTGTTTATGTGTATGTGTGCGTGTAATTGTTTGCGTGTAATGGTGTGATATTTTATGTGTGAACGTGTATATATAGGTATGTATATCCCCTTGAGTATGCATGCATGTATGTATGAGAGTATGTATGTCGATAATATTACCTTAATCTTTCTCCATTATGTATCATCACCAGCGGATAATATATTCAACCAGCCTTTTCTTGAATGACATAGCTTCAAATTGAACTTTCTCTATCAGACATTATAAAAAAGAAAAGCAATTCTGTACCTCTTACTAATATAAAACGAAAATAATTTTTTTTTCTTTTTTTCTTTGAAATACATTTCCATTAATATTTTCATCAACCTTTTTTTATCGTCTTTTTTACGCTTTGTATATATATTTTTATTCCATGACAAAGCAAGAATCTTTATTACTTTTTCCTGTTGTAAAGTGTAGCCTATAGTATGTTTATATCAACATGTGCATATCAGTTTATTGATTTGATGTTTTTGTCATTCTTATTCTTATTCTTATAATTGTTATCATCAATATTATCATTCTTATTATTATTATTATCGTTACAATTATTATCCTTATTACTAATATTCATTATCTTTATTATTATTATTACTATTTTTACTATCACCATTATTATAACGATTATTTCAAACATATTTGTTATTATTAATTGATGTTATTGTTACTATTATTATTAAGAGAATAATGGTTGTTATTATTATCATTATAATGTCTATCATTATTACTGTTACTATTATCATTTTTATTACCATCATCATCATCATCATTATCATTGTTATCATCATCATTATTGATAGTTATTATTATTGTTATTACCATTGCTATTATTATTTTTATCACTTATCATCATCATTATTGTTGTTACTACTATTATCATTGTCATCATCATCATTATTATTGTTACTATAATTATTACTTTTATTATTATCATTATCATTGTTGTTATTATTGTTATCATTATTGTTTTTATTACTGCTGTTGTTATTATCATTATCATCATCGTTATCAATATTATCATTATCATTATTATTATAATCATTATTATCACTATTATCATTATCAATTTTTTTATTATCATTATTATCTTATTATAACGTTCATCATTATGATCATTATTATTATCATTATCACCATAATAATAATAACAATAATGATAATAAGGAGAATAATAGTAATGATAATAATAATGATAACGATCATGATTATTATTAATATTGTTATTTTCATCAGCATTACTATAATTGTAATTACTTCTATTACTATTATCAACATAACTATAATTATCATTACTTCAATTACTATTATCAACATTGATATGCTTATCCTTCTCATTGTAATTACCATCCTCAACATCATTATTGTTGTTATCATAATTTATCATCCTTATTTTCTTTATTATTATCATCATTATTATCATTATTACTATTATCATTAGCAAGGAATATTAATGTAACGGGATGGATTACAATGGTACCTGTGGCAGGTATCATGCATCATATCCAAAAGCATGAATGGATGACTTTACTTCATCAAAACACTTGGCAACACACGTCTGGTCCCAGCTGATATGTAGGCACTAATTTCCTGTGCCAGATAAGTTTTATGAATTCCTGCTCAGAGACGGTAATGTTACCTTCTTGTACCATATAATGAATTTTGAAAA
>NC_091556.1:31406991-31409491 GCF_042767895.1 Penaeus vannamei | reverse complement strand
CCGGATTTTCGGACACGTCAGGAAATTTCCCTGAGTTATTTCCCCTTTCCTCGCGTGTGGGGGAAGGCCGGGGAGAGGCGGGGAAGCTGCGATGGTTAACATTTTGATTTACGCTTCGGGGACTATACATACAGGGTGCGTTTATCCCGTTTATTAGGCTGATGTGCGTATCTATGGACGTGGTTGTCTGTGTAAGTGTTTTTGCTTGCGTGGATGTGTAAGTGTATGCAGTCTGTATGGAGTCTGTCGTGTTGCGATTGTTAATATTTTGTTTTCGGCTATGTTTTAATTTATGTACTCTTTATTATTACTTTGATTGTGTGTGTGTGTGTGTGTGTGTGTGTATGTGTGTGTGTGTGTGTGTGTGTGTGTGTGTGTGTGTGTGTGTGTGTGTGTGTGTGTGTGTGTGTGCGTGTGTGCATAATAGAAGCATTGACCCATTCACCGTTTATAAACCTAGTTTTACTTCATCATACAGAGAGATTATTATTTTCATCATTACCATTCTTTTTCACCCTGATAGTACTAATGGTGATGATAATAATGATGATGATGATAATTATATTAATTAATGTTACTTTCATCATCATCATTATTTTCATTTTCATTATCCTTATTATCATCCTCTTTTCTGATATGAACATCATCATTATTATTATTATCATCAGTATCATTACTATTATGACCTTTATCATCATTATCATCTTTATCATTACCATTGTCATCGTCATACTTATCGTCATCATCATTATAAATTTCAACATCAATATCATCATCATTATAAATTTCATAATTAATATCATCATCATTATAAATTTCATAATTAATATCATCATTATAAATTTCATCATCAATATCATCATCATTACAAATTTCATCATCAATATCATCATCATCACTATCCTCCTCATCATGTTTTCACCATTGTTAATGTTATTGATATTGACATCATCATTCCCTACATCATCATTATCATCATCATTGTTCTCAGCGGAATGACGAATTAAATCAGTTTTTCTTTATTTTACAGATGGTGGTTGTGGTGCAGTCAAGGAAACCGAGACAGAGGTAAGTTATTACAATATGATTATATATTTTTTTACGATAACAACCAAACCAACAAAACTAGTGATAAGATAGTTAGAATGATAGTAATGAGAATAAGAACAGCAGAAACAGCCAGACAACAATAATGAGAATCATAATAATGGTGATAATAATAATATGAAAACCGATGATATTAATAATGATGACAATGATAATGATAATAAACTATAAGTAATAGAATATTTATGAAAATAATAGTAATGTTAATGAGGATAATGATAGTAATGTTAATAATAATAACAATGATGACAATTAATGATGATCATAACAACAACAACAAAATTATTGATAATGATCATAACGTTGATGATTATAATATGTAATGATAATGATAATAGTAACAACAACAATAATGATAATGATAATAACGTTCATGATCATAATGATAATATAATAATGATAGTAATGATAGTAATAACAACAAAAAATATAGCAATGATAATACTGCTATTGCTGCTGCTGCTACTAATAATGATATTAATAATACTGACAATAATAGTAATGATATTAACAATAACAACAAGAACAATGATAATGATAATGATGGTGATAATGATAATAATGTTAATAACAGTAATAATAACAACAATAACAATAATAATCATAAGTTGGGTTAAGACACACCTCTGATTAAAGATTATTATTCATAACTTTTTGAATTATCCTGCCAACCAAATAACCATCGAACAAACAAACAAATAAACAAAAGACGCTATCAAGAATAGTGTTATTATCTCTTTGGCGGAGGTAATGACAATGATGATAACAATGAGAATAATAACAATAAGACTAAAATCAGAACACTCATTTGTTGTTTTTTCTTATTAATTCTTTGAGCAGTCTATTTACGACTACTTTGAGATCAGAGAAAGTTAGTTTAGTTCTTGATTTCCGTGCGAACGATAAGTCGACTTGATGGTCAAAACTCACTTGTTCTAAATATGAAAACAGGGAAATAATTACAAGAAGAAATAATTCTTAATCGAAAATGGCAGGGAATTCATTAGATGGACGAAAGACGAAACTAATAGCAATACCTATGCGTTGTTACTTGAAGCAAACAATCGTGATAATGACAGCTATATATACTCCGTCTGAATCAGTCAGGAACTTTATAGTCAGTCTCTTCACGTGCTGGTTGTTTTGTAGTTCATAATTTGACTTGAGGTTAGGCTTCAAGGGTGTGTGAATCGACGTCGCTGATTGGTTAATGTCTGAAGCACGAGCTGCTGATTGGCTGGATCTGAGGCCGAGCGATTTAAATTCCCGCTAAATACCGAGTGTAACGGCTCAAGGACCGTTAGTAACCGTTTCAAATATTTTAAAATCGTCTCACGTCTGCAATCAGTGAAAGCAGCAGTCGTTTCCAGCTAAGCCTTACAGAACGCATTAA
>NC_091556.1:31399491-31401991 GCF_042767895.1 Penaeus vannamei | reverse complement strand
GAACTCTCTCGCGATATCGTTTTTTGCAAAATACGCACAGCATAAGCGCATCCGTCCCCGCTTCCTGCCTGAGGATCCATCCCTGCATAGCACTCATATACATTTGTCAGGGTTTCAGGATGCTCAGGGAGAGTTGCAGAGGCGTGTTCCTTCAGCCTGGTAGACAGAATGACTGTAAATCCCGCAGTTCCAACATTTTTTTTTTCCTGGTGGATTGTTAAATTTGGGTTGTGGTGCCCGTAGATTTTCGTTATTGTGGAGCATAGGTGATGCTAAAATAGCGCTCTGTGATACCCGGAGGCAAGTTAATTTATGCACAAGACTTTCCAGTCGATTCATGTTATGCGTTGTTTGTCAGTCGTGTGTAGGCATCGTTGTTTGTCATCGTTGTTTGTCAGTCGTGTGTAAACCAAATAAGAGGAGGTACTACAACGAAATTTACTGATTATATTAATAACACAAAAAGGCCACGCAGAGAATATGACACAAATAAAGCTTCCTGTAAAGGTCATTTCTAGGATATGATAGGTCATATGAGGATAAGATAGCTTATATAATAGGATTATAGAAAATAATGAAGAAAATCTCATGTGAAAGAAGAAAGATTAAATTGCAAAAAAATATGTAAAAAACCGAGGAAATCATAAACTCTGTGTCACCATATCATGTTCGCTATATATTACGTTTTAAACATCAAATGAAAAACTGGCTTAATAATTTTGTTCGTAAGATCTTGCCATATACAGACTCATTAAGGTTTTTAGAATTGGCGGAATATGCGTAATTTTAAGGTGTTTTACCAAGCTTTCTGTATTGATATTTGTGTTATTTTTTCAGGTGCCCCGACCCATCCAGCTATAACATAAATTGCATCACTTATCGCGACCAATGCCAATATGACAGCGAATGCAAAAGGGGTCAGAAATGCTGCCTCGTGGCTGGGTGTGGCCGCATGTGCGTGCCTTTCTAATGCCTCGCAGGTAAGACGGTGCATCACAAAGGAATTTTAACGAGTATGGTATATCGAGGCAGGGTTTCGTACTTAATCGTACATAATTGTTTTTCAACGGTAACTGCTGTATCTGTTCTTAAATTGGGCTGCCACATCTTGAGATTTTTTCTATCTTGTAGAATCAACAAATGCTCTATTGAGGTAGGATTTCAGAATCGTTATAATGTTGACATACCATAATCTGGTCACGTAATTGATGTAATCTAAAAATCTTGGAATAGATTATCCTCCCTTTGGCTATCTAAATAAATACCGGATGAGCAGTATCATAAAACAAAAAAAAAGCAAATATATAATACATATTGAACAAAAAAAAGAGGTACATGATTTTTTGTTATTAAGCGATTATGTTCTGCAAAGAGCCGTTTATGCGTTGTAATTGATAAACGTTTACATTATTTTATATGATTCAGTATAACAAAAGTACATCAGCTGTATATTTTCAGTTATTTCATTTATTGATTTAATTTTAATTTTAATCATCAAAAAGTGTTAATAGTGATACCAAATACCTGTCATAATCTCTGCTGTTCTAATGATAAGGATCAAGATAATAATGATTGTAATGATAGTAATAATAATGATAATAATGATAAATATAATGATAATAATGATCATCACAAAATTCTCATAATGATCATAATCATAATAATAATAATGATAATAATAAAAATGGTACCAAAATGACACTAATGCTACTAATGATAATGGTACTAATACTAATACTAATAATGATAATAATATTGATAATGATGAGGACAATGATAATGATATAATGTTTCTGACAAAAATAATGATGAAATAATGCTACGGATGACGGTGATGATGAAATGAGTAGAGATAATAATGATATCTTTATGAATATAAATATCACTAAAGAATTATTTCTTCTATCATGCATGTACCGAGTGACGCACCATCCACTGCAAACGTCGCTATTTTCAGAAAGGCTTGATATAAGTCGTTCTATCGCAGCTTAACAAGGCCTGACGTGACCGGAGAGGAAACAGGACCTGGAGTATTTCCAAACTTTTCCTTCTAATCTTAGCGTATATTCATTATTTCCTTCCTAAAATACCGTCCGTTTCCTAGGGGCGGAAATGACCATTATTAAGGCGTCTGGTTTTCCCAAGTCTTTTGGATGTTCAGCCATAAGAGCTACGAGCCATCTTACGCAAGAATAGATTGTGGCAAATGTGGAATAAAAGTCTGGATGTGAATTAATAAATGCCTTACCTTTTAGAATTATTAATTGCCATTCTTCTTTTCACCTCCCTGACGTACAGTAACCTACGAAAAGCACACGTTATTGTACATGTGCACATATTATGCATTAACATAACATTAAATCCTAATAGAATCTCTCCTAGTTCACAGAATATTTCAGTACATATTTCAATGAACAAAATATACTACATGGCCACTGCATTAGTTATTTTCCTCCTACGATAAAAGGAACAGACTGTAATATCCATTTTATCTTCCTTA
>NC_091556.1:31391991-31394491 GCF_042767895.1 Penaeus vannamei | reverse complement strand
AAACCTATAACCTCATGATAGTAGCATGACTCATGGTTCATGGCACTATCTTACTTTCTATAGAGCCTTATTTGTGGCTATTCAGAATACTGCCGACAGAGGTGTGATGAGGCTGGGGCTCTGCTCACGCGGGAGTTCTTGGGGGGACATGTTGCTTCTGGGGTCGTCGTGGAGGCCTACTAAAGAGAGGATATGAGTCCACTCTTTCGTAGACCATGAAAGACCCCTCTAGTCACACTAGCCCTTGGGTAGCCACACAGGTTCCATGAGCACCCTACCAAAAACTAGTGGTTGCATATACCCGTGGGTATATGCAACCATAGTCATATGGCTAACTAAACTAATAAATATCCCCCTTGGCCTGACCAAAAGGACAATGACCCAAACAAAGAAATGACCATGGCAGTCACCCTGAAGCCCTACTAGGCTTCTGGTGGCCAAAAGAAGGCAAAACCTTAGACCGAATGTGTCCGGCCTGTAGCTAAGAAAATGGACGACAGAAAAATCACCCCCAACAAAGTCTATCCATGCAATAGACCAACAGTTGGACTCGAGGGCTGGCCTTCCCAGGCTTTCAGCCCAAACTGAGAGAAGCCTGATCTCTCAAACTCAGATGGAGCTCAAAATGAACCAGCCAAATCAGCTGCCCCCACAACCTAAGACCTTAACCCCAGCCAAAGGGGTGGTGGGAAGCGGCGCAGGGTGGAGAAGGACTCTGAAGTAGTCTGAACCCACTTCTAGGTGCTTGACACAGTATAAGGTACCAAAAAAAAAAAAAAAAAAAAAAAAATCCCGAAAGCTTTGACAATGCCTACCAACTGGTTGGCATTGGAAAAGGAAAGGCAAATCCGTCTAACATTTTGGATTGCCAGAGTTGAGGGCATGATCATTGTGCCCAAAGATAAAGCCACCCTGAGTTTCCTGCAGGAAACCAAAGTGCTCAAAGATGGGAGAAAATGGTGTATCTCACCACTGATCTCCCAAGAAAAAAGAACCAAGATAGTGCTACTTTGTTTTCCACTAGGATATGACGTGGAGGTGATCACGTCACTCCCTCAAGTGGCGAAGTCTTCCCACTTGTCCAATGGGAAGTCCCCAACCAGCTAAGTCCTGGTCACCCTCAAGGCTAGGCTAATGCCAAATATGGTGCATGCAGCAAGGCACATGAAACAGAAGTGTACACAGACCAAAAGGGAAAAGACTCCCCGACCTCCTAAGAGGAAGGAGGCACCACCCCAGCCCAAGCTTGATACTTCCAATCCAGAAGAGTTTCCCAGGCTTGCTAGTGGTCACAAAAAGAACCAAAGGAAAAAAGCTTTAAAGACCACAGCAAAGTCCTCCCCAGCAGATGATAACCTTTTCTTTGACAAAAATGATATGACTCTCCTGTTGAATGCTGTAGTTTCTGCAGTAGCAACAGACTTGGGAGAACCAGCGAGGAGGTGGAGAAGGCAATCCAGGTCGCCATGACGGCAATGACCCAGACTGCTTTAGCCCTGAAGGGGAGGAAGCTGGAAGCCTCCAAACTAGGGCAGAGCCGTGTTCGCCTGCCTGTTACCACCACAAAACAGACGCCAGCTGTGCAGCCAGGGTCCTCACTGCAAGCCCAGTCTGTACAGCCAGAGTCTCTACTAACTCGAACATGTGCCAATGGCAGATTAGCTTTGGGCGCCATATCTAGTGAAACCCCAGCTACTCTGCCAAACCAGCCTTTAACTATGCAGCAGATGCCCTCACTACAGGTTGAGTCTGCACAGTCAAGGTCTGGTCTCTTAACTCGAAGTGCTACTTCTAACCCAGGCTCTACATCTTCTGGTAGACTCTCAACCATATTACCACACCACTTGGAAGATGTACAATACTCAATCAGCGAGGATCTATACATGTCAGATGCCAACAGCCCTGGGGCTAAAGACAAGTATAATGCAAATGACTGAGTAACCATCATGGCACACAATCTAAGCATACTACACATCAGATCCCCAAATGGAAAACAGACAAGGCCAACTGGCAAGCCTTCCAGAAAGGCTTGGCCCACTGCCTGAGAGACAATGAACCCCATAACAATGAAAATGTGGACGTGCTCGAGGCAAGACTAGTCCAGGCCATAAATCAGGCAGCAAAACAAATCATCCCTAAAACTCATCCATGGTCCAGAAGTCACAAAGACGCCTGGTACTATAATGACGTGGTCAAGGTCAACCACAGAGTCAACATGTGCAGAAAAAAACTTCTGACAGCAAAGAACTTCCCACAATTTGGCCCTTTTGAAGGAAGCTGTTGGGGATGCCAAAGAAACTGCCAACAGAGTCAGGCAGGAAAAGTGGCTGGAATGGTGCCAGTTCTTTGGCCACTAGACCAGCCTTACAGAGTTGTGGAAACGGGTCAGACGAGCTACAAGCCACCAAGCCCTGAGATGCACGCATCATGACCCACAGTCAGAGGCGCACAGGCTGGTGCTCGAGTTCTCAGCTAGAACCAGCAGTAAGAGCCTGCCTCC
>NC_091556.1:31346991-31354491 GCF_042767895.1 Penaeus vannamei | reverse complement strand
AAATCTGTCCATAATATTAGAAAAAAAAAAATCCTGAGCCCAGATCATGATCCAGATCACCATCAAACTGCAACGACATCTAGGTTAGGCTAAGACACATCTCTGGTAAAAATTTCACTAAAATCTGTTCTTAATTCTACGAGTTACCCTTATATTAAAAATAAAACAACCAAACAACAATGAAATGGCAAACAAACAAACGGGGGTAACAATATGTATAAATATAAGGTTATGAAATACACAGTAATAATCTGCATATACATGTACATCGTATATTCTTATTGTAACTCCATCCTGTATTTGCAAATTTGTATTTCACAGGTGTTAAGTTAAGTAAGTTTATTTGCCATCCTGGCTAACTGCTCAGGCGTGGGCAATCGTGATTACAGTGTTACATATATGTATATTACTCAAGTTGATCTACCTTTGCCTTTGTGTTTACTTAACAGTGTTCTGTGATGTGTTCTATGATTATGGTAGCTTTACATAGTAAAATTAGGATATAGCATGAGTATATCTTCCAATGTATCAGATGCTATAAAGTAATCACATAGTTCTTTATACCTCATGTTAGGTGGTCTGAAAGTCTGCATCACATGACGCTCCGAGATATAAAGCGTTCGCTTATTTTCCTCATTACACAATCTACATCTAGATTCATCTGCACTTCTTGCACCTTGCAGTTGCCAGTACATTCTATAGCCTAAAAGTATTCTGGCAAAAACCACGTCACATTGTCTGGTTTTACTTCGGTGCCACCCATAGGAGGGCTTACAATCTCTATACTGATTGTAGTGCCTTATACTACAGCTTTCAGGCCTTTGTGAACTCGCCAGATCTATGTTCTTCGTTATGAAAACTTTTTAATATGTGTGCAACCTTAGCAAGAGGCATCCCAAGATCTATATTTACAATTTATTTGCTATAAGCCTCTTTCGCCAATTTGTCTACATGGTTGTACTTGCGTAATACAAACATGAGATGGTATTTATACAAATTGAAGGTTAAAATTGCGATCTCTTGCATAAGTTACGTTATGCTTAATGCAGTTCACAATTTCCTCATCACCATCTGTTTTGAAGGAACTTAGTGTCCAAGGAGCGCTTTGAGAATCACAAAAAAACTACTCCAGAGCCCCGAGACATTAAGTATTCTTTTCCAAGGAGTATACCTGCCAACTCCGTTTGAGTAATGATTCTAAGTGTTCCTTTACCGTCGCCAAAGCAATTTGCTTCAGCACGCAGTTAGGTACACTTTTTTGCGGTAGACATGTAAATTGCGCAATCAGTGATGAGTTTTTCCATGGGGGAATGGATCGATCTTTTGGTATCTTATGGAGACGTTAAGCTTGGCAATGTTCATGCAGATTTTGTGTACCAGAGAACGCTCGTGTGTCTGATTAGCCTCGTCTGCTTGCATGATTTTATGTTGCAGCTGTTTTTGGAAATATGTGAGATACAAGGATTCTCTCAGAGCTTTGACCCCAAACAGGGGTGTTGGTGTGAAAGGTGGGTGTTTCATCCCGTAGACCTGTGCTACCCAGGACTCTGGCCTCAGGAACACGTGCGCGCGAGCCTTGTCTCGCGACCCGGCCTGTGAGTGATATGCAGTGGCATGGAGAACGATGGTATTTCAGACCGGCATTTTATGTTGAAAACCCCCTTTATAGCAACGATAAAGGGAAATAATAGATTTTTTTTCAAACAGAACTATTTCATATATCATATATTTCTTTTCTTTGTAAAGAAAACAAAGTTGAAAAATAGCGATATTTCTTTACGCTACATTGTTAGGCGCAGCACACACATTTTCAGTCCGAAATGAACGTATTAAGGCTCATTTTGTAGCTGAATAGTAGATCTATTGAATGATGCAATGAGTTTTTGTAGTTTTTTCATGTTTCTTTTAAAAGTGGCATATATAAGAAAGTCTTTTCTGGTGATCTAAAAGTAGTCTACGTAAACTATTCACAAAAAAGTATATATATATATATATATATATATATATATATATATATACATACACATATATATATATATATATATATATACATATATATATATATATATATATATATATATATATATATTTATATATATAATAAAAAATAGGTCGAGTTCGAAAAATGAGCTATTCAGTAATGAAATCAGAATGACAGTACTATTATTTTTTGGATTTTAGAGAATTATTCGAAAATGGTTAATTAATGCCGAGAAAACCCCAATCAGTTGGCCCCAACCATGAGGAAAGGGAGTCTGTTGAGACTGGCACGTGGTGGGAATTTCCGCAAGACTTCGGAATGCAGGTAGATGATGGACGATTATGTTTTTATAAAGCTTAATCTTTTCCCTCTTATTGTTGATACAAAAAAAAGAAAAAAAAAAGAAAAGGTAAACATATATATATATATATATATATATATATATATATATTTATATATATATATATATATAATATATATATATATATATATATATATATATATATATATATATATATATATATATATATAATATATATATATATATATATATATATATATATATATATATATATATATATATATATATATATATATATATATATATATATATATATATATATATATATATATATATATATATATATATATATATATATATATATATATATATATATATATATATATATATATATATATATATATATATATATATATGTATGTATATATATATATATATATATATATATATATATATATATATATATATGCATATGTATATATATATATATATATATATATATATATATATATATATATATATATATATATGCATATATATATATATATATATATATATATATATATATATATATATATATATATATATATATAGATATATATATATATATATATATATAGATATATATGTATATATATATATGTATATATATATATATATATATATATATATATATATATATATATATATATATATATATATATATATATATATTTATATTTATATATATGGACATTTACAGGACAGTCCACTTGAAGAAAATACATTTGATTAACTAGATTTACATTAATTAAGGCATGAACGCGAGTGAAATTACTCTGTGAGCGAAACTGTCAACTAAAACGGAATTATCATAATAATACGAATTGGACATCCATCAGTTTTCGGATTCGGTCATTAATGGTCCATGAACGCTGGCAGATTCTCTGATTTTTTTCGCTCTTTTATTTATTTATTTTGCATTTTTTATCTTCTACTTGTTTTTTTTCCCTTATCCTCGTCCGCTTTCTTTTTTTCTTCTTCCTTTGTCGTTCTTACCGTTCTCTTTCATGTTCCTACAGTATCTTTAATTTATGATCTCTTTTTCTTTTTCTTTCTCCTTTGTTTGTCTAGTTTACCACACACATGTATATATGATCGGCTATCATTAAAAAACTATAGTGAACTCGACCTTACGTACCACCCCCTTCCTTCAGACCACCCTCTTCCTTCTCATTATCTTTTCCTTCCTTATTTATGCATTTATTTATTTGTATTTTTTTTCCTTTTTTATCTATCCTATCTGAAAAAATCCTTCACCGACACCACAATCCGTACATCCTCGACAAGACACGAGTAGCTCTTACTGTACTTACTTCTCTTTTCTTCTTCTTCTTTTTTTCTTTTTCTTTTTTCGTCACACGGGACGGTAGAATTGAATCAATGTGCTCTCCCGCCGATGTTTATAAATCATTAGGATTCGCTCGTGTGATCCTCAGGTATAAAAATACTTAGATTCCCGGGAAATCGGATACAAAAATAGACTCGTATTTTACCGAAATACTTACGGATTGCTTTAGCCTGGATGTCGCAATGAGGGGGGAGATGCAGGAGTCATTAATGAGTAAAAGCGTTCCTCATTCATGTAACAAACTGGAAATTCTGTCGTCTGGATGTTCTGGTTCATGTCTTTGTGTGGTTTTGTTCTTTATAAATGATCCTTGTAAAATTTTCGTAATATTTTTTCACCTTTAGATTTATTTCTTTTTATGTCGTATCCGTTCTTCATGGGTGGGAGGATAAGAGAGAGAGAGAGAGAAAGAGAGAGAGGGGGGGAGAGAAAAAGAAAGAAATGGGGAGAGGGAGAGAGAGGGAGGCAGAGGGAAAGCGAGAGGGAGGGAGAGGGAAAGCGAGAGGGAGGGAGAGGGAGAGCGAGAGAGAAGGAGAGGGAGAGCGAGAAGGGTGGAGAGAAGGAGGGAGAGAGAGATCGAGAGGGAGGGAGAGGGAGAGCGAGAGGGAGGGAGAGAGAAAGCGAGAGGGAGGGAGAGGGAAAGGGAGGGAGGGAGGGAGGGAGGGAGGGAGGAAGGGAGGAAGAGAGAAAGAGAGAAAGGAGGGAGAGAAAGAGAAAGGGAGAGAGAGAGAGAGAGAGAGAGAGAGAGAGAGAGAGAGAGAGAGAGAGAGAGAGAGAGAGAGAGAGAGAGAGAGAGAGAGAGAGAGAGAGAAAGAGAGAAAGGGGGGGGAGAGAAAGAGAGAAAGACAGAGAGAGAAGGAAAGAAAGAAAGAAAGAGAAACAGAAAGAGAGTAAGCATAATCTATTTATGTATTTCTGCAATAGCAAGTTTACAAACATCTACGGGATCCAGAGCAAGCAAAGCAGCGCAGTCTGGTAAACATTCATAATTAGCCTAAAATACGTTTTTTTCCCTCTAAACACTAGAATGATATGTACGTATGTGGGCGTCTCTGTGTGTGTAAGGTTTTCCGTCCATGGGAAGTCCGAAATCATCCAGCCAAGAGGTGGATGGCGACCTAAGGCCAAGAGAACGGAGGGAGGGGGCCCGTTCACTCCCCCTTGAGGAGAGGCGTGTAGCCCCTTACTCCAGGTACAGTACAAGTCCCTTAAGAAATGAGTCTGGTTATGCGCGTTCTTGACTACGTGTGTATGAATGGAAAAAAACACTAGTAGACGACTGAAAAAACATAAAGAATTAATGAAGTATACGAAATCCTCGTCCTGACGGGTTTACACTAGAAGTCCAGGGGTTCGGTTAAAATAATGAAGGCATCTCTGGCCGGTGTTGGCCAATATAAAGTAATCCTTTGATTGTAAACATTCAGTCAACATTACGTACACACGTCCAGCAATTCGTAACTGGCATGTAAAATGAGTTAGACAACCAACGACGCCATTGTAAAGCGGTACATACAAACACCGAGTCCAGAGTCAACAGTTTTATTCAAAGGCGGTATATATACATCCCGACCACGTCACTATGGCAACAGTTATTTAAACCGGACTTATACACCTAAGATTATGTTACAGAACAAAAGTATTGATCAATAATAACAAATAAAAGACTAAGAAAAAACTGTGAAAACGTCATATAGATATACATCAAAACAAGATTAACAGTACAGTAAAATCACCTTCAATAAGACAATAAGAACAAGGTAAAGTTATATAACCATGTGTAGTATTCACCGTGTCTTTTTTGAACCTCCATTAATCAGTAAGATCTAAAAATAAGTAAGTGACGTGGCAAGTCGGAATTATAAAAAGTAAAAATATTCAAAGTCCTTAAAGCAAGATTCCGAGATGAATAAAAGATTATAGTTATGAAATTAAGATTAAAGTAATTATAAAAGTTTAAAATACTTAAATAACGTAAAATAAACGGTGAATTTAAAATACGTGGAGGGGTTCGTTGTTATGAGAGTAATTTATCTTTAAAAGATAAGAACAGTACTTAATACAAATACATATGTTGAAAATAACTGATAACAGCGAAAGAAATAACTCTTGATAATAAAGGTTACCTAAAAGAAATAATTTATAAATGAAAAAATATAACACTTAGGCTCACATCTACCCTTAAGAAAGACTTCTTATCTACCCTTAAGAGTTTCACATTTGGATAAGGGCCTACAAAATCTCGCAAAATAAGACCTATCACCTGCCTTACTCGACACTCAAGAATTCGTATTCAAAGCCCAAGGAGGGAAACTCGGGAAGCAAGAGTTATAATAGTTTTATTTATACATCAAACATATTTCAAGAACACCATGACTTGGCATCATTGCAATGTGAGTGTGTTGTCTGCGTGGGCGGGAACACAGCTGGAATTCTACAGAAATTCGTCTGCTAGACGGAAACAAAAGACAGACGGATGGTGACGTCAAGGTCTATATGAGTAGGAAGGAGAAAAAAGTGAAAGGGAAACTGGAAAATGAGGAAAGATGAGAATGAACGAAAGAACTGAACGAGTAGGTGAAGGTGAGAGAAAGCGAGAGAAAGAAGGTGGAAGAGAGGAGAGATAGGGTGCAGGTTTCAGAGAAAGGTAAATGGAGAGAGAGAGAGAGAGAGAGGGAGAGAGAGAGAGAGAGAGAGAGAGAGAGAGAGAGAGAGAGAGAGAGAGAGAGAGAGAGAGAGAGAGAGAGAGAGAGAGAGAGAGAGAGAGGAGAATGTTTTGGGAAGGCAAGAAGTCTCTGTCCAGGACGGGGGGAGGGTAGAGACCTCACATGTGTCTGTACTGTGTTGGTGTACGTGTGTCTGCGCCTATGTATTCATGTGTGTATGCTTATGTGCAGGTATATATCCACACAAGTGCTAGAAATATGGACATAAATACTAAAGAAAATATGTCGGTTAGGCTATAAAATTTTATACGCTGTAATTTTCTTTGGAGTAGATTTCGCTTTCCACATAAAATCTATAACCTTTAAGAATTGTAAAGAAGCACTTACCCCACGGTAGTGTATCCCTTTTTATGTTTAAGGTCCATTAGAAACAAAAAATAACTGAGGAAAACGTCAATACTGTTTTAGCCGAGGATTGGAATTCATGTGAATTTATCTGTCTCTCCTACTTTCTCTTAGTCTCTTTACACACACACATATATATATTAAAGCTGCCAGATTTATGATGGCGAGGGATTTACTCCTACGGTCGGCTAGAGGGAAAGGCTGACTTCACTTGCTGGAGGAGCCCCCCCCCGCAACCCGTCTACGAGAGGTCTCCCGAAGGTGCACAAGCCAGGTGCACCGATGTGTCTGATGTCTTCCGGTATGGGCAGCACTCCCTATCGTCTGACTAAGCGTTTGGCGAAACCCCTCTCCGGCGATATGGGAGGCATCGGTGATTCCCACCTGAAGAATTCCGGGGACCTCATTAGACATCTTCAGAGTTTCGATAAACAAAAATTAAAAATGGGCTAGTTTTGATGTTAAATCCCTTTTCACGAATATGCCCTCAAACGGAGCAATCCGGCCAGTCGAGAGGGTCACCGCTGCAGACATTCAACTCCGATACGTAGATGATGTCCTCGTCATCGTCCCCAGAAGGTCGTGTCTACACTATACGCTGACGTCCACGAGAAAATCCAGTTCACCGAGGAGGAAGAAGAGGGTCAGAAGTTACCTTTCCTGGACACTCTTATCCATCGGGATGACGACGGCCTACGTTTTTCTGTATACAGGAAGCCTACAAATAAAGACGGTTATGTCCACTATTACCCCGCCC
>NC_091556.1:31339491-31341991 GCF_042767895.1 Penaeus vannamei | reverse complement strand
GCTACTAATATATAGATGGATCCCAGAAAGCAAGAAGAAAAAGAAATACATGTTAAATTCATTTTTCTTTTCTCGGGAAATTTTATTTAGTTTTTTTTTCGATTCAGAAAGCAGGATGAATTTTTGATATCTTCACTTATCCTTTCATCAGAAATTTAGAATTCTGAGAATAATAGAGGAAGTGTGTTTGTCAAATTCTTTTACATGATTCACTTCCTATCTGTTTTCAGTCAAGCTATATATTTGTATTTCATTTGTCCATTGTAGTAGCGATGATGATCAATGCTAATAATGATGATGATAATATCATTATTACTACAACAGCTAATGATAATAACAATGATATTATGATCATGAAAATAGCGATAATAATATTGATAATGATAGTGACAATGATAATGATAATAATAACCAGTAGTAATAATAGTAATAATAAAAATAATATAAAAAATAATAAAATAAAAAAGAGGATAATGATGATGATAAGAACAGCAATAACAATAGTGATATAGTGCTAACAATAACAATGCCAATGATAATAAGGATAATATGATGATAACAATAATCAGAGCAATAATGATTTTAATAACAATAATGATGATGAAAATAATTATCACAATAATAATGATAGTGAAAATTACAATAACAAAGGCAAGAGCATTCACAATAATAATAGTAATGGTAATAATACTACTAATAATAAAACTAATGATAATGAAAATAATACTAATACTACTACTACTAATAATAACAATTATAATAATCGTAATGATAATAATAATAATGATGATAATAATAATGATAATGATAATATTGATAATGACGATAATACTAATACTACTACTAATAATGATAATAATAATGATAGTAGATGATAGTAGTAATAAAAGTATTAATGATAATGGTAATGATAATGGCAACAATAAGTAACAAAAAATATAATAAATGATAATAATAATGATAGAACACCGATAATAATGAAAATAGTAATAATTTTTTTATTAGATGTAGCAATAATGATGAAAATAATACTGGTAATAATATCAATGATATAAATGTTAATAATAATTATGATAAAGAAATAATGATGCTTATTAGAATGGTAATAACGATATCATTAATATTAATATTGATACTGATAATGATCATATCTTATGATAATAATGGTAATGAAAATAATGATGATAATTATGATGAGGATGATGAGAACAATGATACTGATGATGATGATAATGCTTAAAATAATAATGGCAATTATAATGATGATAACCTAACAGAAATGATATCGATGATAACAACAACAACAACAATAATAATGATGATACTACTACTAATAATGATACTAATAACAATGAGAACAATGATAATGATAACAACGGCAGTGATAATGATAATGATAATGATGATAATAATAATAACCATAATAATAATTATCATTACTATCATTATCAATATTATTATCATAAATTATAATAATAAAAAGAATTGTCATAACAGTTATGATAGTGATAATGTTAATAATTATTAATTATTGTTATCATAACGATAATGATAACAATAATAGCAATAACAAGTATGATAGTAATAAAAATAATGAAAATAATAATGACACAGGTATTCATAACAGCAACAGCAGCAACAACAACTTAATAATGAAGATACTAATAATAGTAATGATAATGATAATGATAATAATGATAACAATATTGATAATGATAATAATGAATATTATTACTATTGTTATCATTGTTATTTTCATTATCATTATCATAAGCATTGTCATTGCTGCCGTTATTGTTATCATCCTTAATCATTATTACCATCATAATAATAAAAACATAAAAATGATGATATTAATGATAATAACGATAATGTTATTATTATTAATATATATTTTCTATTAATATAATAACAATGATAATATTTAGCTAAAAATAATGATAACAATGATATACAATGACTAGAAGCACTCAGAGAGCACATACCTCCGCCAAGGCAACAGTCACTGGCGCAGTCATAAAAAAAAAAAAAAGAATCATCACCGAAATTTAATGTCATCTGAATTGGACTAAGACACACCTTTGGTAAAAAAGAATAATAATGATGAAAAATAAAATAATAATGAAAATAAATAAATACATAAATAAATAAAAGTAGTGAAAAAGGAAAAATAAATATAAGAAAAATAAAAAAATAAATCAAATCAAATCAATTATCCTGCTAACCGACCAAAAAAAATGACCGAATAAACGTGCAGTGACCAACGTTACCATTAATGATAATGATGATAATGATGATAATAATGATAATCAATGATAATAATAATCACAATAATGATAAGAATATTAATGATTATGATGGTGATAATGTTCATTATAACAATGACTATGAAACGTTTAATAACAAGAACAAGAATAAAATTAACAATAATGAGAAAAATGATTATGAAGATACTGATACTGACAATAATAATGATGATGATAATAATAATAATGATGAT
>NC_091556.1:31328068-31331491 GCF_042767895.1 Penaeus vannamei | reverse complement strand
TTAGATAATCTATTAATAACTATATCTACTATAAATAGATAGATAGATTGTAAATGAATAAACAGATATGCATCGCGGTATCTACTTATGATACTATTGAGGCTAAGACTATAAATAGAACGTCACTTAAAGACGAAGGCTATATATAATAAAATAACATAGACTAGAATAAAAGCAATAATGGAGTTGACAAATGTATCCTAAAGATAAAGTGAAATACATTTATAGAATCAATGCTCAAAATTCCGAAAATCCGAAGAACAGCGACTGAAATGTTTGAATTGTAAAAAAAAATAACCTGACAACAAACTTAGAACAGTAAAAAAGGATAACACGAGAAATTCAGTAAAGTTGTTTTACTCTTTCCTAGGAAGCTTATACAATGGAAAAAGAAATATGCCTTTTACTTTTTCTAACGAGAAAATTGTAAACTTTCTAAAAACATCTAAAATTGACTTGACTCTCACGTTATTTCAACCCGTTCAGTACAGATTCTCATTCAGAGAATAAAAAAAGTCCGATGCTACTAATATATAGATGGATCCCAGAAAGCAAGAAGAAAAAGAAATACATGTTAAATTCATTTTTCTTTTCTCGGGAAATTTTATTTAGTTTTTTTTTCGATTCAGAAAGCAGGATGAATTTTTGATATCTTCACTTATCCTTTCATCAGAAATTTAGAATTCTGAGAATAATAGAGGAAGTGTGTTTGTCAAATTCTTTTACATGATTCACTTCCTATCTGTTTTCAGTCAAGCTATATATTTGTATTTCATTTGTCCACTGTAGTAGCGATGATGATCAATGCTAATAATGATGATGATAATATCATTATTACTACAACAGCTAATGATAATAACAATGATATTATGATCATGAAAATAGCGATAATAATATTGATAATGATAGTGACAATGATAATGATAATAATAACCAGTAGTAATAATAGTAATAATAAAAATAATATAAAAAATAATAAAATAAAAAAGAGGATAATGATGATGATAAGAACAGCAATAACAATAGTGATATAGTGCTAACAATAACAATGCCAATGATAATAAGGATAATATGATGATAACAATAATCAGAGCAATAATGATTTTAATAACAATAATGATGATGAAAATAATTATCACAATAATAATAGTGAAAATTACAATAACAAAGGCAAGAGCATTCACAATAATAAGAGTAATGGTAATAATACTACTAATAATAAAACTAATAATAATGAAAATAATACTAATACTAATACTAATAATAATAACAATTATAATAATCGTAATGATAATAATAATAATGATAATAATAATGATAATGATAATATTGATAATGACGATAATACTAATACTACTAATAATAATGATAATAATAATGATAGTAGATGATAGTAGCAATAAAAGTATTAATGATAATGGTAATGATAATGGCAACAATAAGTAACAAAAAATATAATAAATGATAATACTAATGATAGAACACCGATAATAATGAAAATAGTAATAATTTTTTTATTAGATGTAGCAATAATGATGAAAATAATACTGGTAATAATATCAATGATATAAATGTTAATAATAATTATGATAAAGAAATAATAATGCTTATTAGAATGGTAATAACAATATCATTAATATTAATATTGATACTGATAATGATCATATCTGATGATAATAATGATAATGAAAATAATGATGATAATTATGATGATGATGATGATGAGAATAATGATACTGATGATGATGATAATGCTTAAAATAATAATGGCAATTATAATGATGATAACCTAACAGAAATGAGAACAATGATAATGATAACAACGGCAGTGATAATGATAATGATAATGATGATAATAATAATGATGATAATAATAATAACCATAATAATTATCATTACTATCATTATCAATATTATTATCATAAATTATAATAATAAAAAGAATTGTCATAACAGTTATGATAGTGATAATGTTAATAATTATTAATTATTGTTATCATAACGATAATGATAACAATAATAGCAATAACAAGTATGATAGTAATAAAAATAATGAAAATAATAATGACACAGGTATTCATAACAGCAACAGCAGCAACAACAACTTAATAATGAAGATACTAATAATAGTAATGATAATGATGATGATAATAATGATAACAATATTGATAATGATAATAATGAATATTATTACTATTGTTATCATTGTTATTTTCATTATCATTATCATAAGCATTGTCATTGCTGCCGTTATTGTTATCATCCTTAATCATTATTACCATCATAATAATAAAAAAATAAAAATGATGATATCAGTGATAATAACGATAATGTTATTATTATTAATATATATTTTCTATTAATATAATAACAATGAAAATACTAAAAATAATAAAATAACTAGAAGCACTCAGAGAGCACATACCTCCGCCAAGGCAACAGGGTCACTGGCGCTGTCATAAAAAAAAAATCATCACCGAAATTTAATGTCATCTGAATTGGACTAAGACACACCTTTGGTAAAACAAAAATAATAATGATTAAAAAATAAAAGAATAATGAAAATAAATAAATACATAAATAAATAAATAAATAAAAGTAGTGAAAAAGGAAAAATAAATATAAGAAAAATAAAAAAATAAATCAAATCAAATCAATTATCCTGTTAACCGACCAAAAAAATGACCGAATAAACGCGCAGTGACCAGCGTTACCATTAATGATAATGATGATAATGATGATAATAATGATAATCAATAATAATAATAATAACAATGATGATAATAATATTAATGATTATGATGGTGATAATATTCATTATAACAAATACTATGAAACGTTTAATAACAAGAACAAGAATAAAATTAACAATAATAAGAAAAATGATTATGAAGATACTGATACTGACAATAATAATGATGATGATAATAATAATGATGATGATGATGATGATAATTATAATAATGATAGTAATAAGAATAAGAAGAATACCAATAACAATTACAGTATTTATAACAATAATAATAATAATAGTAATGATAATGATAAACGTAATTATGATAATAATAATAATTATGATATTATTGATTATGATAATAGCAACAGTAATAACAATGAAAATATTATTATAAATATTACTATCATTAGCAGTAGTATCATTATCATTTCATTATCATTATCATCCTTATTAATTATAATAATAGTAATGATAACAATTATAATAATAATGATGATAATATCAATAATAGTAATGTTAAGGATAACACTAGTAAACAATATACTATTTAAGACATAGAGTGGTGATAATTATAAAAAGTTTGACCAGGTGCTGCTAACATTTTCGCCACAGTTGGCACGGCGCGGAATGCAAGAGAGGGAAATGTTGCCACGTGCCCGGATGTGGCAACAGTTGCTCGGAATTAC
>NC_091556.1:31310987-31315068 GCF_042767895.1 Penaeus vannamei | reverse complement strand
TTACTACTAACGGCGCGGGGATACAGAGAAATGTATTGTTTCACTGAAATACAACGAGCGTAAAAGGTTTTATTCTACATTTAAGCTGATTAAATGTTATGGCGGTGAAACGATCTTTTATGAGAGATTTCATAAAATGATAAAGTTCCCCGCGTTATTAATTATCAGTTGGGAGAGAAAAAGGAGAAAACGCAATGGAATTATTTTATAGAAAACGGATCTTTTTTCCTTTAATTATTGAATAAATAGAAACTCTTCAACTATTTACCAGAATTCGAAGAAAAAAAATATACAGTCATGACGTCAAAAGGCTTACATCATCTCCCAAGAATCCTTTTAAAACAATAAAAAAATAGAAAGAATGAAAAGAAATAGTCTTGTCGTCGTGAAATTCATTGTTCTCCAACAATAGGCAAACTTGCAAATGAAATGAAGACCTCTTTCATTAACTCAGCATTTATTTCCTGACAACACTTTTTTCCTCTCTCTCTCTGACTACAATTTACATCTCAAATCTTGCTCTGCAGTGAGAACAAGTTATGCTTCGTCGTGCTGGTGATAATTCTCAACATTTTGCTTAAACTATTATGTAGTCGTGTGTACTTATCCTTGTCATTTTATTATGTAAATTCGCGAGCATGAAATTCTGTTGTCATGATTAAAGTATTCGTAATATAATGATCTCTAAATTCATGTTCCCAGAATGGACGGAACGTTTCGCTTTACTCTGAATTCTGGTTGAGCGAAAAAGTGGAAAAACAGCATAATGTGTTTTCATTTCCGTTTCATATATAAAAATACAAGATCACTGGTTCGTAATATTTTCATTATTCTTGTTGCCACTCATCATCCTTCTTCATCTCCCCCTCCTCCCTCTTCATCTTCTTCTCCTCCTCCTTCTTCTTCATATTTTTCTTCTCCCCCTTCTCCTCTTTCATTTTCTTCTTCTCCTTCACCATCGCCGTGTGTGTGTGTGTGTGTGTGTGTGTGTGTGTGTGTGTGTGTGTGTGTGTGTGTGTGTGTGTATGTGTGTGTGTGTGTGTGTGTGTGTGTGTGTGTGTGTGTGTGTGTATGTGTGTGTGTGTGTGTGTGTGTGTGTGTGTGTGCGCGCGCACGCGCGTTTGTGTGTTTAATCATTAGAGCAGTCTACTGGAGATCATTCTGTACATTATAGTTAAGTATCCCATCACAAAGTCATCGTTTTCTATGATGAGAGTATTGACGTCAAACGGCAGAAATAATGTTATTGTAGTCAGCGAATCATTTCCAGTGCACACTCCCTAGAAATTCCTTAATCCCCCACTTCATTTCATTTTGAGCACTATTTCCAAGAATTTGCTCAATAAACCACTATCACGACAAATCAGAATCATTTTGATTAAATGTTTCTTCCTTTGAAAGATTAATACAGCCTTATTACCTTGATTTCGCCAAGAGGAAGAGGAGGGGAGCCTGTTACAAGCAATATATCTTGAAATTAAATTGTGTATTACTGTAGCAACCCAAGAGTAGGATAAGTTAAAGCGATGGAGATGGTTTACGAGAATTACCTTTGTGCTCGGTAATATTGCTATTGTTTCGTTAGAACGATCAAAGCCACTTTAATAATCCTTGCTCTTATTACCTATTGCATTGTAGTCTGTTTCCAGTGTTATAATACTTTTTTGTTTTGTTTTTATTGTTTTCCATAAGATCTCCTTTGATATTAATATGTATTGTTTTCAATCAAATCTGGAAATAAAACCGGTTGATATAAGATTAATATTATCTGCACATAACTATCAATTCATCATGATTGTATAAATATACTTTTTAATTACTGTGATTAGTATTTGAGTATTAAAACTTTTGTTGCATATTATGAGTACCTTTGGGTACAATACCATTCTTTTTTGTGAAATATCTATTCACACACGCACAGACACACGCACACACGCACACTCACACGCACACATGCACACACAAACACACACACACACACACACACACACACACACACACACACACACACACACACACACACACACATATATATATATATATATATATATATGTATATATGTATATATGTACATATATATATATATATATATATATATATATATGATTGACAAGTCCAGCATTATTGTATCACACACACACACACACACACACACACACACACACACACACATACACACACACACACACACATACACACACACACACACACACACACACACACACACACACACACACACACACACACACACACACACACACACACACATATATATATATATATATATATATATATATATATATATATATATGTATATGTATATATATATATATATATATATATTTGCTTGACAAGTTCAGCATTATTTTATCACACACACACACATTATCGAAATGTTGTGATTCAAGATGTTCAAAGGTAATGTTCTGGTTATGACCTAATGTTTTTTTTTTTTTATTATGCAGTGACATGTTTCTTTATATTAATAGAATTCAACATTCATCGACTGAAATTGTATTCCCTTTGTTATTGTGAACATTTTCTTTACCATTTCGGTTCACAATGCACTGTTTATGTACGAGAAAAATAGTACTGGATTATTTTTTTCTGTTAAAAGTAAATTACAGATAAGAAATATTATTGCTTTAGAATCAGAGTATGTTTATTACGATGTAGCAAAAAAGACGTATCATGTCATGTATTTTAATATGATATTTATCAAATGTTAAACTATTAGTAATATTATTATGGATATTTATAGTCACGATTATAGCATTGCCCGCAGTATATATTTTAAAGAATTATGTCATTCCCAAAAATCTGTGTGTGTGTGTGTGTGTTTGTGTGTTTGTACATGTGTGTGTGTGTATACATTGTGTGTGTGTGTGTTGTGTGTGTGTGTTGTGTGTTTGCTTATGTGTGTGTGTTTGTACATTGTGTGCATACATGTATGTGTGCGAGTGTGTATACATGTGCGCGTGTGTGTGTGTGCTTGTGTGTGTATGACTGTGTTTGTACATTGTGTGTGTGTATACATGTGTTTGTGTCTACGTGTGTGTATACATGTGTGTGTGTCAGCGTGTGTGTATACATGTGTGTGTGTCTGTGTCTGTGTGTGTATCATTTGAGCAACTCATCTACGACTTTGTGAGTGGTAACACTGACTCTTCCCTTCCCATATCTTACAGATATGAGAAAATGTATTTGCTTGCTAACATTTTATTTGTTCATTTTTGATATGTACATCTTACTGGAAATACTTGTGGAGAATACGTAACAACATTCTAGGTTAATTCCGGCATAAACAAGAATGTATCTTTCTTTTTTCTTTTTTTCTTTTTTTTACAATGGCTGTCATATTCGGCATTAAAGAGCTTATGTGAAGTAATTATCGTGCATTGATTTTTCCTTGAATATTGGTCAATAATGTATGCTTAGCCTATCCATGCAAAAAAAAAAAAAAAAAAAAAAAATCGAAGAGACCCTCTGGCATCCCCAAAGCTCCCATAGCAACGCCCTTAGAAACGAAGATGCAAAACATCGGCGATCTTCGGCAATCCTCGTTAGTGACGTCATTCCCAGAACCAGGGAGAACCTTGTTGAAAAGCGTGATACACACAATAGTGCACCGAGAGTCAAGAATATCACGGAATTGTCCCAATTTCAAGCTATAAACAGTCTTTTTAAAAATTGCACTTTCTCAATTACGCAAATTAAGCAGAACCAGAAAAATATATCATGGAAATTTTAATCTGTTAGTTTATTTCGCCCTCTGTTTATCTGTCTGTCTATCTGTGTATCTCTCATTTACTGTGTGTGTGTGTGTGTGTGTGTGTGTGGATAGAGATGTGTGTCCCTCTCTTTTTCTTTACCTTTCCATTCACTTTTCCTGGTTCATTAAAATAATCTGCATTTGACACTTTTTATTTTTCTTTCTTTTCCATCCATGGCATTCTCTCTCTCTCTCTCTCTCTCTCTCTCTTTATCGTATTCATTTTCATATCCATCATTTTCCTTTCATCATTATAATTACTACTACAACTTCAATTGTTTTTATCGTCAATGGTTATCATAAATTGC
>NC_091556.1:31293487-31295987 GCF_042767895.1 Penaeus vannamei | reverse complement strand
TATAATTATCATTATTATTTTTATCATCATTACCATTATCATTATTATAATAATCATTATTATCATTATCATTATCACTTCTTTTATTAGTATCATTATTTTTTTTATTATCATTATTATTATTGTTATTACTATTAGTATTAATATTATCATTATTATCATTATCATTATTATTGTTGTTATTATTATTATAATTATTATTATTATTATAATTATTATTTTTTCACTATCATAATCATTATTATTATTGTTACTATCATCATTAGTTTTTACTATTAGCAATATTCTTTTTTATTATCAGTAGTAGTGGTAGTAATATCATCATTATTATCATTATCATTATCATTAAAGTTACCATTATTATCATTATTGTTATTATCATAAATATAATGATCAAGTTATCTTTCTTTCATTATCCTTCTGATCATCGCAATCATGATCATCATCATTATCATCTTTATTATCATCACCATCTTAATCCTATTCCTGATTATTATAAGTAATATTCTTATATTTTTTATACCATTCTCATTATCATCATTATCATAATCATATCATCATTGGAGTCATGGTAATTATCTCAAGAAAATTATCATTACTAACTTTTTATTACAATTTCTCTTATTTATCATCATCATCAATATTGTTACTATAATCATCACCCTTGGTGCTAATTGTCTCATAGTAATTGTAGATATATTATGACTGGTTCAATAATTTTACTAGTATCAATACAGCTAAGAGCAGCTGAATAATTTCTGTTGTATTAACAGAGTACATCAGTTTATGATTTTTTTAAATCAAAACCATTATCTTTACCTTCATTATCACATAAATATGGAGTATTTCATATTCTTTTAAAATCTATGCATTACTTCCATACCTAGGTATATGCATTTAATTGTAAATCCCTATTCTTATTTCTCAAACCTCACGGACAATTTAATGCAACTCCTGATATCATTATCTTGTATGTCACCACCAAAATATTCTTTTCATTTACTGACTATTCTTCATGTTACTGTCACACAAGAAATAATGCACAGTAACAATGGATAAAAGAAATATATGATTTATTTACACATTTATATACTTAGCAAGCAGTCGATAGCAAAATTAAACATACAAATATATTACAAAGGGCAGTGAGATCACTTGATATACAAAGTATAAGTGTACAAATTTGAAAAACTTTAAAAAAGTAGAAAATACATTATAAGACATGGGTTCTATATTTTTCACTATATCAAGTTTAATCATTGTAATTTGAGACTCCTATTATTTAGCTCTAACACAGTTTCATTTAAATGTTACCTTTTGTGCAAATGTTACACATATTATTTTATTCATTAGTAACCTAATATCAAAAACAATAGTGTTTCACAAATATATCCACTGGGGTTTATATAGGAGGTATTATTTCAAAGTCACGGCATCTATTTCATTGTTTTTTGTAATTGAAAAAATGTTAGGGAAACAGTTAACGGCAATTAGTTTTCATGTAGTAATAAAATATGTTTATTTTCCATTGAAACCTGTATATAGTCTATGCTCATTTATTTCTTTTATCTGTGTTGTATCATTAACAGAAAATTTACAATTAAATGCTTTTTGCAACTGAGAAACTAATGAAGCCCCCTAAATGAGTAACCTTTTCAAACTAAGCAAAAATAATGATGTTCAATTCTTTTTGAGTAACATGATGAATGAAATCAAAGTAAAGTTTCTGTTCCCTCCTGTGCAAAAAAATTCTAAAAGTAATTCCAAAATGTCATATCTTTTATATTATACTCCTTTTAAAACACACTTTTATGTACTTTGCTTTATTGCAAAGTCTCAATAATTTTATAGCAAACTTTTGTATATCCAGATATGCCCATTTCCACGGCAAAATGGTTGTAGTCTATCTTATATATTATGTAAATGAAATGAAAAATCTCTTAATAAAATGCTTATTGATGAAATTCTGAAAGATGTAAAATAAAATATCTATATAGACAATGCAAATGAGCAAAAGTTAAAATAACTTAAAATAAATGACAATATACAATAATATTCATACATATTCACTGTAAAAATGTACTGTTGGTAGGTAAGACCAAACCATACAAATCCTATTTCCTGAACTTAACCATTACATTTCAAATTCAAATTACCAAATAAAATTATTTACAGTTTTGTGCCAACATGGAACCACTTAAATAAATATAAATAAATCTATGGGTGTATAATCTGTTATATACAGGCTCACATCTGCTTCCACACAAAATATGTGATAAATATGCAAAATTTCTGTTATTCACTCTTTAGCACAAACATAGTTAGACATGGAGTTGTAGGTAAAAAAGCAAAACATACAGCACTATCTATACACATCATGATAACATTACAATTATTATACATGATACACACTTGCAGTACAATATACATACATGCATGCAAGCACATATTAATGCACGCACACACACACACACGCACTCAATCACTCATTCATTCATTC
>NC_091556.1:31265987-31273487 GCF_042767895.1 Penaeus vannamei | reverse complement strand
GGGCATGAGGGGGCGAGGAGGGAACTGAAGACGAATCCGTGAGGAAAGATGTAGAAGACATGGGGATAGTATGGGGAGGGAAGTAAGGTGGATGAAAGGAGAGGGAGTAGGGAGCAGACGGGAGGTTAGTAAAGGTGACGTGGAAGCAAAAAGAGAGGAAATGGAGGATAAACGTAGTCGATAGAGTTCAAGCTAGCACAGAAGGCTACACAGATCGTAAGCGGGGTTTCCGACGCCGGTGGGGGGTCGAGAGGGAAGGGGAGTGGGAAGGTGACTGAGGCAGAAGGGAAAAAAGAAAAGGGAAAGTGGATCGGGTCGTGGTTTAATAAGGTAATGATGTGACTCGACTGAGAACGGACGTCGCCACCGCTGGATAGTGGAATAAAGGTCGTGAAATTACGGTTGAGTAACGCCTTAGGACTGAGTCACATGGTCCCATAACACACAGGATTAAAGATAACTAATCTAATTCTAAAAAAAAAGTAAAAAAAAAAAAAAAAATGAAAAGAAAATAAATGCCTAACAGATCTTTCCCAAAAGTACAAAATGAAATAGAATAAAACAAAAGACAGTGGAAATATGACGACCCAGTACCACGGTCACGGAGGCCCCAGATTGCACGTTGAAGCGAAGGGCCGATTGGAAACGGGTGAATAGATGAGAAGTTAATGAGGTCGGCGATGGATAAGGATTAGAGACATCGCAAGGCAAGATTAGGGGACGGACTCGGGGTTCAATTTGCTGAAACTAATGGTGTGTGGTGATCATTTTCGAAGAGGAGGCCTTCTCTCTCTCTCTATCTTTCTCTCTCTTTAACTCTTTAACTCTCGTCCTTTCTCTTTCTCTTTCTTTTTTTTATGTCTTTTTCTCTTGCCCTCTCTCTTTCCTTCTCTCTCTCTCTCTCTCTCTCTCTCTCTCTCTCTCTCTCTCTCTCTCTCTCTCTCTCTCTCTGTCTTTCTCTCTCTTTAACTCTATCTATCTTTCTCTGTTTCTCTCTGTGTCTTTCTCTCGTCCTTTCTCTTTCTCTTTATCTGTTTTTATGTCTTTTTCTCTTGCCCTCTCTCTCTCTCTCTCTCTCTCTCCATCTTCTTCTTCTCTCTCTCTCTCTCTCTCTCTCTCTCTCTCTCTCTCTCTCTCTCTCTCTCTCGTCCTTTCCCTTTCTCTGTTTTTCTATGCCAATTTCGCTTGTCCTTTCTCTCTCTCTGTCTGTCTATCTATCTATCTCTCTTTCCCTTTCTCTTCTCCTTTTATTTCTCCTTCTTCTTCCTCTTTTCCTTTCACCTTTCCCTTTAGCTTTCCTTTTTTACTCCTCCTCATTCACCTTCCCCTCTCCCTCTTCCTATTGCTCTTACATTTCCCCTTCTTTTTTCTCTCCCTCCCCCTACCCCTCTTCCTCTTCCAACCTTATCGCTCCACCTTTTCCTGTTTCTCTTCTTCTCATTCATCCCTCTCGGCCTCTCCACCCTTCTCTTCCTCTGCCTTTCCTTCTCCCTCTTTTTACCCAGTCACCTCATCCTCTAATTCTCCGTGCTTTTTCCTCCTCATCATCTTCCTCTCTGTGTTCCTCTTCCTCTTCCTCTTTCACTCCCTCATCCTTTCCCTTCTTCCTCTGGCCTTTCATTATCACTGTAATAATATGCACAGTTCCCTTTCAGAATTCTCTCACAACGGAACACTGCATCAGTTTGTGGCGAAATTTCACCTTGTAATTTCTCCTTGTCATAACTACGAAAAAAAAGAAAACACATTTACGTCTTCGAAGAAACCATGTCATGATTTTTCTGTTTGCAAAACGTTGATTAATAGTGACATTAAATATGTAAAAACAACAATGGTAACCTTGTCATTAGTAACAAAAAAAGTCAACAGGAGGAGGGAGGGAGGGAGGGAGGGAGGGAGGAGGGAGGGAGGGAGGGAGAGAGAGAGAGAGAGAGAGAGAGAGAGAGAGAGAGAGAGAGAGAGAGAGAGAGAGAGAGAGAGAGAGAGAGAGAGAGAGAGAGAGAGAGAGCGATAAAGGAAGAGAGAGAGAGCGAGCGATAAAGGAAGAGAGACAGGCAAAGGCAGACCCAGAGAGAAAGACAGACAGACAAGCAAAACAGACAGACAGCTCAAGTAAAAGAAAGACAAAGACACATAAATAACGAAAAGGAGAACGAGAGAGATACAGAGAGAATCATGAATTTGTAATTACACTCGCCCGTCAGAGGTCCCGAATCTAATTTCAGAGAGTGAGCGTGTCCGAGAGAAAGAGAGAACGTTCAGTGGCAAAATATTCGACCTCCGCGAAGCACCGGGGAAAGAAAGGGGACGAGAGAAATACAATAAAGTGGGAAGAAGATGGAGGACGAGAGCGAGACGGTTTGTGACGTGATTTTCTTTTTTTTTTTTTTTTTTTTTTTTTTGCAACAGCATGGCGTCTGTGTTCATTAGAGCTGATGTAATTTCACGTGCATGATAGTAGCATGATAAAAGGAGATTTTATGCATGAGAAAGTAATTATGTCCTGCATGCCCAGCCTTGCTATAAAAGTTAGCTTCCCCATCTAAAATACTTTATACAAATTATGTATAATAACCTCTTATCTTCTCCACAGACATCGCACCCTACACGCGCACACGCACACACACAAACACACACACACACAGCGAGAGAGAGTGAGAGAGAGAGAGAGAGAGAGAGAGAGAGAGAGAGAGAGAGAGAGAGAGAGAGTGAGATAGAAAGAGAGAGAGAGAGAGAGAGAGAGAGAGAGAGAGAGAGAGAGAGAGAGAGAGAGAGAGAGAGAGAGCGTGAAAGTGAGAGTGAGAGATAGAGAGTGAGAGAGAGAGATAGAAAGTGAGAGAGAGAGAGATAGAGAGAGAGAGAGACTGGGAGACAGACATGAAAAAAGTAAAGGTCAAACACCTTCAAGGCAAGAGTTTGTAAAATCGCAACCGGGATACAATCATAACGTCATTTCCGCCGGAAGCAACACGAGCGGACAATTTGGCGAAGAGCGCAGCTGAAACATCTCGCGTCGTCCCCCGAACCGGCGCGGCGGCTGACTGAAGGGACAAGGGCCGAATAAGCAACAGAAAACGGAGAGGCGGCAGACTTCCGTTTTCTTTCACTGTTATTGGGACGGAATAAACGATTTTAGTTTAGTCTGTGCAGTTACACAAACATCAGTAAGAAGACAGGTTATCGAACGCGATATATCATTTATGATACCAAATTATCGGTCATAACACAGAACACCGTATCATACCTCTTTTATCACGTTCAAAGGGAAGACTACAAAGTACCAGCCTCCTGCACAAACCCTAGACACAGGATATACAAATCTCTACAACAGCACTTTGTTCCGCAAGGAGGCAATTATCATCCACCTTTATTGCATGATAATTAATAGTACTTCCTTCATCTGCTGATATTACACTATCAAGGGCACATAAGAGTTCTCCACAGTTCTCGGCCATTCCCTGCATATGGCTCCCAAGACAATTGAAGTTAGCCAGATAATTCTAATGGGATTACGCCAGTAGAGTAAATTCATATCATAGATTTAGTATAATTTCAGTTAGTCTCACCAATTAAATGAGCTTTAACTTCATCAATGAGTTCTAGACTATCGTATCGGAACACTCTAAGCTAGTCTCATCACTTTAACAAAATAGCTACCATCAATCAAAACAATCCTAGTCCCATCAAAATATTACACACTATTATTAACTACTAAACACTACATCGATTCAACAATTAAAAACTGAGCGAAAGGGAACAAAAACATTTAAAAAACGATACCGGATGAATATTTAACCAACGGGAAAAATCTCGACAGGTTAGGGACAGCCCAAGGGAACACCGGAATACCCTGTGGCCAAGGAAGCTTATCCAGGCGCGAAATTTGCTCTCGGAAACAATGGCGGATGGCTTCTATGTTCCCAGATGATTTTCCAGTGATAAACCTTTCTTTTTGCTGACATTAACCCACGTTATAAGTATTTGATTACTTAATGGTAGACTGGTAATTAAGCGTATCGAGATAATGACTACTTCATGACCGCTTGGACAAACTTGGTAATGAAAAGGAATCAGTCAAGCTGAAAAAAGATAACCATATCGTTAGTCAAACACACAAAGCTTACGAAATCAGATTTAAAGATCTTTGATTATATACATATATATATGCAATTATTTTTTTACATATTCATAACTAAACATATATATATAAATATAAATAAATATATATATATATATATATATATATATATATATACATGCTTATATATATATATATATATATATATATATATATATATATATAAATATATATATACACATGCTTTCACATATATATATATATATATATATATATATATATATATATATATATATATATATGCTATATATATATATATATATAGACATACATTCATTCATTTATTCATTCATTAATTCATTCATTCATTTACACACACACAAACACACATATGTATGTGTGTATACATGCATATATATATATATATATATATATATATATATATATATATATATATATATATATATATATATATATGTATATATATATACACATATATATATATATACATATATATACATATGTATATACATTTATATATATATGTATATATATGTATATATAATATATATATATACATATATATACATATATACATATACATATACATATATATATGTATATATATAATATATATATATACATATATATATGTATACATATATATACATATATATTATAATCTTTCTTTTAGAAAACTTTCGCAAATATATATATATATATATATATATATATATATATATATATATATATATATATATATATACAAACTCCTAGACCCGATAAAAATATTAATTTAATGTTACGATTATATAAAGGAGCAAATGAAAGATAAAGAAAGAAAACGGATAGTGTAATGAATACAAAATAGAAGAGCAAAGGAAAAATTGTAAGACAGAAAGAAGTCGTTTTCAGAAGACCATCTGCGGGGTCGATCGCCAACCCCCTAGACGCCCTCGATCACCTTCTACCCTAGGCCTACTGCTTCGGCTGCCTAGGCCTACCCTCGAGCCATTAGAAGCTCCTATTATTTGCCCATTAACGCGGCAATGGGTCACGTACGAGCGCTAACTGTCATTTTCTTGCTCGTTTAGAAATGACCCTCTCGGGACTCGGGAAATTACAGTCGGGGCGATGATAACAAGTTCGTCGCCGTCAATTTGTATGCAAAAGGGAACTATATTTGTAGACGAGGTATGCAAATAGGATATCAAATACTGCCAAGACCTTTTATCCCCAAACAATATCCACCCACTTCCACACTTCCAAATTGGTCGCGTCCCCAAGAGGCCAAGGCGGCGCCGTGACGTGCTGGCAATATCAAGAGCGTAAATTTGTATGTGTATTTTGTGTGCGGGAGGAAGATGGAAGGGGAACGTGGCGGGTCGTCTTTAATATGCTGCGAAAAAGTCCAGGGAAATTGCCGTAATTTATGGTGTTATTTTTCTTTTCTCTTTCTATTGTATTATTATTCTTTCCTGTTCTCTTCGCTGATGATATCATTGCCATATGAATTCCTTGTAAAGTTAATAATAATGACATGTATTGTCTTCCAGAGGAAAAGTTTTCTTGGTAAAACACACGTCTAACTTCTTATTTCGGCTAAACAGTAGTTTCTGCTGGGGAAGAAGGGGGCATATATCACCGTGCACATCTGTCTACTCTGACAGCGGTACCCCAGACTTCAGCAGAAAGCGAACGTCAAAACCGTTTAAAAGTAATCCATCTGCCAGCCAACGCTCGTGGCGTCGGAGTGATGGACCAGCCTGGACGTTCCTCATCCGTCAAAACTTGGGCGTCCAGGTGTGGCTGGCCGGAGGCGCCGCATCAATCAGGAGAGCGGTCAACCGTCGTCTAGAGTAGTCACCGTCTTACCTGACGCCTTTTAGAAGTGGACAAATTATGACAGCCGAGGCCGTGCCGTGACGAAGTTCTGGCATTTCTCTCGCGCGTAAGTCTTCTCGGAATGCATTTGTAATTTACCTAGAATTCCCTGCGGACGTTCTCGAACATCTGCGTCATCGTCCAAAGCGTGATTCATGACCCTTCTTCTGGAGACGATTCAGAGAAAACCCTAACTGTGAACTTTACGCAGCATGAGCGTCCCTATTCCATCTCTTACCCCGAGGTGGCATTTTAAGCGCCCATCCGCACGCCCTCGCCGACGCTCGTAACCCTGGTGATGACGCATCGCCTGCGTCCCGGCGCGGCGCAGCACTTTACGACCAATCTGGCCGCACCAGGTACTCTAGCAACTTATAACGCCGGAACTTCCAGCCTGACAAATCACCCTTACTGCCGGAAGCCTAGCGTGCCACCATACGGCCTGCATCATGGGGGGCGGGAGACACCATAATGGGAGAAGGGGAAGGAACGTTATCACCGCGCACATGAGGTGGCATGGCTCCCCGGAGGACGAACGCATAAGTGACAACAGCGCAGAGTTACGTTCAGAGCGAGACCACCTCCGCAAACAGAGGAAACGCAAGAGATAACTGTACTAAAATCAGCACTATTAAAACAACTGAACTATAGCGTGAAATGGCAACCACGGCGAGAGTAATTCATAATACTGATTCATTACGCCGCAAGGCCGGGCTACGAATTGCCTCCAGCACCATCTAGTGGACCGCAGGGAACTGTTAACCGCAGACACCATCTCATTACCATTCATTATCACCCAAGCCATTTACTGAATTTCGTAATAGTCACCAGCGCTACATACTACACTAAGCGCCGGCCCAACAGCCCCTCTGGCACCGACGTATTACTTCATGGAAACAAGGAAAGGACTGCGATAGGCTCTGGATAAGCCCTGGTGTGGCGAGTCAGTAATTTCCAAATAAGAAGATGAGTAAGCCATCAGCCCTTCCCTCCGGAAAGACCTCGAGCATCATGGTGCGGGGCGTAGCTAACAAAATTCCTTTAGATGTTACTAGTACTAAAATACGATCATAATAATATTATCATGCTTATATCATTATTATAATATTTATAATAATCATCATTACAATTATTATTATTAATATTATCATCATTATTATCATCATCATCATTTTCATTATTATTATCATTATCATTAATATTATTAGCATAACTATTATCATCCTTATCATTGATATTATCACTATTATCATTATTATCATCATTACTACTAATATTATCATTATTATTACTACATGGTCATCACTACTATTAGTATCATTATTATCACCATTATCATCATTGTTATTATTGTTATTATTATTATTCCCATGATAATAATAAGAACAAGAAGAAGAATCACTATTATCATTATCATTATCATCATCATAACAGTAATAACAGTGATAACAATCATAACAATAACAATAATAATGATAAAAATAATAATGATGATGATGATGATGATGATACTACTACTACTACTACTACTACTAATA
>NC_091556.1:31233487-31248487 GCF_042767895.1 Penaeus vannamei | reverse complement strand
CCAGAAGTAAATGTTTAGATGCGATTTTGTTTTATTTATTTATTTACTTTATTGAACTTTTTTTTTGTGGGGGGGCAGTGTTTTCCTTCTCTTTTTCAATTTACCTATTTATCTTTTTACTACTATATATTATACAAATAATCAGTGTCACAAGTATTTCACCAAAGGTCTTGGATTATAGATTATGTTCCTTTTCCACTCTATTCGAACGCCCAATGCAGTTCTTCCACAATCCTTGCCAATCATTCGTATTCATCTAATCCTAACGTCACATATGCTCCCCACGATTATCCTTTCTCTCCCGCAATCTCCTTTCACGTCAGGAATTCTTTCGCAAAACAGCCAAGGCCTTCATCCTCCGCCAGATTCAGCCTTTCACACAACGAACTAGTTTCTGAAGGTATTACCAAGAGGGGAAAATTCCTCGGCCAAACCTGTATAGAGAGAATCAGGAATCGTTTTTGTACGGTTTTGCAAACACTTTCTCTTACTCTGTGAGACAGTAAATCTTCATTGTCATGTTTCAATGATTTTGAATCCCTGCTAACTTCGTATCTACTATGGGTGTGAGATAACCCATCCTGACATTTATCACACCCATTTTGACCCCAGCAAAGATCTATATGAAATAAGAGTTTGTATTAGCGCTATTTCCGACAAATTCCACAATGTGCTAAACAACGCAGTAAAATACAACAAACAACAACACAATAATTTCATTTGAACATCCCAACTCAAGAAGCAATAAGAGTATCATTACAAAAACAAACAGAGATTAATGTATTTTGCGCCTGCAGCAACAGCCATTACTTCTTATCAGCGCCGCTGCTGACAGGCCGTAAACTACAGCAAATAAATCAGGCTTCTTACGCCGTCGGTGAAGCGAATCAGAACGAACGCCATCAAAGAGGAAAGCCTTTGAGGCAGATGTAATATGTGACGTAATATCCGCTCGGTCTAAACTGTACAGGGAAATAAAAGGTACCTTTGTCCTCTCTGAAATGATTGAAGTCAAATATCACGGATATTAGTTGATTTGGCAACTTAGCAATTCAAGATTCATGGAAGTCGATGCTTTGGACAAATGGCTTTATAAACGACGTGAAGAATAATCCGTTTCCTCCAAATCTCATTCCTTTGACGCCACGCAACACCTCTTTGACCTTTTTGCGACAAATGCAATACGAGGGATGCTCCAAGAGGAAAGGAAATGAGATTTTGCTCTTTCTCCAGGTTATGAGTGACGAAACGAGTCCCTTGATTTTTAGGTATGCAAATCAGATACGTCAGACAAACTACATTAAAAGTATTGAGTATATGCAACCTGACATCACAACATAGCCGGGGAACATTGTTAGTAAAATGGTAATGGTATATGATACTAGTTTTGAAACGAAGGAAAATTATTACCATTAGTGGCAACACTATATACATAGGAAATTAAGTCCTCAATACGAGTTCCAGTTAAAGCTAGCTTTAAATTAGCTTTACACATTGGAAATTGGCTTTAGAATAGAGGGGAAAATAGGGTTTACCATGACAGTAAAACTACCATGGAAGAGGAATACTTAGTAGGATAACATGAGGCGTATTTAACAAGTAACATGAGGCGTATTTTAAAGTGTCACACGCAACAGCAAAAATAAACGAGCATATCTTCGAAAACTGAAAAGAAGCTCCAAAACAGACAACTGTGAAAGCAACCTGCAGGCGCGTGCGTGTGGCGAGGACAGAGGGCGTGAACCTGAAAAGTGGACGTGGTGTAAGGGTGGCGGGGGGCGCTGAGGTATGGCAGTCCTCCAAGGCTGTGCGCCGGGTCTCCAGGACTGGTTCTCCTGGAGACAGTGACCCTACGGCAGTCAGAGCCGGCTAATTAATAGTCAGAACACTTCCTCAACAGCATATGCAGAATTATTATAGGCTGACATATTATGGGATTCAGCGTATATGATGCACAACCATTTCCTCATTCAAATGGGGTTATCCTTGTTTAAATTCTTTTGTTTTGTTTTAATTAATATTTGCGTCACGTGGAAATATCATTATCACTTCATTCCGTGGGATCATTTGGTTCATTATAAATATGTTGAATGACAGAGAGAGAGGGCAAGAAAAAGTATTTGCAAGAGTTGTAAAAGAGAAAGCAAAGCAAAGAAAAGAAAGTGTGTGCATGTTTCTGAGTACATACACATGTATATAAATACATGTGTGTGTGTGTGTGTGTGTGTGTGTGTGTGTGTGTGTGTGTGTGTGTGTGTGTGTGTGTGTGTGTGTGTGTGAGTGTGTGCATTCACATTCCCACCCGATACTTGAGTCATGTTTAGCTTAGAAAGTAAAATGCCAAGACATGTAACAACCTTTGTTACTACGGAAAGTTAACATTATCCAAATCCTTCGCACAGCAGTTTTCAAGAGCACTTTCCTCCGCGCTGCCGCCTCCAGGTGACGAAACAAGCAATCGTTCCCCCCAGATCGCCGCGAGACTTCCGCCAAAGACGCGAACCTCGGCAGCGGCTGGAGAGTAGCTGGAGCAGGAGGTGCCGTGACTCGAGGGCGAGGTGGGGCCAGAGTGACGCTTGAAACCAACACCGTGGGAGATCAGCGAACCTTACAAAATCCCGTCATGGCGGCCATGTATCAGGTGGCCTTCCCCGGAGACCTACTTGGCATAGCCACCAAGTGCAGGTCTAGGACTAACGTTTTCTGGTCCGGCGTGAGGATCGGAGGACATCGCTGTTCCCTCGGAGGTCTCAAATTATATCACTGTTTTACCGTTATCTAAATTCTACAATCAGATTGCATGTTTCTCGTAATTATACTTGTCAAAACATTTATCGCATTTTTTATTCATATTAGATATTCGGCTTTCGTTTGAAATATACTAACAATTATATCTTCACCTTTGTATCGTCCGTCCTTTTGAAGTGAATGCCAGGTAGTCTTCCTTGTCTTCACAGGTGATAGGATGTCCAGCTACAACAGTAGAGCCTCCACTGTTTTACAGATTTTCCAAGACGAATTCAAAAGAGTCAGACGCTAACATGACCTTGATACAAAGAAAAGCTCTACTGTGACCCCCACCTCTACATTTGTTAATTAGCGTGACCAGGTATCGGATACGAGGCACGCCATCCCGGTCCTTCATCCACGACCACCACCGACACGTGATCCCGTGTCCTCTTGTAACCCTAGCTAACCGGGTTTTGAATCGAGAGGATTTTTCACTTTTATCACCACAGCCTTTATAATCATTAGTATTTTTTTATGATCCTCCCCAATTACAAAGCGATATCATTGTTATAAATTAATTCACGGAACCAGTGGTCATTAAGGTCGTTTTCATCGCGACATATGTTTGAGTGACATCTAGTATATAATTGCTATGGCATGACTGTCACAAGTGCTAACCCGATACTGCACTGGAGCGGACGAGAACATCTTCCTGATATGATATTTATTACCATCATTATTAACATTACAGTTGTTACTGCCGTTCGAGTTTATCACTGTCTTTCCCTGTGTGTGACTTTGCATGAGTACGTATAGTTGCAAACCATTTTTTCTATCGTACTCTTACTTCTGTAATGTTTCAGCACTTAATATTGGTGCTCACTCGACCCAAGGGTTACAAGCATCAGCAGTACAGGACAACTTTCCTAAGCTATGAATTTCCCTTGTTGCTAGTGTATCATGTATCTCCGCCCTAAAATGTTTAAAAAATGTAAAATTCGTGGTTTTCTGCAAAAGTCTGTTTGCACACGAGGATTATGCTAGCTTTGCCTTCACGCTCATGGGTTTTACTTATTTTACAGTGTGGCAAATTTTTAACTATGTCAGTATTTCTTTTTCTCTTCTGGTACCTGTTGTTCAACTTTTAGGACAGTATCTTTATTCCATTAACTGACATATTTCCATTTTACTTCAACTTCAGTGTTTGCATTAAGGTTTTTTGTAGTATTTAAGAGATTCATGCCCTATTCAAATACACATACATACTGTATGCGTGGGTATATAAATATATCTATATATGTACATATATATTCATATATAGATACACATATACATACATGCACACACACACACACACACACACACACACACACACACACACACACACACACACACACACACACACATATATATATATATATATATATATATATATATATATATACTTATATAGTCATATATACATATATATATACATACATACATACATTCATGTGTGTGTACGCATATACATACATGTCTGTGTTAGTGTGTTTATACATATATATATATATATATATATGTATATAAATATATGTGTATGTATGCACGCACACGCACACACACATATAACTACCTACAAAAACAGAAACCGCGGGCAACTCCCGCACCTGCGACGTGCACGTGGGCGATGGCCAGCATGGTTTCGAGTCCTAAAAAGGCCGGTTGTCGACAAGGGTTCCGACACAGTTCGTCGATGCGGTTAAAGTTGCTGTCCCGCATTGCAGGTGGCTCGTTTCGTTTCGCCTTTTTATATTCTGCTCATATGCCATGCGTCGTCGCAAATACAGTGGCAAGATGCAAGTTCACGAAGTAGTTTTCTCATTGGATGGAATGCGGTCGCCTTGCTCCCTCGGTCTTGCACTCTGACCCGGCGTGACCTAGGTCGTGCTTCGTCTTCAAAACACCCAAACGATCTCTACAACACGTATCATTTTTCTGCTCTCTTATTATACTTATCATTTCCTCACCCGCGTGGCCTTCCCCCTCCTTCACATCTTCGTCAGGGCAGGAAGTTGGCAGTCTTTCGCCTTGCAATGATGCAGCCCAGCAACAGAGGTCATTCTTAATCATATAATAAGAGGGGAAATTTCTACACACTCTCGCACGTTGCATAATATATAAATCTGAGCACTTTACACGTCAAGAGTCAATAACCATCTTGCAACAAAGGCTATCAACAAGAGGCTCTGTTTCGTATCTGTCGAGAATAGCTCCTTATACGGAACGCGAAATCGATATCCGCAAAAGGAAACAGCCCATGAATTAAAATGTATACACGAGATCTGGCATCATTGCATACGGACACACACACACACACACACACTGGCGCGCGAACAAGAAACCTTTTATTGCATCGCCTCTCTTCATCCTTATCTTATTCATTTCCTTTTCTCATGTTTCCTTCACCTTTATCATTATTATTGTTATGATAACCATTGCCACAATTATCACCGTCATCATCTCATAATAGAAATGGTTATTGGTATCATCAACATCGTCACAAATCATTATTCTATTTACCAGGACTAGGCATTATGGCCATTTGATAAAAATGCCAATTAACTGACAATGAGCATGATAATAATCATTAGTTATAATTCCATTATCCCATTGCTTTCATTATTACCAGCAGTTATCGTTCTCATTTCTAACACCGTTATCGTTGTCACTATATGTCTTCATCAACATCACCTCCTCCTCTCCGCGAGCAGGCCTGGCGAATGTCTGCCGTCCTCCCCCCCGTCTGTTGATGATGGGGTTTTAGGGCGGGGGAAAGGGCGCCCATCGATCTCATCACAAATACCTCCTACAAGTGGGCGAGGGAGGGAGGGAGGGAGGGAGGGAGATGGGGAGAGGGAGGAAGAGAGAGAGGGAGGGAGATGGGGAGAGGGAGGGAGGGAGGGAGGGAGGGAGGGAGGGAAGGAAGGAAGGAGAGAAGGAAGGAGAGAGGGAGGGAGGGAGGGAGAGAGAGGGAGGGAGAGAGAGGGAGGGAGGAAGGAAGGGAGGGAGGGAGGGAAGGGCGGAGGGGTGCCCGTGAGAAGGGGGAGGGAGCGGGAGAGTTTGGGCAGGGGGTCGTTGGGATGCTCAGGAGGAGGACGAGGGAGAAAGGGGGGTCGCGGGGTAGGGGGAGAAAGGGGTCGCTGGGAAGGGGTTACCGAACCGGGAGGAGGAAGACAGGGGAGGGGAGGGGATGGCAGAGGGAGGAGGAGGGCAAGGGGAGGGAATAAGGAACCGGGAGGAGGAGGACAGGGGAGGGGAGGGGATGGCAGAGGGAGGAGGAGGGCAAGGGGAGGGGATAGCAGAGGGAGGAAGAGGACGAGGATTGCTGGGAAGAAGGGGGAGAGGAGGAGGCACTTGAGAGGTCAAGCAACAAGGATCAACACTCAGGCCCTTGATATCACCCTAACGTTATAGAACTGGCCCTCGACTCGACGGACAGCTCGCATTTGGAAGTGGTGGTCCTGGGAGGGGGGAGGGGGGTCTAGGCTCCTGCGTTTGGGTTCTTTTTAGGGTCAGATTACGTTCAGATTACGGCGGGATCGCGATTTAGGACGAGCATCTGGAAATCAGGGGTTTGCATATGAAACGAGGGATGGCATGGCATTAACATCATTCCTACGTCCTTATCGTAAAATGGATAAGAAAGTAGGACATGGATTCCATCGTATTCATTATATATATATATATATATATATATATATATATATATATATATACATATATATAAATATATATAAATATATATAAATATATATATATATATATATATATATATATATATATATATATATATATATATGTATGTATGTATGTATATATAAATGCACAGATGTATAGATAAAAAGATGAATATGACTAAAAATCTATCTATCAATATATATATATATATATATATATATATATATATATATATATATATATATACATGTGTGTGTGTGTGTATAGATTGATACATACATACACACACACATAAATACACACACACACACTTATATACACATATACATATATATATATATATATATATATATATATATATATATATATATATATATATTTATATAAATATTTATATAGATAGATAGATAGATAGATATGCATACATATAGGTATACAGATACACAAACAATCAAATGTACTTTACAGTACAAGTATATATGTATGTATGTATGTATGGAAATGATAACAATGACGGGCCATATCAATAACCATAGAGTAGACCATTATCTATTACAGTAATAAGAGCCAAGTACCATAGGAAATTACCGTATAAAATTTCCATTGCTGTTATCTATGACACCATTACTGATGCCGAGCACGGGCGCGCCGGCTTGTAGCTTTCCAGACAAGGGCACAGGGCGTCGCTGCGGTGCCGGCGGGACTCGATGACACGCCGTCCTCCTGCCTGTTCCTGCGGGGCCCCGACGGCATTCCGGCGATGTTCTGCACTCTTTGTTCTCGTCGGCGGACTCGGCGAAGATAGCGCGGATGTTCTTGTAACGGTCTCGCGCGGCCGTTACAGCGCCGTGATTCGAATGCACAAGTGTGTTACGTGAGGCCCCGGCTGAATCGGGATGAATAATGCATAGCGTCACCTGGACTTTTGTTTGACTAATCATGCAGATCATTTCACGGTCCGCGTCGCTTTCCAACGCCAGACTTCCATGCGATGACATTTTCATTCCCGTCAGGTCATCACATTAAACGCTTGGCCTCAGCGCAAATGAATACCCCTCCTTAGCAGCCAAAGCCCGAAAGGGTTAGCTGTTCATGAGGCCAATCCTCGGAAAGGATTCCCGCACAAAATGCAAACCAGTCGTAAAAAAAATCCAATTAATGGTGGACATCCCTGGCAAATAACTGGGCAGGTGATAACGAGCATGAGGCATAGACCCTGAAATAGTAACCCATGTTGATCATTTGTTCCGTTCAGGGAAGTTTATGGTATGGCATGAACATAGCGATCGTTACACGACAAATGAAAACAGTTGTTATCACATTAAATTCAGAAAACGAGACTATTTTTTTTTTCTTTTAAGCTGATACTCCGTAGCAGGTGGCGCCGCTGTGTCTGGGACCAGGGAGGAGGGGAGGGAGAGGGTGACGGGGGGGAAAAACGTGCCCGGACAGGACAAACAAACACGTTTTACTCGTTGAGTGTTTACTGGCACGGGCCGGTAACACATGGTACATCTTTGACACGTCGGCATTAGCTACGAGGAAGCCAGGCTCCTCAGGTTACTCCCCTTTGTGCCACGCGCCGTCTGTTACTTCTGATTATTTATTTAAGCGATTTACTTCCAACGTACATGCTGTGAAACTCACTGCATCGATGAAAATGACAAAACTCCATCAACACCTCTTCTGTCTTTCTAAAACCTTCACCTCGTATCATGTCTTTCTTTCATGTCACACTCATCATTTATTTACTCCTCCTACACCATCCTTCTGCAATATCCTCTTCACCTCGTATCTGCCAGGGCTCTCCTCCCCGCCCCCCTTTATCCGACCAGCCTGAAACACCCCTTTCATGCCACTTCCTCCTATCACTCCCTCTCCTTCCTGCCGACACTCCCAAAGCAGAGTGCATGTGTATCTCTGCGGGGTACATCTATCGCCCCTCCTCCACGCCACTCGCTCGCGCCGACCCACGCGCCTCCACACCTCCTCCACGCCACACTTTCGTCCCGACCCACCAACCTCCGCCCTGTCCATCCCCACGCCCACACGCCCACACTTCGCAACGGTCTCGATAATGACACGTTGGCCGAGGCGAGCATCCCTCGGAGATTATCACCGTTCCGCACGAAACGAAAGTCTAATTGCAGTTCACAGAGTGTTGAAGAAAGTGCACTGAAAATGGCCACTGACGCCAATGAACCCACGCGTTGTCGACATGCAAGCGAAGTGATGTCTCTCTCTTCCTGTTCTGTAAATGATATGCTGTTGATGCGCTTTAAATGACATAATTAGACCAACTGATATAATTGGACTTCGCCTATTCTTTGAAGGTGAGCGTCACCACTTGTGCTAAAAGGGACAGACACACAGCATCTAATTGGTATGCAATAGATCTTGATTTCGGGCAGGAGGCTGCAATCATGACTACAACTGATCATGCTGAGTCACTGCATTCAAACTCCTCAGTTCGCATAATAGGCGAGAACCTCAAAACAGGTTGCAGGTTGAGGAAGCCAAAGCAGGTCAAAAGTCACTACCTGGGAATGCAAAGGTGGTATTCGCACATGCAGGATGTGCGATATACAGTGAGCGAACACTGTTGGTGCGCTCGCCCATTCAGAATGTACTTAACGCCGTCAGTGTGAGGTTGTGTGAATGAGTGAATGACAGGATCTGTCAAGTGAATGTATGTGCAAAAATAAAGGTCGCAATGTAATACAAGTAAAAATAATCCACTCAACATTTCTTATATCAAACTCAGTTTCGATAGACAAACATTCAATCATTTGAGAGGAAGCACAACGACAGCGTAGAGATTTGTTTACATGTTTATCTTTCGTCCAATTTCATCCGGGCCCTTGAGGAACGCTGTCCAGAAATGACAAGCCAAGCACGTATTCACATTTCATCTAATGTACTGAGCACTATATGGCGCTTATAAGGAAACATAATGCATTTATTAATCTTTTTACAAGACTTTTGACTTGTAACTGTACGAACTCTTCATCTCAGAAATGCACTCCAATGGGGTAAAAGGGATACTTAGGTAATTAACGACTTTCTTACACTGGCAAATATTCTACGGCTTTTCAAATACCTTTACAATTTGTCCTACCACGCCGTCATAAATACTTGCAAAAATGCTGTAGACTAGATATTGCCATGATAAATCTATTTTCTTTTTACATTTATTCCCTTATCAGTGTATACGCTAAGTAAATAATCCGGTACTTCGCATTCTTAATACTTACCAATTGTTGACAATGATGAACAGTAACGCAGTATACCTTTCCATTTGTCGATCATTAAATGTAGATAGACTGAGGACTCCAGACCTTCCTCAATGGAGAGCACGGAGAGTCGACTCGATTCTCCTACTTCCAGGCAAACCCTAATCGATAACAAACAATGACAGTAATCGCAAACTCACAGAAACTCGGACATGTGACGGAAAGAATCCTCTTCTCTTTATTTTCACCCAGTCATATTCCCCGACTCTCCTTGCCCATCCTTACCACACTCCGGGGGTCTCGTGGGCACCGACCTCTGACACAACAAATAACATCTGCCAATACAATAACAGTATGATACTGCCAACAGAAAAGGGGCTAATCGATAATCGGTATGAAAAGCAAGGGGGCTGAGCAACCTCGCGGGCACTTGCACACACACACACACACACACACACACACACACACACACACACACACACACACACACACACACACACACACACACACACACACACACACACACACACTTTTCTGATGCTCTTTCTCTTAATAATTTCCTGTTTCAAATAATAATACATTTTCCTTTTCTTACTTTTCTTTTTTATTTACTCGTAGTCATAATTACGGTTTCTTTCACATGTCAGCGTCATTTCCTCGAGGCGTATTATTTCAGCACATTTTCTATTTCCCTTCTCCTTGTTTCCTCGTTGTCTTCTCTCTCTCTATCTTTCTCTTCTCTTTCACTCCTTCGGGGCCATTGCCCTGCGAGACGCGGGTTGGCGTGGGCAAACCCCGTTATAGTGATCTTTCCGCGCTTTCCTTTGACCTGGCAACTGATATCGAGGCTTTGCCATAAATCATGCACACAATGAAACTGGCTTTGTTCACCAGATTTTATTTCGGTTTATTTTCCTCCAGAGGCCTTTGGTCGCGTTGCATAAATATTCATTCAAAATTTCGAAACCAACCTAATACACATTTCAAAACTTTCCCCGAGTGTAAAAGAAGCCTCTGGGCAGCTTCACACCGTTTGATTATTTCCTTTAGAAAGCTTGCTAACTTTTACGAAGCTATATTATTTTCTTACTGAACCTCTCGTCCGCGCGCGACGACGCTGGACTCTGACCCAGGTCCCACAGGCGGCGGAAGACCATCTGTCTAGACGGAAGGGGAAAGGACACTGTCTCGCTCTGTCATAAAGTGACGCAAGAGATGATCATCGGCTCGGGACAGTACCCACGCAAAAGGGATTCCCCCTCTCTCAGACGGGGCGTTTCCTAATCAATAGTTTGTGTAGCGACCAGCTCCAGCCTACAACTCGACCGTCCTGCAGGCCCAGAGCTCTGTCTGGCGCGCCAAATCTCTTATTTCAAATAATGTATGCCCGATAGCCGGCAGAAAGCATCCTAAGCGGCATTTAAATCACAACGTACCTCCATTTTTAAAGGGCTTCTATCCGGCACCTACGAACAAATTTAAAATATATAACTAATCGGCTAACTTTGATGCTACTTATAAAATGTTAAGTTTTAAGGTACTCACCAGTCAGTGCTGCATAGAAGAACAGAATCCAGAAATATTCTTTTCTTACACTAAACATGTTTAAAGATCCCATTGTACACGTGCTATGAAGCCGGAGTCGAAAGATCGAACACTCCCACCAGACTCTGATTCACCACTGACAGCTACGCCAGCCAGCAGCCTGCGCCACGCTACTCGCGCTATAGACGCCAACATCAACAGAAAACGGGCATTCATGGAAAACAAATGCGCATCGTATGAACTTGCCGGATGCGATTCTCGTGTATTTTACAATGTGCTGATGCTTTAAATAGAGTTCCAATACTGTAACACATAAAATGTTATTGTGTCTTTTCTAAACAGTGACAGGATGTGAATTCGCCTGCAGCGCACTATACCAATGTTGCGATTTGTGCCTAAACGTTTTATATTTCTCTCCCTTTATCAGTGGAAGTTTTAATTTTACTTAGTGAAACGAAATAATTTGAGAGAAGCACACACACACACACATACATACATATATATATATATATATATATATATATATATATATATATATATATATATATATATAGTGTGTGAATATAGAAATATATATATTTATATATACCTATATATATACATATACATATATATACACAGTAATGTATATATATATAAATTTATATATGTATGTATATATATATATACATATATACATACAAACATATATATATATATATATATATATATATAAATAGTGTGTGTGTGTATATATATAAAAGTATATATATTTATATATACCTATATATATTCATATACATATATATACACATTAATGTACATATATATAAATTTATATATGTGTATATATATATATATATATATATATATATATTCATATATATATGTATATATATACATATGCATGAATGTATGCACATATGTATATATACATATATATACATATAATTATCTATATACATATTAATTTATTCATTTATTTACATTTTCAGATAGATGAACAAACACACAGTAAGCTCATGTATATATACACACGCGACTATATATACATTCACATACATACATATATATGTATATATATATTCATACACACACATGTGTATAAATAAAAGATATATATATATATATATATATATATATATATATATATATATATATATATATATATATACGGATATATGTATATGGACCCGAGGATGGAATCGAGGACGATTCCGAAAATGATGTCTCACTTTCTTCAATAAATCTAGTTTGTGCATTGTGGGTTTTTCTACCAAATGTGTATATGTATATATATATATATATATATATATATATATATATATATATATATATATATATATATACATTTATGCACATATATATGAGTATAAACACACAATTTTCATTTGACCATCAATATCGGCTTCAAGATGTAAGTATAGATTAAAATGTTATTTCTAAACACATCGAAAAAAATACAAATACATAATTTCTAAGTTGAAACTTTTCTTCAAGAAACATGAATGAAGAATATATATTGCAACCGAACCTAGGAAGTAACTGATCAATATGACACAAAGAAGGTAGGAAATCAGTGATGCAGACCTAAAAGTGGTAAGCGCTGAAATTCTCTCTCTCTCTCTCTGTCTCTCTCTCTCTCTCTCTCTCTCTCTCTCTCTCTCTCTCTCTCTCTCTCTCTCTTTCTCACTCTCTCTTCCTGTCTCTCGTCTCTCTCTCTCTCTCTCTTTCTCACTCTCTCTCTCTTTCTCCCTCCCTCCCTCCCTCGCCCCCCCTTCTCCCCCTCTCTCTCTCTCTCTCTCTCTCTCTCTCTCTCTCTCTCTCTCTCTCTCTCTCTCTCTCTCTCTCTCTCTCTCTCTCTCTCTCTCTCTCTCTCTCTCTCTCTCTCTCTCTCTCTCTCTCTGTCTCTCTCTCTTTCTCTCACTCTCTCTCTCTCTCTCTCTCTCTCTCTCTATCTATCTATCTATCTATCTATCTCTCTCCCTCCCTCCCTCTCTCTCTCTCTCTCTCTCTCTCTCTCTCTCTCTCTCTCTCTCTCTCTCTCTCTCTCTCTCTCTCTCTCTCTCTCTCTCTATATATATATATATATATATATATATATATATATATATATATATATATATATATATATATATATATATGTCTTCTTTTAATCCGTCTATAAAAAGAACTTCAAGAGGAAGAGGCACTTAAATAACTGTGTTCGAATTCCTGAATTTTTGTACATTAAAGGGGGACATGAGTGAAATATATTGCTTTGATTGTTCCGTGTGTAGCAATTTTCTTTGTCCCAAAATAGTGAAAGTATTGTTCTTCTAAATAGCAGCTATGATGATAGTACATTATCATTGGCAGGGGCGTGAATGGGCGTCCGTAGGGGGTCTGACACCTCTCCAGCCCTGAAAAGACCTAGCCTTTGGAACAATATCAGGGAATTAACGCCATTTATCGGACAGAAACAGCGAGGTAGAAGGCCATGGATCCTAGCGCGCGATTTGAGGTTACATACAATAGCTAATTGTGTCTTTTGTGTGGATGTAATCTTTAATAAGTTTGATGAATATTTATGATAATGTGTGTAAAACAAAGATTCTTCTTTTCTTAAAAATAAGTAAAAAATATGATAGCCATGCTCATTGATAAGTAAAGGTAATAATGATAATCATGAGAATAATTGAAAAATTGATGATACTGACTTTATTTGTCAACATACTTAATGATTCATTGATGGTTCTGATTTGATACGTATTGTTAATGATAATGATGATAACAATAATTGAGGATGAGAAGAACAGATATCATCGATAAATGAAATTAAAAATGAATTCAATGGGTATTTTTAAGGATAACATCGCTATCTTAAGAGAAAAGTTATAAGATAAGGAACGTAAGAAAAATTATATAAGGGTACCCTACAATATTACGTTTTCTGCAGTACTACACTTCCAAATGTTTTCTATTATGTATTAAGGGTAGACTTATTTAGATTTGAGGCCATGCCGTATCATACTTAACTTGAACAGTAATTTAAGAACATAAAGTTTGTTTGTGCCTGAGCACTGTCTGCAAACACTAATTAGCTGCAATGATTAAAAATATCGCAATAGATTTATCAAACATGAGCCTGTTCGTTACAAAATTCGTACTCAAAAACTGTTAGTTATATTTCACACCCATGATCCGTTTGCCAAAACTACCTAAGATGCCTATGATGATACTCGATTACATGCACATGAGTGAAAAATACATTCTCCCTGACCATTGCTTTTCAGGTAAAGTGAAAATACGAAATTTAGATAAAATAATTGTTGTATGAACAAAAATATTTGAAGAGTGATTCAAACATGAGATTCCTTGCACATTGTTATATGGTGTCTCTATCAACCGTCACATTCTGTAGTCCTTACTTTCCCAAGAATTCTAATATCTTACAGTTACAGCCATTATTAGGATATAAAGTAAAAGACTTTTTAAGTCTAGGCACACCGACATATTGCACTTTCCCTATTTTTTACAATACGGGGTATATTGTTTATTTCGGCATTCAGCTAGAATAAGGCATTAGTTTTTTCAACAATCAGATATAACGATGCAATATTATTGTTTGTATTGTGATGCTGGCCGGAGCTGGGTCATCGTTTCACATTTCGAAGTCATTGTACTCGTCGATGTGCATGTTGAATATATTAGTTATTCCTTGACGCTGACGCCTTTACGTTTTCTTTGTCTGTTCATATGATGTCTATTATCAAGGGTACTTTACAGCCTTGTTGTTTTTCGTTTTGATTCT
>NC_091556.1:31225987-31228487 GCF_042767895.1 Penaeus vannamei | reverse complement strand
ATTTTTGTAGATATATATTGTATTGCACTAGCAGTGTAATATAAACAATAGAATATTAAATTTCCCATGTTAATTGCTTACGTGGGTAGTTACTGACCAGCTAGTGATCGTTCGTAGCTCCCCCCCCCCCCCCCACCGTCTTGAGGCCTACCCTTGTTCCTTGGGAGGATTGCCTCCTTCACTCCTCCGCCGCCAAAGGCCTGGGCAAGACCTCTCTGCCATTTTGCCGTTTTTCTATTTTTGGGGTTGTCTATTTCTTTGGTAGGATTAGGGCAATACATTAAATTATCCATTAATGTGTTGCATAGATAAGCATAAGGCAACCCCTCTCTTCACATGTAGTGGGTGGTACGAGAAGTGTATGTACATGCCACTGTGTATGGATTTCTTGTATATAGAGAAGTGATCAGCAGAGCGATGGACAAGAGTGTCTAAGAAAGGGAGCTTGTTGTCAACCTCCCATTCCACCTTGAAACGGATGGAAGGAAAGAGAGGTCAACTGCGACAGGAAATCAGGAAACAGGGCAGGGTCATGAGGCCAGAGAGCAAAGATGTCAACTTATCTCAGCCACACGGAAGGACGAGGGGAGATGGAAAGGAGGAGTTCCGACTCGAAGAACTACATGAACAGGTTAGCAAAAACAGGGGAGAGAGGAGAACCCATGGCAACACCGAACGTCTGTGAGTAGAATCAACCCTCAAAGGAGAAAGGATTCGACTCCACACACAGACGAATCAGCTGGAGGAAGACGTCGGTGGAAAGTGGAAGGCGAGGATTCTGGGTACGGAGCTTCCTCCGAAGGAAAGCAAAGACGTCGTCCTGTGGGACCTTGGTGAACAGGGAGTCGACATCCAAGCTCAACATAGACGCCGGCGAGACACCACGGACACGGTAGATGAAGTTCTGAGAGTGGCGAGGTGAGCTGGAGAGAAGGTGACGAGAAGGGGAGTGAGAGACTTCGCCAGCCAAGCCGCATGAGGGTGCGTCACAGATTCCCGGGAGTAGATGATGGGGCGCAGAGGCACGGCCGGCTTATGGGTTTTGGTTGTGCTTCTGCATCATTTGGACACCCTATCTGGATTCTGCAATGTCACTCAGAGGCGAGGTTTGAAGAACCCCCACAATATATATATATATATATATATATATACACACGCACATACACACACACACAAACACACACACACATATATATATACACATATATATGTATATATATACATATATGTGTATATATATATATACACATATATATGTACATGTGTGATATATATATATATATATATATATATATATATATATATATATATATATATATGTTTACATGTATATATACATATATGTACACGTGTGTGTGTGTGCGTACATTTATACATGTATATATTTACATGTATAGATATATGTAAATATATGTATATATATACACATATATACGTATATATACATATGTATATACATATATTTATATATTTACATATACATATACATATATTTGCACACATATATGTGTGTGTGTGTACGTGCGTGCGTGTGTGCATGTGTATGTGCGTCCGTGTTTGTGTATGTATATATGTAAATATATACATGCATGTATATATGTAAATATATACATGCATGTATATATGTAAACATATACATATATGTCTGTATATATACATATATATACGTTGATATATACGTAAGTATATGCATATATATATATATATATATATATATATATATATATTTACATATATATACATATGTATACGCACATTCATATGTATATATATATATATATATATATATATATATATATATATATATATATGTATATATATGTATATATATAATATATATATCTACATACAGATAAGAATATATATATATATATATATGATATATATATAATATATATATAATATATATATACATATATATATATAATATACATATATTTATGTGTGTGTGATAAAGATCAGACCGTGGTTAGTTGGTAACACTTTTACTTTAAAGAGATCGTGAGTTATCTTTTGCTTCTTTTCATCTTTACCCTTCTTACTGTCGCTTACTGTTGAGGTCAATATAGATGACTTACCATTCATTTCTCCCATTTTCAGTTGGATATTGTCAATATTCAATGTTTTGCACCATAGACTCATAATACAAGTCAAGCCAAAGTAATCCCTTTCAAACATTCTAAGTCAGTTCGTCATACCATTTTTGTTTCTGTTGCCTATCCTGCTTTTGCACATATTTATCGACGCATTGGTTGTCTATATATCCATGTATTGATTATCCATAGCCCGCAATACAGTATATCATGTTTAATATTTCATCACAAGGTAAAAAGGGTGCTGATATTATGTGATGTTTTTTACCTGGCCAAAGCTAGGCCTTGGGAAATGCGCTTGAGAAAGTGTAGCCGGAATATTAACTAGTACTCGTGCAGAAGTGACTATTAGCATTATCTCTAAAACATGTGTATAATAGGCGTGAATGAGAATGAATATCTTCACA
>NC_091556.1:31215987-31220987 GCF_042767895.1 Penaeus vannamei | reverse complement strand
TGATTATCATGATTGGTGGTTTCTCCCAATCAAGGTTATTATGATAGGTAAGAGTTCTCCCAATCAAGATGATTATGATTGATGAGGGTTCTCTTAATCAAGATTATTCATTTAGTTTCTCCCAGTCACGATTATCATGATGGGTAAAGGTTCTCCCAATCAGTGTTATACTGATTGGTGATCATGATTATTATAACTGGTAAGGGCTCTCTTACTTAAGGTTGTTATGATTGGTAAGGATTCTCCCAGTCAAAATTATTCTGATTGGGAAGGGTTCTCAAAGTCAGTGTTATTCTAATTAGTAAGGGATTTCCCAATAAGTGTTATTATGATTAGTAACGATTCTCCCAATCAAAATTATTACAGGCAAGGGTTCTCCTAATCAGTGTTATTCTTATTGGGAAGGGTTCTCCCACTCAAAATTATTCTGACTGGGAAGGGTTCTCCCAATCAGTTTCATTATGATTAGTAAGGATTCTCCCAATCAAGGTTTATTCGATCTTCCCCCTGCCTTGCAATGTGGCTTCCGGGGTGGTCTGTACTCCGCAGCGAACGCCGGAGGAAACCTTCAGCGGGGAGGGCGTGGTTGCTGACCAAGAACGAATGGTTGCGAGCCAGGAATAGGGGAGGGGGGGAGGGAGGGAGGGAGAGGGGGGCGAGAGTGTAGGGACGATAATGGGTTTACGAAATGCGAGCGTGGTGATGGGGAGCGTAGGGGAGTTGGCGGGCTGAAAGTTTCTGGGGTTGATGGTTTCGAAATGTTGAGAGGAGGGGGGGGGGGTGGGGGGGATTTCTTTGTGTGTTTGTTCAAATAGGTGTGATTTTGTTTGTTTGTTTGTTGGGTCACTGTTTGAGTGTGTGTTAGTGGGCGTGTATGTTAGTTGTGTGTGTGTGTGTGTGTGTGTGTGTGTGTGTGTGTGTGTGTGTGTGTGTGTGTGTGTGTGTGTGTGTGTGTGTGTGTGTGTGTGTGTGTGTGTGTGTGTGTGCGTGTGTGCTCGCGCGTGCGCACGTGTGATGCTGTGTGTGGTGAGCAGAATTCCAAGTGTCCGTCAGAATCTACATGATCAGAATATCTGAGGAAGTTAGCAAGTTATTAGGTTTATGCAAATATCTATGATGTGAGGTAGGTCTTGCAAGAAATTCCGGCAGCGCCACAAAGGAATTTGAGAGAACGGATGATATTTCATCCGTTTTAGATGACTAGGTACTGGCGATGTTTACCCGCTTGCACTATCATGGTGACGTGACAATGCAACAATGAGTTTGTGGTGGTATGATGATACTGCATTACTGACAAAAAATAGATAATCATGATGCTACTAATGCAAATGACGGTAAAAGACTAGTTATAATAAAAATAACGAAATGGTTATCATTATCATAACGTTGATAATAATAAAGATAACTAAAACCATTACTAGCAATATGTCATAATTGAAAATGGTACATATATGCACTGATAAATAAATATAAAAGCAAAAAGGTGCTGAAAAGGATAATGATACTACTACCCCATACTACTATTACTACAATTTATGAAGGAAAGCATATTCCCCTTCTTGGCTGCTGATGTCAAGACTTAATTCTATTTTCAACTGTATTTTTGTTTTTGTTTTGTTTTAGGCCACATTATATGCATTCTTGATTTCCGCGGACTGGATATATTTCGGTAGAGTGCTACTTTTAGTTGGTGTGTGTGTTTGATTTATTGTTATATTTAGGCCTACACTATACAATATTCTTTTTGGAGTATATTTATTTGTGAATGATAACCTGTGTGGGATTAATGTAAGGCGTTATCTGCAGCGCACAAAGCTTGAAATTAACCTTTTGTGCTGGAATGGTAGCAGGGCTGGCCGCTTATCCGTAGCAGCATTTCTGCCGTTTTCTTAACATTAGATGATACAGAAAATGGATATGAATGATAAAATAGAACCATACACTATCGTAAATGGATGGATATTCAATTAGTTACAGTGAATTATGGTTACAGTATTCCCTGTGTTACTTTCTTGTTTATTGCACTGCATAAAACAATATATGATAAATACATTATTATGTCAAGAATGGAACATCGTTCAACAACATATAATGCACAAGCATCTCTTTATTGAAAATGTATTAGATGCGACATTAATCCTATAAACGAGTAGTATACGACTACTCATAATGAGCATGTTGCAGGGCTGAGGGTTTAAATCGCCTCTATAGGACTATGTCTGCCTTTTGGCAATGCCCAGCAGGAAGATCCAGCTGAAACGACATTGAATTAAATTTCCGCCGTGATAATATTCAGTCTGCCACATCTTATCAATTCATAACAAGATGGTTTAGAAGGAATTTTATTTTTTGATTTATTTAAACAAGGGAAAATGTTTCATTATTGCTTTAAATAATTTTCCTTTGTATCAAACCACTTGCTATCATAAAATCAACAAAGAACAGTCTACGGAAAATGTTCCGTAGTCACGTCACCATCCGTTGGTAGTCTTGTTTCCGTTCACAGCAGACGAATTTCCGTAAAAATCCGGCATTGGATGGTAGGACCCGTGCCCACAGTGATTCTAGTTTATTGCTTGTGTTTACGGGAAGTTTCGCAAGTATTTAATTATTATGGAAACAATTACTTGTCTGAATTATATATTCGTCTATCGTGCTCATCATTTTCACATGAAATGAGTTATATGACCTTCGTTGACTAAAGACTTGCACATCTATAAACCATTACCTAAGCAGCATAATATTGGAAACGCATTAAAGATAAATAAATAAATAATTAAAAAACGATGCATCATGGCCCACTTGTGGGTTGCATCGCTCGAATCGTGTTAAAGTAAATATTTGTTAAACATGAAGATTAACTTCGCTCTTTGCAATTTTAGTTGGCTAATACTTTTATTGAATGATTGAAAATTCTAATTACGAAAAGAAAAAGAATAAAATTAATTTATTCAGAATGACTTAACATGAATATCTTATCACACACACACACACACACACACACACACACACACACACACACACACACACACACACACACACACACACACACACACACACACACATAGATATTTGCATATATACATATATACACGTATAAATATATACCTTTTAGGACTCTTAGGACTTCTTAGACTTCACCTTCCGGTTCTCAGCCAACTCAGACTGAGGTAATCTACTTTCTCCGTCGCTCCTTCACTTTCTCAACTGTAAATTTACTTTTTTACCTGATGAACATTCTCCGTCGACATCTGATCTACTCTAGTACTCCCTCTTTTTAGCAGGTAGGTGCCCCTGCTATAACTAGTGCCTTTGATAACCAATACTTTAATGAGACAGGTGCCAGTCCCACCAAGCGGGTCTCCCAGCACAGTTACGCAACGATTTAGGAGGAACTCAACAACACTGACCTCTTCTACCATTTATGGGCCACAAGTCACCAGATGGTTTAATCAGCAGACAGTATTGTCTCTCCTTCCGCTGATGCCCACGCCTACACACTGAACGAGTCTTCCTTGATAGAGAAACAGGCCAATTCAAGCCTGAACAACCATATTCTACTGCTGCCTGTCTCACCTTCTACCCTAGTGTTGCTTCATCCTCAGCCTCTTTGGACCTTCTTCTTAACCTCTTCAGATTTGAAGATTAGGTTTTCAGGTTGTGCTCATCCTTCGGAAAACGTTATTGTCAGTATTATTATCATTAGTTTTATCGTTAGTATCATTATCATTGTTATAATTATTATAATTATTACTATTGTACTATTATTGTTACTGTTATTATTTTTATTATTATTATTATTATTATCGTTATTGCCATCATTATTATAATTACTATTAGTATTACTATTAGTATTATCATTCAAAAGTTCGTCCCATATCCATCTAAACGTAAAGGAACATGTTTTGTAGAGAAACATGCTTACTAACCCGCGGGATGATGCGTTAGGGTGGCCAGTTCCTTTCTGCCCCGACTTTGACCCTAGCATGCTGGCGTCAGTGCTCATTGCTCATTCACAGCTGAGTCGTCTGGGAGCGGCAGCCGGGCGCGGACCCAGGACCACGCGATTGGAAAGCCAGCACTATGCCACTGAGCTATGCCACCTCCAGTATTATCAATATTATCATTATTATTATTATTTTCATTATCAATATTATTGTCATCATCATTATCATCATTGTTATTTTATCATTATTATCATTTTCATTGTTGTTGTTATAACATTATCATCATCATTAAATGTTACTATTATCATTATTATTATTTTGTCGTTATTATTATTATCACTATTATTGTTTTTATTACTGTTATCTGTATTATTATTATCAGTTTTATTATTATTGTTATTATCATTATCATTATCATTATTCTTTGAAATAGTAGTAGTAGTAGTAGTAGTAGTAGTAGTAGTAGTAGTAGTATTTTTATCATTATTATTTTTGCCATTTTTATAAACATCATTATTAGCAGTATTGCCATTATCATCATTACCATTATAATAATTATTATTGTTTTGTTGTTGTTATTATTATTATTATCATTAGTATTATTATCATTACTATTTTTTACTATCATATCACCATCATTATCCCTATTATCATCATCAGTTTCTTATTATTGCCACTATTATCCTTATTCAACTTATGGATGACTAATCCTTATTTAACGAGAGAGTTACTACAATGACAATCGTCATGATACAATGATATAATAAAAAGTTCCATATAGCATTATGATCTCAGACAGAGCTGGGTCTGCAATTGCGCAACCAACACTTTCATCTTTTATATCATTCAGCAATATTCACGGTTCTTCAGGGTTAACACAGTATTCCAATGAGATGAACTGCTCCTTTTTCAAATACGAACGTGTTATCAAATATTAATTTAGAATTAAAGAATTGATTAATGAGTGGAATTACGATAATTATGATAACGCCTTAACTTTCCTCTAACCTTCTTCTTCTACTGCGGAAGTGGCAACCCTGCTTCTCTCTCGCT
>NC_091556.1:31198487-31200987 GCF_042767895.1 Penaeus vannamei | reverse complement strand
CTACACTGTTAACATTGGTTGTAATTGATTTGGTAAAAGTATTCGGTCTGCAAAAACTGACTGGCACGCTGCGTGGTAAACAGGAACTTTGCGAGCGAATCACAAAGTTTCCAGTCTTGTGTGTGTGTAATAAAAAGAAACATACATACATATATACATATATATAAATATATATATATATATATTTATATATATGTATGTATATATATATATATATATATATGTATGTATGCATATATATATATATATATATATATATATATATATATATATATATATATATATATATATACAACATACTCGTATATGTATACACACACACACATATATATATGTGTGTGTATGTGTGTGTGTGCAAAACATTATTGAAAATAACCATTCCAAAAACTAAAGTCAAAATGCTGATACAACCATTACTTACCTCTTTCCCACTAACAGTAAATCAGTCAAAAGCTTATATATGTCTCATTATATTGTGGTAAAATTAACTGATTCACCCACTACCACCATGGAACAACTATATCAATTCTTGGAACAAGCACTTGTTTATCTTTGTTATTATGATGAAAGGGGCACATATGGTATACCTTTAACTCCCAACAGCTGTACCCCCCCCCCCCTTCCCTAATAATAGCTTGGTATATCACTGAAGTTATCAGTCTTAGTAAATGATATTTTAGCTAATAAATGAGACGGTTGGCTGGAAAGATATGTTCTTCATAGTGAGTCACAATTTAAAGCAAACATCTGGACATTGGAAGTATTAATTTTTTTTTCTTTGAATGGCTAAGCAGTGGAAAATCCAACTCGATAACCAACACTACTAATTATGCTGCGCGAAAATTACATCGTAATGAGTAGTTGTATACGTAAGATATAATATGAAGCCGACGTGTTGGGGGAGATAAGAAAAAAATAAAACGTAATCTATTCTATAGGAAATAAAAGAAAAACAGTCAAGTAATCTACAGTATCGTATTTGTAGTATATATTTTTTTCTGTTTTTCTGTGTAACTTCCCAAACATGATTGAATAAAAACTGACTCCTGCTGTTAATAGATCAATTTCAATAACATAGAAAATACAACTCCGGAATAATTATTTAAGAGTTAATTGTATATATGAACTCGTGTAAAAAAAAAATTGTCGGTAAAAAAAAAAAAAAAAAAAAAAATATATATATATATATATATATATATATATACATACATATATATATATATATATATATATATATATATATATATATATATATATATATATATATATATTCTTCTTGGCAGAGAAAGAGGGGGAATCATATAATGCGTGAAAATAACTGTGTTATCTGTCTGGTACCTATATTTCATTATAATGTAGTTCCGGATAAAAATGTATTACATTCTTTTACAAATATTTCACTCGCAGATATACTTCCGACAAGCCACTGACAAGCATACCAACACTGCCAAGTAAAATCTGAAAGCAAAGTTAACCTAATAAGGAAAATTACAGCACAAAACTTCATCATTATTACTGCAAAACTTTTACGAAGCCAGTAAAAAGAAGCGAGTGCCAAAGTTCTTTAAATGCTGATAATTATGATAATATACATCTAATTGTATATCAACTGTGTTTTTCACAAAGTCAGTTCTTCTGCAGTTTTTTTTCTGCTCTACATTACCGCTATATCATTCTGACACATCACGACACCCGTATATTCAGCACAGATGGAAGATCAAATTTTTCAGTATTCGAACATATACAATATGGCATCGGAACGTCTCTGACCTACCTCAAGTCTGACCATGTTGTAACTGAGTACTTTACCAATCTTATTGATTCCAACCGGTCCGGAATGTCATCTGAAACGCAGTATCAACTTAAGACCACTGCTACACACACACACACACACACACACACACACACACACACACACACACACATATATATATATATATATGTGTGTGTGTGTGTGTGTGTGTGTGTGTGTGTGTGTGTGTGTGTGTGTGTGTGTGTGTGTGGATGTATATATATGCATATATATGTGTGTATATATGTACATATATATTATTATTATTATTATTATTATCATAACGGTAAGCCATATAAAGAACCACACTGAAAAATTCGAGAATTATGCCACCAAAGGTGTTAGTGCCGGTCAAATCTCAGCTAAGGAGGAAAGATAAGATAGAAAATAATGTTATTTACGTAGTAAAAATATTTGTTGAACTCTTAAACGTCATTTTACAAGTTACAGTCTCTAAAGGCAAACTTTTCCAAAGTCTACAAATAGCAGTAAAAAGTACTTAGAAAAGTAAGATGTAGACGATCGATTTGCATTAAAAGTTAATGAATTGAGGGGTATAGAACTTCTAGTAACTCTTTAAGTTGATTAAAATCGGGTAGAAACTTATAGAAAGGGTTTAAATTAAGGGTTACAATCTAGCAAAGAGTTCCAATATCCCTACGACTGCCAATGTCAAAATTGAAGTCAGAAAGGAGAAATTTAATGCAA
>NC_091556.1:31178487-31180987 GCF_042767895.1 Penaeus vannamei | reverse complement strand
TGCAGAATGTGTTCCCTATGTTTAATGCGACTTTGTCTTTCTTTTGCTTTGAGGAAATGCAGATTATCCGCCACCATCCGTATGACACTTAGCAAACTCCTGGAGGCCCGATTTACATGTTGCGGTTCGTCTCCGTTTTGCTTGCGTAAAGTTTCCGCCCGAAAAAAGATTTTGAAATAAAAATCAGCGATGCCATCCACGGTATACGCGTCGATTACTTTTCTCGTTGGCGAGTGACACCTGCTTTTTAGGTGCGAAGCGCGTACCACTGCATGATCTCTGAGAGTAAATGAAACGCAGAAAATGAAACACACAAACACAGATTTCCATTTACACACAAGCTATGATTACGACACACACAATGAAACACACGCATCGATTTCCATTTACTCACGAGCCATGATTACGTCGATGATTACACGATGGTATGGAGTAGTATATAATATTACAGGAATAATTTGTATGTTCCTTCAATACACAATGTACCCGCAGAGACACCTTTCACAATCTGAGCGGCGAGCAAACAGACCCTCAAGGAATGCCGGACGCGGTGCCCAAAGGGTTGCTGACATGACACGACCGGTCAGCCCGTGCCGTCCGCGTGCTGCATCACACACACACGCTCGCGCACGCACACACACACACACACACTCACAAACCACACATACACACACACACACACACACACACACACACACACACACACACACACACACACACACACACACACACACAAACACACACACAAACACACACACACAAACAAACAAACACACACGCGCACACGCACGCACCAACACATGCACATTTCGCACAAAGAAAGCTTCAAATATCTCTTTACCCCATTTATACATCTGCAGTTATACTGGTGTGTGCAAGGCAATTGTCTGACCAAAATACCGTCATCCAGAAGCAAAGCAATTCTTCCAAGCTGCTTTTTGGCATTAAATTACCTCAGGGTTTGGCTGACAAAAGGCCGAGTTTCTTATCATCATTATCATTAGCATCATTATCGTTATCATTGTTGGTATTGCTGTTGTTGTTGTTATTGTTGATATTATCATCATTATCATTATCACTGATCATCATCATATTATCATTATTGTTGTGATCATTATTATTTTATTTTCAACATTCTAATTATTATTTTCATTATCATATTTATTATTGTTATCATTTTTATTATTATTATTATCATTATCATTATCATTATCATTATCATCGTCATTATTATTATCATCATCATTATTATTACTATTATTATCATTATCATTATTATTATTATTACCATAATTAGTAATAGTATTTTTATATTACTATTACTTTTATCGTAATATTATCATTATTATTTCTATTAGTAGTAGTAGTATCAGTATCATAATCATTATCGTTAAAACTATCATTATCATTAACGTTATCACTATTCCTATCATTATCATTGTCATTGTCGTTATCGTTATCATTATTATTATCATTATCACTACTATTATCATTATCAGAATTGTTATTATGTTTTCTTTATTTCATTATACATGTTACTGTCATCAGTATTATGATGATGATCGTGACCATTAATATTATCATCACCATCACCATCATTGTTATTATTATCAAAATGTTATTCTTATAGCATTATCATCTTTACTGTTGTTATCATTGTTGATAATGTCACTGCAGTTGTCATAATTGGTTACTGTTGTTGTTGCTGTTGGTATTTCTATAATGAGAATAATATCAGTGACAATATCTACTACTACTTCAGTACTTTTCTTACTCTTATTCTTATTATCATCATTCTTATCATCAATAATCGTTGTCGCTATCATCATCACTCATCATTATCATTATTATTATCATTATTATTAGTAGTAGTAGTATTGTTATTATCATTACCATTATGATCGTTATCATCACCATTACCATTCTCATTATCATCATTATTATTAAAACTTTTACGATTACTTTTACTATTCTGTAAATGTCATTACTATTAGGATTATTATCATCCTCATTACAACTACTACTATTACTATCAATATCATTATCACAATAATGATCTAATGATCACATTCGTTATCCAGGAAGTATCAGGGAAATAGTAACAACTGTAGGAATATAACTATTACTAATCTTGCTTTTGTCATTATAGTTATTTTACTGTCAACTGATTCCGCATGTTACTACACTCTGTACCTCTGTTTACAACCCAGCTGTGTGTCCGTCAGATATGGTATTCATAATACTATTCGCTGAGTCAGGACACCACAAAAGGGTTATGTTGTGAATCCTATAGAAAAGAGAAAAAAATGTCGATCATTTACATATTTTTATTTCTTTTTTGTATTTATTTTTATTATAGTACCGTGACATGTCGCTCTGCTATGAAGGAAGTAATACTGATTAATGAAGATGAGTTCCATTTTTTTCTAAAAGGAGGAACGTAAAGGAGATAACGAAAAGCACTCGGCTAGAAAAAAAAGTGAACTGGCTTTAGAGTTAG
>NC_091556.1:31168487-31173487 GCF_042767895.1 Penaeus vannamei | reverse complement strand
TTTTGCTGAATTTCGCTCCAGATTTTTTGTTTCTTTTCTTTATAGGAATTTTTGAAATTGGAAATAGTTTTTTTTCCATGAAAATCTATCATCCTTCTGAACTTCTTTACAACCTTGCAGACTCGTGAAAAAAGTAAAGAAAAGTTATCGCGGGTGGGCATCGCCTCTTTTGTGGCTACCTCGATAAATTTGGCATCAAAGTTTTTGCACAAAGATACGATTATTAATCCCCGGGTTTTTAGGAACAAACATGCAAATAATATGTTAAGTAGATTTATTTACCACCCTGGCTAACTGCTCAGGCGTGGGCAATCGTGATTACAGTGTTACATATATTCACATACATTCGACAGAGTACAGTATTTTGTGATTGCAGTAACTATACATGGTAAAATGGGAATATGTCATATAGCATGCAAACGTGTATTACCTTCGATCTACCTTTGCCTTTGTGTTTACATAAAAGTGTTCTGTGGTGCGTTCTATGATTATGATAGTTTTACATAGTAAAATTGGGATATAGCATGAGTCTTCCAATGTATCAGATTCGTAATTCACGTGGAAAGTGGCGTATCTTGTCCCAAGACAACGACCGCTGCGTCAAATTCAATTGTTCCTTTTGTTACACCTCGAGTTTTCTTGTGTGCAAATACGTTTCTCTGTATGTATGTATATATATGTATATATATATATATATATATATATATATATATATATATATATATATATATATATATATATATATATATATATATATATATATATATATGTATATATATATATATATATATACAGTATATATATACATACATATATATATATATATACATATATATATATATACAGTATATACATACATACATATATATATATATAAACACACACACACACACACACACACACACACACACACACACACATACACATACACATACACACACACACACACACACACACACACACACACACACACACACACACACACACACACACACACACACACGTTTATGAATGTAAATATACATATGCTAACGCGTGCGTACGCATATGTGCGCATGAGTAAACGAGAGCAAATGTGTGAATATACGGATATTTGTGTGTAAGCTTGTATAGGCCTACATATGTGCACATGTACAAACGCGCACATTACAGTTCACAAATATCTGTGAAGGAGAAGCCTTGCGATATATAATTTCTTTCTCTCCCTTCGTTTGTGTACATTTTTTGTTATTGCAGTTGTTGTTATTGTTGTTGTTGTTATCATCATCATCATTATCATTATTATTATCCACCCGACTCTGGCACGGAATACTGTTATATCTTATCATCGAACCACGTGGCTACACCTCGAAACAGGCGATAAACGTTTGTTGACTTGTTCTCACTGCAATTTGAGAGGCCTCGGCAGAACCCAAAGTAAACCTTACGGATAACGGAACAAAGTCTTTTTTTCTGTTAGTACAATCTCTTCCCCAAAATTCCTCATTTCGTTAACACTATGAGTAAACACATCACACGTTTAGCTGAACTGATTTTGAGATTTCGAGGTAAAACAAAAATCACATGTTCTCTCACTTCCTCTTGGCACATTCTAATAAATGCGAGCTTTTTACTTAGCAAGGAGATTTTTACTTTTGTACAGGTGTAGATGAATGTGAAATTTAATTCTTAGATTATTTATGCTTCTATGTTACCCCCATCCTCAGGTAAATTACATCAGTATTACCTAACGAAAGTATGCATACTATCTAATTACTAGAGAATATTCTTGTTATTCTGGGTCTCGTACATTTCACTATGAGTAGTTGTATTATCCATTTGTTTCTCAAATTGTTCCATTATGTTACACTACAAACACGAACTCCATGTACAAGTTTATTGTACTTCGAAAACTGAGTGTTCTCAGAACAATATATATAGCTTGTAACAAAGAAATCCTTTCACATTGTTGAGAAGTTGAAGTTATGTCGGAGCGCGAAAGTTTGAGAAAGTTTCATATATTGTAGGAAACGTGTTTTGTTTAAAAAATATAAAATGTTTGAATTCGTGTTTATTTCAGTCATATTCAAACATACTATTCTTACGTAGTGTTTGATACTTTTACATTCGGTGGCATTTATAGAACAATATATGTATGTATATATATACAAAACTAATTTAGCATTGCATTGTTTGAAAAAATAAGTGGTATATAAAGACCACTTTTTTTCTTCTTCAGAAAGCGAGTGCCGTGTGAAGCTTTACATTTAAACAATAAAACACTACATCAAAAAATTATGATCATAAGCATCAGAAAGGGATTCCTTTGAATTCTTCCTATTGCGATACTTTAAATGCTTATTCGATTTCAAAGAACTGCCGCTTTTGCACTACAGTATGAATTAGCATACTTTAGTATGCTAATCACCTTTATATACAAACACACAAAAGGTCTTTCCAAGACTAATGCTTCGTTGACGTAGTTGCTTCATTCTTCGCCACTGATCTCTTCAGCTCCATCTCTTTCTGTCTCGCTCCTCTTCCACTAGTTCGCTAATACCAACCCATGCAGCACATTTTTCCAACGTATGCCTCAAAGCAAGCTGATTTGATGTTGCACGATTAAAGACTTTAAGTGATTAAAGAGACTCTTATCCTCACCCGAACGTGATGCTTTAGCCTGTTGCCTGTATATTTATTCACGTGGAAAGATACAGCAAGCACGAGGGCAAACATATCTCCTGCTTTGCTCCGGCGAAAAGGGGAAAGAATTCTGAGCAACCCATGATTCCACATGCTTCCATACCCTTATGAAGTTAAAAGTTTAGTTCGATAGATAAGGACACTCCTCCGGGGAGTGAGCCCGTGGGGTTGCTGAGGCAGTCTGGTCGTTTCGCAGCGCTCCACAATCTGACTGACTTCTGTGGGACACCTTCATGCGCGAAACGCTTGATGCAGCTCAAGAAACGATTGGTGAACGCCTGAGACCAAGACAGAATTTCATCTTGAAGGAGACACAGGATGACAGATGCTTGTGTGGCTCGTCTGACTGGCTATCGTGATTTGCACCGTTTTCAAGTACGCAGAACTCGGTCACTGTAAAGAAGGGAAAGGAACAGTTTATTGGGAGTCTTGCAGAGGAGTTAGAAGGCCATTTCTTAGTAAATGACCTTCGTCCTGCACACCAAGCCCTGAGAAAGCTGAACTCTAAGCCCTCTTAGAAGGTGACAGCTCTTTGCTCAATAAGTGTCCAGTGAGTATTTTGAGTAGTTGTACCAGGTTGACCACATCCTTCTGAGACATATCAGACTACCTACTGAGGCATCAAAGGCCGGAGCAATCTGGATTCATTCCTGGCAAGTCCACAATACACGGTATCCTTGCGCTTTGAGTCACTGTAGAGCGCCATTGTGAGTTCGGGCATGGGCTGCTTGCAGCCTTCATTGACCTCAAGAAGGCATTAGGTACGGTGCGTCGGGAGATCTTGAGACAGAGGAATTCCAACAAGGATTATTGGACTAATATCAAGTCTGTATACTAGTACTTATAGTGTGGTGGGGGCCTTCCGAGCTTCTTTCTTGTTAGTTCAGGAGTGAGGCAAGGCTGTGTCCTTGCACCAACACTTTTCAACACTTGCATGGACTGGATACTAGACAGAGCTACTGTTCAGTCATTGTGGAGCAACTCTGGGCAATATCAAGGTTACCGACCTTGACTTTGCTGATGTTGCTATTCCTTAGTGGTGGCTCTTGATGCCTTTAATAACGAAGCGAAGCCCTTGGGTCAAGAGGTCTCCTGGACCAAGACCAAGATCCAGGACTTTGGGGACTTGATAGGAGAACCTGTTCAGTTGGCACGTGCTTGTGGCGAGGACATTAAAGTCACATGCCTTGGTAGTGTAGTACATAACTCTGGGCTGTTAGACCAGGAAGTCAGCAGATGGACTGACTTGTCTCTCAACAGTATTTGGAGATGCCAGTACCTGTACAGAAGGACCAAGCTACGTGTCTTCAAGGCCTGATAATGTCAATTTTGCTATACAGTAGTGATACCTGTGCATTATCCTACACCTTGGAGTCACGTCTTGATGCTTTTTGGAATAGGTCCTTGCACCGGATCATGGGGGTACTATTGGCGGGACCACATGTCAAACCAACGGTTGGACCGTGAGACTGGCACAGAACCTATTTCCTGCACAACCCGTGATCGACAACTCAGGTTATACGGCCACCTGACTCGCTTCCCTCGGGATGATCTTGCCCACCAGGTTGTCTCTGTTCGAGACAGCCCTGGGTGGAGGAGGCCTGTGGGACGACCCAGGAAGTCGTGGCTTGGGAAGATCGATCAAATCTGTTTTGAGGAGCTTGAGATGGGCCGAGTCCCTGTCTGGTGGCTTGCCATGAGGGGCCCTCGCAGGTACAAACAAAGGGTGCTGCGGCTATGCGCCTCCGTCGGCGTTAGCTCCACGATGATGGTGATGATGATAGATATGGGAAAACAACCAAAGAGGATTTGGTAAAATCATTGGACGATTTCATGTGCATTTTGCAACTGTCTGCCAAAGATTATGCTACGATAATGATAGTGGTTGTAAAGTGATGGTGAGGGATAATAATAATGATCAGTGGTAGTGATGCCAATGATGATAGTGTGCTTTTGTGTCCGCTCGGAAGCCACACTGTGAATCAGGGACTAAACTGTCTATGAGTCTTTTCAGCAAGACCCAAAGGAAATCCCTTCCACAGTCTCTAGCGACTTGCCTTGACTGTTTTCGCAAACACGCGTGTCGGTCCCCGTTTGTATAGCGTGACAAAATGAGTGTCCCAACGTTCTTGGGATTCTTAAGCTTATTCACCCGAGAAATCATAGAAATGAAGTAACATGGCCTGGCCGCCGTATATGTATGTGTATTTCTGAAGGGTTTCCATCTCGAACCTAGTGACTTCAGGTTCTTTGGTTCTTTGATTCTGTCTCTCGCCTCGTCCACGGAAGACGGTACATCTAATGTGGTATATGACACG
>NC_091556.1:31150987-31153487 GCF_042767895.1 Penaeus vannamei | reverse complement strand
TGTTTAATAGGAATAACCAAAATGTTATAAAATCCGGTGTCGGAACAATATCCACGGCGTTTATTTTTGTAGTATAGGTTTATATGACAGATTTCTTAAAACTAAGTTAATGATATGAAGACAAATTCTGTCACATTTCAATTGTTCAAGTTGTTCCACGCTTTCGGTGGATTTACACACCCGTACACAAAGAATTGCGTAAAGGTAATTATTACTTTCAAATCACACACACTGAATCTACATAGAATATCGTGTAATTAATGGTAATTGTGTAACCCGCAATTTACCTTCTATGGCAGCATATGTACTTAACTAGCATGTAATAACTCGTTGATATTCATCCAGCGAATGAAAGGAAATATATAGGATTTATCGAGATTAAATGGTGTTTGAATGTAATTTCAATATTTCTTGCTTCATTAATTGTTTTATGAATGACTTAGCAGGGTAAGTTAAGGGTGATTAGATATTTATTGAATGTAATTTGAGTTTATGTTTCAGTGTATGACGCTGAAAATGCCCAAACGTAACGATTCTTTATTATTATTCATTGCTAAAATATAGAATATATAAAATAAACCTGCCTGCAATCTTAGGATTAGGATCTAGGCAACGATCATTAAATTCTAAGATATCACCAACGGAAACAGTCACTTTATTAGCAACCGCAGACAATTCAGAAATTAATGAATTTTTTGAGATTTGCGGTCCTACAATTAATCACTTTTTAGGAACAGAGTCTCACGTTATGTTCTCCTGCGTTGTCCTTGGCAACGGTGTTCAGAATCCGTTTTTTCTGACGGAAACAACTACCTTGTTCTTGCGAGAATCCTCCCATGCCCCCTTCATACCCCCCGGACATATAAAGGCGAGGTTCAATGATATGGACTTTGATTAACCAGCTTCAAATAGGGGTTTCGGCCTTGTTATTGCCTAGGGAACCTCGATCCACTTCCCCTAGTCTATCTCAGGCGTATATCTCCACCATAATGATCCTAGGGAATTCCCTGCACCTCCAGAATCTTCCGTATCTGTGGTCTCACAGTGACACCACCTTTATAGTCTTTTTATAGGTAGTAATGGCATTAATTCCTTCGGGTGGTCCATACCCATTTGACGTGCCTCCCACAGGGCACTTAGACGCCCTGTGGCTCGCCCTGTTTAAGATAGTGCTTCATAGTACCTTTGCTGCTCCAAGAACGATAGCAGGGAAACTTGATAAAACAGTCTTAGAAACCTATAAAGAGATTGCCCCATTGACCTCTCTGCAGTATTTATCATACTTCAAGGATCTGAGCAAGATCTTGATGCTCATCACAGAAGCAAAGTCTGAAGTCGGTAGTTTCCCTTTCCCCACTTCCCTTTTCCTCAGTAGATCCTCAGCTGCTACACTTCTTTGTGTAACTGTACTGAACTAGAAACATCCAAGTCCAAGAAACAGATTCATATGAGGAATAAAAAGCAGGCCAAAAGGTATTGGGTTATTTCAACCTTCGTCGTTTTATGTAATAAATCATTTAGCCAAGCGTAAGTACTCGTTCTGATTCTGAGAGTTATTTAAAAATCCGTCACGCCGGCCGTCTCTTTTTCTAAAAGTTTGGGAAATTAAATTGTTATGTTCTACCTTCAGGCTAATTATGATATCTGATGTATTTTAATATTTCGGATTATGGGGGTATCCACGTAAAAGGCGATGCCCCCCGCCAAATATATACATATTTATACATACGCCTGCGCGGTTGATCCCTCGTCCCAGAGGGTTGTGAATAATATGAAAAAATATATTACGTAAACTTTTTAAATTTTCGCTTTAATTTTCAAATCGGCCATTTCTTGTCTTAGGCCTCTTTATTAACGTTCCTTGAAGTATAAATTTGTTAACATGTTTATACGCATGTGAATTCATGTAAATGTACATATACTTACAGGTGCATATGCGTATGTGCGTATCTGTGAACATATACATACACATGCATATATGCGTGTGTAAACGTGTGGATATTAGTGTGTAAGAGTGTATAAGTCTACATGTGGGTACAGGGACAGAAGTACAGATGTGTTCATTTATATTCATAGCTTTATGGTCAAGAGAGGCCACGCGTTGTATATAATTTATATAGCTTTCGACTTTTATTGATTGACTGTATATACAGAGTTCACAAGTGTCTCTACATGTGTACACCTAAAATGCCATGGTCATTCGTAGATTTTGACTTACCTGTTAAATTCGTAATATTTTTTTGTCGAACCACGTGATCCCCGAGGAACAAGCGATAAACTTTTAGTCACGAATTGTTTCTTTATTCGTTAGAAATAACCGTTCAGACAGCGTTGATATTTTGAAATACAAATCCCTTATATTCCTGTGACGTCAATTCTCCTCCTTGTGATGTAACGACAAATATTAGATATCTATAGGCCTATCTTAAGAGTTCACACAAATGAAATATCATACGCAGTCTTTACATATTTTTCGTGTATACGACTGGTGAAATAGATA
>NC_091556.1:31130987-31135987 GCF_042767895.1 Penaeus vannamei | reverse complement strand
AATGTCCCCACACCATGGTAACCAAAGGCACCCCACACCATCAATTTATCTGGATATTTCAGTCCCTTGGATGAATCTCGGGTCATAAGGATCACTTTCATGGCGGCGATAAACTTTGCCGTCTCTGTTTCCAGTTACACTCATCATCGCTCCATAACACTCGTTTCCACTTGTCCTTGTCTCACGGAAGATATTTCTTACAAAAAGCAACCCTATTTTGCCTCTGCTTAAGGGTGACAATCGGTTTCTTGCGAGCGATGCGGTGGGAAAATTTCAAGTCATTGTGGAGCCGTCGCTATATGGTTTTCACAGACACATCAGCCAGTAACACAGGGTTCCTTTCTTTTAATTCTGGTGCTGTTATTCGTGGCTGACTATCCACCTGCCTCCTGAGCATTTAATGTACGTTTAGATGTTTTCTGTGGCCTCCCTGGCTGCTTTTTCTGCAGTGGCGGGTCAATGTCTCCACAGTCATGAAATTTTGTTGTCCATCTCTGGACACCGCAATGAAATTCCAATTGTATTTGATATTTCTGTATTGGACTTTCCCGCCTTACAGAGTGCTGTAATAGCAGCAATCTGATCATTTTTCAGCTGTTTACCGCCACCCATCATAACATACTGGCTAAAAACAGCAACAGAACTCGGGCAAAATGCTAGGCTATCCACCAAAAAAGGATGTTGCAATTCGGCTCTTTGTCACTGCCCAGAGGTAATTGAGTGATATCTGAAACCACCAATGTGGAGTCAGATAAGTAATCTATCAGCTGACGGGGCGTCAAGATTATAGGTCGATTTGCATGATATTAGAGGGGTATTACCGAAAAACGTCAAAAATCTTGGCGCGGTCCCTCTCGCGCCAAGATTTCTGACGTGCACTGTATATATTATATATAAATGTATGTATAGTATGTATATATATATCCATACATACATATATATATATATATATATAATATACATACATACATACACACACACACACACACACACACACACACACACACACACACATATATATATATATATATATATATATATATATATATATATATATATGTAACATTAAAGAATTTTTCATATTAAATATTTGTCATATTTATTAAATTCAATTATTTGTACTGTTTTACGTATTCAATTTATTTAAATGTAGGCCTATTCTAACTGCGTGTACCGTTAAATTTCTGTGGGTAGCATAACCTAACGGTCTTTAAGGCTCATGGGTGTGGGAATGAATTCATTCCTCTGTTGAGTGTATGCCAAATATTAACAGTCATGGAAACATTTTTAACCCTTAATATTTTATTCAATAAATGCACAATGAACAGGTGGCATATCATTCTGTCAATCTTAAAAATAAACATAGTATTTTAAATAAGCAATTTTCTCAGATGACTCAATTCATATGTAAAGTTGATTCTATACACTCCCTTTTCCTACAAATTATGAATCAATAACATTTTAATAAACAAAATAAAAATAAACATGAGACGGAATTGAGACCCTCATACCCAGTCTATCAGTGTTTTCCATGATTTTCCCGACATACGCCAATCGTTCCCCTTCCTTTCATTACAATTTTCCTCTCTTACACTTCCTCGTAATAAATAATATCCTTCTTAATCTTTTCACTGATACTACTAGAACTATCACATGCGACTAGTTCCGTTACTGTATCCACAGACCACTAAAATAACTAAATAAATAACAAGTATTCTCTCTCAAACAAAGTATTATGGCATGTTCTTGCCACATTTTCTCAATCATTTCTGTCGCTCTGTGTTCGGGAGGAAGGCAGGATTCGTCTCAAATATCACAGATCAATACAAAGGGATTTAACATTTACGTTAATATGCTTGTCAAGTACTATAATCTATAAAATCAGAGTAAAACATGACATCAAATCCCAGAACTAAGCTTACCTGTTTTCGGAAGGAAGGCAGGACTCGTCTGACGAGAAACTTAAAATAACGAACTTATTGCTTTACCCAAAATTAATTAGTAACGTGTAAACAAACAAATCATTTATAAATGAGTATTATAATTTGTTATAATAAATTTTGCAATATTGATAAGCCTTTAGGTACATAAAAATATGTAAACAAATGTACATCTTTCAAAATAGAACCAACGCACTTTGTTAAATGAAGAAATAATCATCTCCACATAGGAAAAATATTAATATAGTGAAATTTAGTGTGCTAATCAAAAAAAATAATATGCAAAACTACTAATTGGTGAAGAAACATTAATTTATGGATCAAATCTAATTTCAATTACATACTAATTCTATAAACATATCATCTATACATGAACATAATCTGGCGATAGACACATTCTGGCACCTTCGTTCGTTATACTGGCTCATTTCAGAGAGCAACTTGTGGGTCTACTATCTTTCCATTAAGTGGGTCTTTGAGCCGGTGTGCACCCCCATATCTTATAACTTCTGCAATTCAAATGGTCCTCTCCATTTTATCTGGAATTTTCAAGAGATACCTTGTTCAAATATTTCCTTTTTACAAACACAATCACACCTACTTCAAGCTGTATGCTATGGTGTCCTAAATTCCTCTGAGCTTGGTAGTTTTTCAGTCTAGTTTCTATCGTTTCCTTCACAATCTTGTGCGCCTTTGCCACATTATCACTGTCTGGTTCAGTCTGTGGTAAGCGTCTACAACCTGCTAAATGGGGTGGTGCTCTCCCAAACATTGCCCACCAAGGGCTTACACCAGTGGTCCTATAAGTAGCTCTATTCAATCAATATCCACTAATGATACACTTTCAGCAAACGCAATTTTCTAATGGAAACTTGCGGCTACATCACCATACTCCTTTCTATTATCACATTATCAATATACTATTTTCCACTTCACTACGTCACATTCTCAACCGCATCACTTTGTCACTATTGACATTCGCTCGTAAGTGATAACCTTTGGCCCAAGCAGAGGTGTAAGAGGGTAGCTACCTGTCTTCCTTTGCCAGTTCCCGGATGACAACTGCTATCCGATGACTTTGCCATTGGTAGTTTTTCTGTTTAGCCCAGCCATTCTTGGTAGGCTTAATGATTAACTCATGGACGCTGTCCCAGCTGGTCCTGCATACCGGTCATGCCCTTCAACCGCCTATGCTGGTTACTCCAAAGGGGCGAGTCTTCCTTAACTGCTTTGCTTATGTTGGCATCTATGGCTATTCGCTGCTCTGCACATCTGTAGTTGTCTCATCACCGTTGCCAACACTTCTTGAACCATGTATGCCATGCCTAATAATCACATCACTTATATAACTTAATTTACTTTTTAATTTTCTCACCAGAGAAATTTCTAAGATTACTCAAATTTTTATAACACTAACAAGGATTAAAAACAATCCCACCGCTGCCACCAATATATATGTATATTAATATATATATATGCATATATATATATATAATGTCTATATATGTATGAATATATATATATATGAATGAATGATTGTTTATATATATATATACATATATTTATCATATATAGAGGGAGGGTGATAGGTATATGTATATATATATATATATATATGTGTGTGTGTGTGTGTGTGATGTTGGGGGTGTAGAGTTGGTGAATGAAAGGGGTCTTGGCTGGCTGGTTTGTTGGGGGAAGCAGAAGTGTGACCCCACGAGAAACCAAGTGCCGAGGGGGGAGGGTGACCTGCCTTGTTCTGATTCTGTTCCTGTTCTCCTGTCTGCTCAGTCTCTCCCGGTCTGCCTGAAGAGACGTTCTTTTATCCAGTGACTCCTGTCCTCGGCAGATGCTTGCTTCTTTATTTTGGGGTGTCAGTTCTTCTGGCCACGACAGAGGGTATATATATATATATATATATATATATATATATATATATATATGTGTGTGTGTGTGTGTGTGTGTGTGTGTGTGTGTGTGTATGCACACACACACACACATATATATATATATATATATATATATATATATATATATGTATGTATGTATATATATTATATATATATATATATATATATATATATATATATGCATATATATATATATAAATATACATATATAATATATATATATAATATATATATATATATATATATATATATATATATATATATATATATAAATATAATATATGTATGTATAGGTTTATGTATATATATATATATATACACATAAACCTATACATACATACATACATACATACATACATATATATATATATATATATATATATATATATATATATATATTATATATATGTGTGTATGTATACACACACATACACATAGACACACAAACACTCACACAGACACATATATGTGTGTGTGTGTGTGTATGTATGTGTATGTGTGTGTGTGTGTGTGTGTATGTATGTGTATGTGTGTGTGTGTGTATGTATGTGTATGTGTGTGTTTATATGTAGTAGTATTCTTATTGCAATCAACAGTAATAAACAATTATAGTTTCTCTAAAGGTATGATAATGTACACACGCTTTCGCTATAAGCTTTTAAAATGTCAGTTCAATACCGCATCGCACATTTTGAATCCGTTATCACACGAGAATCATTTGTTTCTCTATTTTATCTTTTTAATGATACGATACTTTTCTCTAATTTCCTTCCTCTTCGGTGTGGTTGATTGCTAGGTCATAATCAACGATATTAATATTGGGTGTCCGTTAAAATAAGGTATGATTCGTGACCTTTCCCAGCAGGAATGTGACCTGGGTCCCTGATGCTGCAGCCAAGCCAGCAGCCGCTCTTCTACTGTTTGTAAACTGCAAATATATATATTTTTTCATTCATTATATAAAGAGAGGAATTACAGACGTCTGCCTGTATGTAAAAATAATACATCACCTATGGATTTTTTCTTGATGCGAGATTTTAATACCTGTCGTGTTCTGTCTCTTAATTATGCATTGTTTCGCAGACACCCCTGGCAAGGCTAAAGTACAATGACATGAGCCTAAGCAATCTTTCTCTCTGCTGCGCGTGGGCCG
>NC_091556.1:31090987-31108487 GCF_042767895.1 Penaeus vannamei | reverse complement strand
TATTGGCATTCCATTACATAGTGTTTCAAATTATGTCCTAATCTTTCACCACATCCTCTACACTTTTTAAGCGAGTCATCCATGGGGATATTGCACTCCCAAGGGTACTTGTAGCCTATCCTTAATCGTGCCGTGGTGGATTCCCTTGCCCTTCCACCACCTCTTCTACCGCAAATGTAGTTGACATTTTCAGTTACCTCATTGTACATTTTGCCAGTTACTCTGACTCTCTCCTTTCATCTCTATGCTTCCTATTTATCTCTTTATTTTTCCTCTTATTTGCTGCATAGATGGACTGATAGCAACATCAATGCCATTGCTGACAAAGCTTAATGAGAACTGTTCTTCCAGTAGCAAATCCAAATATAATGAGAGGCAGGAGAGAGGGACGTTGGGCGGGGGAAGGAAGGGCCGCTAATGTCGCCGACACACACACACACGCATATGTATAGGTATATACATATATGTGTGTTTGTGTGAGTCTTTTTGTGTTGGTTGTGTGTGTACTTTCGTGCGTACGCACGCAGGCTTATACACAAACATTTATACATTTACAGACACATACTCGTATGCATGTATTATGCGTCTGCATATAGAACACAAACAAATATATATTCATATTAATGGATCGGTGTACGTATTAATATGACCATGTGCATCGGTATCGAACCAAATTTCACTACTCCCGTGCTTCCGAAATTTCACTGCGTGATATCTAAAGGATTTTAATTAGTCACCCTCATTAGTCAGCACCGAATTAATCTGTCTGACGGAATCATTGAGATTTACGGACGATTTTTTTTCTTTTTTACATGGCCATGGTGTAATCATAAGCGGCTGCCCACTGACGCTGCAAATTGCAAATGCTTATTGAAGTAGAAATTGGTGAGTGGTTACTTTTTCGATGAATAAATAATTTCAAGGAAATACGTACACTCGTAATGGAGTTACATTGAATAGTTAGAAAACGTTTTGTCTGTGTATGTGAACACCGTCTGACGGAATCAAGTCACATAGGTTAAAAAAAAGATCCATATGTGAGTCCGAGCGCGGGAGTCTAGACCGCTTCGCCATTGGGTAATGCACGGTCATGTCTCATTTAGCGTGAGACATGACTCTCATCTAAGAAGGTGTCCATTTTGGGTATTCTTGAAGATGCACATATATAGATGTCGATTTGGTGAACGCCGGTAGGTAGGAAAAGCACTGTGACGGTTCAGCTCTTCAAGTGTTGTTTAAAAAATGGTTTCAACGGCTCAACTGTATTGATTTTTGTTTTTGAATGGAGTAGTATGTGTCAAAGAGTTTGGCCGCTAGTTAGAAACGGCACTGTGTCTTTTTCAGTTTCTGGTGATGTGTATGTAATATGGTTTTATAGATGAACGCCACTTGTAGGAAAAAGTATTATATCTGTTTTGTTTTTTGAAGACGCATATAAAACAGGAGTTAAAACGGTAAACACCGCTATTTGCAAATAGCACCGAGTCAAAATTAGCTCTTGGCTATGTGTATTTAATGTTTCATCGATGATGGCCGGTTGCGAAAATAACAGTATATCGATTTAGATTCTTGAAAAATCCAACACAACACAACACAGTTTCGACGGTGAGCGTTGCTAGAGGGAAAAAAATCTTTTTGGGTCTGTGTCGGTTTTAGTTTTTGATGATACATATATAATAATGTTTCAATGATGAATGGAAAACGCACTGCGTCGATTTTATGCCTTAGTTATGCGTTTGTAACGTAGTTTCAACGATAAATGTCGCTTGTTGAGAATAGCATTGTATTTGATTTGCGTTCACAGAGATCTATGGTACAATTTCGTCGATGACGGCAACCAGTCGAAAATTCCATCTATATTTCGTTAAAAAAATAGCACTGCATAGTAACAAAGACCGCCGCTAGTTGAAAGTAACGCTATTGCTTTTCGATTTTGTGTTCGTACGATAATATTTCAACCATGAAGGCCGCTAGTTGGCAATAACATTGGGAATTCACGTGTACGAAGAATATCGTCCCGATTTTGATTCGTGCGGGCGTATTTTTTGGTTCATTCATGACCGTTGGTGGGTATGAGGTGAGCAACAAGTGATTCTCCCTGACCATGGGTGCGTGCAAGCCAGGCTCGTCTACATTTTCATTCATTATTTATTGCGCTGCAAGCAAATTGCAAGATGTAATACACGACGCACTTTGCCGGGCTATTACGGTGATTGAGAAGTTATAATTTGATAGGGCAGCCCAGCACTGAAAATTACACACGCAACCCAAGCACTATTATTTGTTTTCATTTTTATTAAATTGCGAATTGCCAAAAGCACACAACAAGACACTAGAACGTAGAAAAAGATACAGAGAACACGAAAGAAGCTGCAAGAGAATCTCGAAGCGTCTTACTTTACTCATGCCGGTCACGAGCCGACGCCAACACCAAGGATGTCCTTGATCTTAACTGCAGCGACATGGAGACTAAGCATTCAGATTACGATAGAAAAAAATATTTTGCTAAGCACTGTCACAACGCCTGTGGATATTTTGGAAGTCTTTGAAGCTTCCTGGATTTTTTTTATTTTTACTTTTTTATGGATTGATTTATTGTTATTATTGTTGTTATTATTACTATTGTTCTTGTTTTTGTTGTTTTGTTATTATTATTGTTATTGTTATTACTATTGTTATTGTTATTATTGTTATTGTTATTATTATTATTTTATTGTTATTATTATTATTATTATTATTATTATTATTATTATTATTATTATTATTATCATTGTTATTATTATCATTATTATTATTATTGTTATTATTATAATTGTTATTATGACTATTATTATTATTATTATTATTATTATTATTATTATTATTATTATTATTATTACTGTTTGTTATTATTATTATTATTATTACTGTTTGTTATTATTATAATAATGATAATAATAATAATAATAATTATTATTATTATTATTATTATTATTATTATTATTATCATTATCATTATCATGATCATCATTATAATTATCATCATTATTATCATTATCATTTTATCGAAATAGTGTTTATTAACCCGTCCACCTATTTTGCGAAACAGCGGACCAGGCAGGCTCGTCGGGTGCATAACAGAAATAACAAAAGAACAAATAACTGTTTTTGTTATCCTTATACATCGGTACGGCTTATTTCTTTTGACTTATTTCCTTTATTTGATTTTTTCCCTTTCTTGCAAGTGAATGAAATAATCAGGGGAAAAAGTCGAATAATTTTTTATGCTTATATTTATCTGAAAGTCATGGTTATAACCTACGTGAAGAATGAAAAATAATCTACGGTTTTTCTCCGCCACAGATACTCGAATATACTTGTTGAACAGTTCATATGTATATATATATTTTTTATAAAGTCAGTACATTATATTTTTCCATCATCGTTTCCGCGGAGAGAAAAATACGTGCTGGCAACTGGAAAAAACAACAACAACATTTATCTCTCGTCTTTACCGCGTCTTAAAAGGTCTCAAGTTGTTGAAATTAACAAAGACAGTCTTTTTCTGTCATCGGATAAGACTGCGGTTCACGTTGCGGTTCGTCCTCGCGTCTAAGTTTCGCGTGACCGGGAAATCTGCAAGGAGGTTTCCCGTAAAACGAGAGGACAGTTAGGCGTTTGTTGTTATTATTATTATTATTGTTTTTGTTATTATTATTATTATTATTATTATTATTATTATTATTATTATTATTATTATTACCATTGTTATTATTATCATTATTATTATTACCATTGTTATTATTATTCATATTATTATTATTTTCGGTATTATTATTATTATTATTATTATTATTATTATTATTATTATTATTATTATTATTGTTATTGTTATTGTTATTGTTATTATTATTGTTATTATTCATATTATTATTATTGTTATTATTATTATTATTATAATTATTATTGTTATTGTTATTGTTATTATTATTATTATTATTATTATTATTATTATTATTATTATTATTATTGTTATTGTTATTGTTATTATTATTATTATTATTATTATTATTATTATTATTATTATTATTATTATTGTTATTATTATTGTTATTATTATTATTATTATTATTATTATTATTATTGTTATTATTATTATTATTATTATTATTATTATTATTATTATTATTATTATTATTATTATTATTACTATTATTATTATTACTATTATTATTATTATTATTATTGTTATTATTATTATTATTATTATTATTATTATTATTATTATCATTATTGTTATTATTATTATCATTGTTATTGTTATCGTTAGTTATTATTAATATTATTATTGTTATTGATATCATCGTCATTTTTATTGCTGTTTTGTTATTATTATTATTAGTATTATTGTTGTTTTTGTTGTTGTTGTTATTGTTATAATAATACTAATACTAATAATAATAATAATTATTATTATTAGTATTGTTGTTATTATACTACTACTACTACTACTACTACTACTACTAATAATAATAATAATAATAATAATAATTATTATTATTATTATTATTAATATTATTGTTATTAGTGTTATCATTATCAGTATTAATATTATTATTATCAATTTCATCATTATTATTTTAAGTTCGGATATTCTTATTCGTATTCTTAATCTTATTCCTAGTAGTAATATCATTATTTTTATTAATATTATTGATATTATTAGTAGTGTTATTATCATTATTATTATTGTTATTGTAATTATTATTATGAGTGTTATTATTAGTAGTAGTAACATTATTATTACTGTTATTGTTGTTATTGTTATTAATTTTTTTATTATTATTATCATTATTATTAGCTTTACTAACATTCGTATAATTTCTATTATTAATATCATTAGCATTATAAATTCGGATATTATTATTATTATTATTATTATTACTATTATCATTATTATTATTACTATTATTATCATATCATCATCATCCTTTGCGCGTGTGGGTAGATGAGAAAGGAGAAGCGGCGGAAATAAAACCAAGATGGCAAAAGGCTGCGCACAGTACCCGCGGCGTTCGTGTCGCGGAAGAATCAGGCGGATACTTTGCGGATAATTTGTCATGCTCACCTGATAACTAAACCGTCAAGTCCTTCGGCGAATCCTTAGGGAGAAAGAGCACTCGCGAAATGCTTCGGGGCAGCTGGCCTTTCCTGAAGGACTGTGGTCTCCGGACACACCGTCGGATCCTGGAAGAAACCCGAGATACTGACGGGCAGGGGAGCGTCGCTGCCGCCGCCGGCCTCCGAGGGTTGGCACGACGCCGTCCGCCGGGCTCCTCGCGGGCGGGGCGGAAGGGGAAGACGCTCCGCGGGCCCTGAAGTGTTGCGTGAGACGGCGCTTGTTGCCCACAGGTTTTTTTGTTTCGTGGTGAGATAGGAGAGAGAGGGCGTGGGTCGATGAAGGTTTCCTCTCTGAACTTGGCTTTCACTCCTGAACGAACGTCGTAATTTTTGGAAGGAGGGTAACAGCGACGCTTCATTGTAGGCGTGCTTCAAGCACCTGGCGCGGCGGAAGTTTGCCTAATTTACTCTGGTGCGTGTGAGTGTGTGTGCGGACGTGCATACGCTCTCATACTTGTATTACACTTAAAAAACGAAAAAAATGTAGAGAATATTTCTGGATGACGGGAACTGCGGTATTGAGATCGGATAAGACTGCATTCCCACTTTCTTTGAATAGACGCTGCAGAACGGGTTCACAGGTGGCCGGGCGTGACAGAGCTATCTCACGGTACTCGGGTAAAAGGAAGAATAAAAGACAAAGGAAAAAGGGAAGATATAAAGGGAAGAGGGGGGCGAAGAACAATGTTTAGGAGACAGAAGAGTGGCCAGAGAAACGTCTGAATGCTGTCTGAAATAAAGAAACGGAGGTAAAAATAGGGTGTTAATGGAAAGGGCAAAACAAACCGAGGCAAGGAAGGCACCAGTACCTGCTGCTTCGGTTGGGCGATCTCCTTATTTCCCCCAAGAGCTGGAACCTGACATCCAAAAGTTAGGCGGAGATCTACACAGCGAGATTATATTTGTATAGGCCGTGCGCGCGTAAATGAAAGAGGATTTACGCGTTTTAATTAAATCTTGCGACGCGTGTCCCCAGCCTTCATTGTAATCCGGGGAGACGCATCTGGAAACAAAGACAAGTCAGCGTCAGGATTACAGCCCTTTTCGAGGAGTTGAATGACCGAGTCGTTCTTAGAGGAGTCGTCAGCTCCGAGGATGAGCAGGGGCTGAATTAGACGGGTGATGAGGCGCCGCTACACAAGGGGCTCGCGGAGAGCATTTGGGGGGTTCTGGTTTTTATGAAGGAGCCGGGTGCTTGCGCTACTGTTTACTGCCACAGTATGTATGTGTGTGTGCGTGTGTGTGCGTGCGCGCGTGTATGTATATATAGATATGAGAGATGTAATATATATTATAATATATACTTATATATTATATATTTATATATTTTTGAAAACAGGTGTCTTAGACGAACCTCCAAAATTGATGGTTTAGTATATCAAATTTTTCATCTCTGTGGCCTCCCTGACCTAAGAAGAGAAAAAGAAAAAATGCTGATCAACTCATGTTTTTCCGTTGCTTAATGTCCTCTGCCTCTAGCGGTTCTTTTAGGTATTTTGTGCCGTTTTCCAAAATGTCCGAACATCACATCACAACATTTCTGTATGTGTACCAAATTGCACCTAAAACAGACTTTGTATACGTGTAGCAAACTACACCCAAAGCATACCTTTTGTACCAAGCTACACCCGAAAGAGGCAAAAACAATGCAAAAACATGTTGGATTCCTTTGGCATCACGGTATAAACTATAAAGTGCCTTTAGTGCGACCCTCTGTTCATGTCGGTATACGCGCTCCTCCCCTTGTGCGCAAACACGAAAATGATTTGCTTTCCAATGACGATCGCCTGGAAAATTCCTTCTGCAGTTAGTGATTTTTGCCTGATATATGGCCACCGAATATCGGGTGACAGAAACCGATATGAACGGCGGTGGTTTATGCATGTCTATTTTTGTGATGGCGTGTGTATCTTTGTGTGCGGTTTGCATTGCACAAGTTTGATATTCGCCTGTGGGTTAAATAAAAAAAAATGCGTAGATATTTCATTTAGCTATTTTGCCGCAACTGTTCTGCAGGTGATATATTTGGTAGGAATGAGAGGGTTTGCATGGTGACGGACGTATAAATATATTTTTTTTGACGGCTGATTTTGTTTTTAGGGAAAGTGTTCAAAATGTGTTCAAGTATGACGGTCAAGGTTGTTAAAGAAATTATTTGAAGTCAGGTATTTCCAGTTTCTGTTTTACAAAGTGCTTTCTTTTAAGATTATTTTTGCGTTAAGGTATACAGTTATCTTTATAGCGAACATTCTTTGAAATATTTTATATTGTTACATGTTTAAGATAGCAGTTTTCCGTTTTCACACACATTTATATAGTCCTATGTATGTGTATGTGTGTGTTTGCGTATGTGTGTGTGTGCGCGCGCGCGCGCCCGCCTGTGTACAGAGACTTCCTTTGCCGCGCATGGCCTGTAGCGAAGACCCTTAGGTCTTTGCCGCACTTTGTCAATGCGATGATATTGATCTGTTCTTGCCACTCTTCCTTCCGTTCCTTTAGAACTAGAGGAAAAGTCGTAAAAACCCAGCGGCGCCCAAAGGACCTCCGTCGTACCTTTGATCTTCACATGACCTATAGCAAGCATAAAATATTCTCCCGTTCCTGCGCTTCCGCCTCGCTACTTGGACGTTCCTTCGATTCAGGATTTGCCCGCCCGTAACGTGCCAGGTTTAGTATCCTTAAATCCCGCTTATTTGCGCTTTTTGAACACCCACTCTCGTGAAACATACTGCCCATTCGGCCCGTAAAGCATCTCTGCTCTCTTTGTTAACCCAAAAAGATACAAAAACGCGGAGCAATTTCCCCGTCGTTAGGGTAAAGCTGCCCCCCAGAAGCGGCGTAGGCTGCTGGAACGTTAGCCGTAGTGTTCGTCATTTCTTTGTGAGACTTGTTTATCCGTTGTGCCTTTGAGGATTTCGAGACGGAATGGTTTGCAAGCATGCCACGGGATGGATGTAATGATTATTATGCAGGTGCCTTTAGGATGGTGGCATCATGTCATGGTATAAAACTTAGGTAAACGAACTGACGATTATGTAATCGAAAAGCGCGGGAGATGGAAGAGAGAGAGACAGTGGTCGGGTTCAAAACACGCGATGCTCCTTTTATTCTGGATTTATTTGCCAGTATTTATTCCGAATTCGCAAAGGGAAACAGTAACAGATTTCGCTTTGCAGATATCGATCTATCGGTATAAAATGTAGGGAAAAATGCTGCGTGAGGACGATTTCTGGAAATGGATTTAGCGAAGCCTGAAACATGAGATGTGTTTCGAAACGCGATTTTTGTCCTGAATGCGGATGAGACGGCATTGTCGCGCGGTGCTGGATACAAGGCTGTATTCAGTGAAAAATAGCTGTACAATTCTGATGTATGATTATGTATTGCATATATGTGTGGCAGCCTACTTCTTGAGGAAGGTACATCATATCGCTGTCTGGTGATAAGCAGGTTGTTGCTGATTCGAATCTCGGGAATGAAGAAATTAATCTTTCGGGACGACTTATCAAAGACACGGATACATACTTCTCTTTTTAAGGTATATCAAATCTGTCCTTTAATGCGGATACACGTTTCTCTTTTTAAGGTATATCAAATCTGTCCTTTAAACCAGATACACACTTCCCTTTTTGAGGTATATCAAATCCGCTAAGATACTTTAAAGGTACGCGGCACAGCCTGTGACACAGCATTTTTAAAAAGGAATTTATGTTAGATCTTTCCTTTTTTTAAAAATCATCTAAAAGGTGATCGCTCTTTTGCCTTCCAATATACATTCAAACGGAAAGAAATATAGCTCTCTGAAAAGATTTTACTTTATTTATTTCTTTTCATATCTATACCATTATCATGCCTCCCAGGAATTTACCATTAAACGAATGGAAGGATTTGTTTACTTTGGACAACAAACGCACTTTGATATTGACGTTAGATAAGAATGTTGTTGAGCTGATATGAAAAGGGCGGGGCTATAAGGTCATACAACGAATGAGAATAGTGATGATAGTGGTAATGATATTAATTTTACTACTACTACTTCTACTTCTACTACTACTACTACTACTTCTACTTCTACTTCTACTTCTACTTCTACTACTACTACTACTGCTACTACTATTACTTCTACTTCTACTTCTACTTCTACTTCTACTACTACTACTACTACTGCTACTACTATTACTTCTACTTCTACTTCTACTTCTACTTCTACTTCTACTACTACTACTACTACTACTACTACTACTACTACTACTACTACTACTACTACTGCTACTACTACTACTATTATTATTACTACTACTACTACTACTACTACTACTGCTGATAATAATAATAGTAATAATAATAATGATAATGGACATAATGATGATAATTATAATGGTAATAATAATAATGATGCTGATGATGAAAATAATGATGAGAATAATGAGAATGAGACCTAGAACCCCATCTACTGGACTTGCAGCTCATTATATAAATCATTGTGGTGCAACGTGTAAAGATAATGACAGTATTTCAAGAATTATTTGAAAGCATTTTTATGTAACTGGTTCTTGCACAAAGAAGTGGTCGAGAGGCAGTAATAAAAATGTTATTAAATTCAGCCATTTCCGTCGTACTAAGGTCATTCAAGTACTCTTAACTAGTTTTTTTTTTCCTTTTTTTCAGTGTTTGATTTTCTTCTGTTACGGCCTGGCAACGGCAATAAAATCCAATGTTTTAAAAGGTTTTTATTTTGTCTGTGTTATTTCCCCCGCGAACCATTTCAACTCTTTTATGCAGCTAATTTTTTCTCTTCAAAACTCCTGCCATCCAAGTTTTCAGAAGACCGCGCAGTTCATGAGACGCCGGCAATCAGGAATGAATTGTCCTTTATATCTCACGCCTTAGTTCCGCCTCCTGTCGTTTCTTAGGGTATAAAGAAACGCGTATTAAGTAAAAGAAAATGGAAAGAAACGTTGGTGCACTATGTATATATATATATATATATATATATATATATATATATATATATATGTATATATAAATATATATATATATGTATATATAAATATATATATATATATAAATATATATATATATATATATATATATATATATATATTGTGTTTGTGTGTATGTGGTTTTGTGCGTGTGCGTGCGTGCGTGCGCTCAGAGAAAAAAAGATAGGGGGAGAAAACAAATAGGTAGAGAGGAAAGGAAAAATGCAAGAAAGAGGATGCGGGATGAACATATCCTATGTCCGCAGCGGCGAGGCAAGCATTCACGGGTCCGCCCGGCTGGTCACAAGCAGGTTTGGTCTTCCCGCCGCTTCCCAGGCTGACGGAAGACAGCACTCTGGGTACGACTATAGGGGCTTCGTGTGCAAGCATGAAATCTCTTGGCTAGCGCATGGGATTTTATCTCCTATGGACGCGGGCCGAAGGGCGGTTGCGGCGGGCGAGAGAGTATGGGGTCTCCGGGGCGCTGTTTAGGAAGTGCTGAGTGTCCCCTGTGACCTTGGTTGGTTTCACGGCGTTTATTTTAAGGCATCGGGCGGATCGCTGGTCCTGACGAGGGGACGGGGATGAGAGGAGAGAGAAGTAAAGGTCGGATTCCGGGAGCAGCGTGTGTTTGTATGTGTATGAACGCCCTTTCTTCGGCTCGCAGTTGTTCCTTCCTGCTCCAGTGTCCCGCCCGCCTGCGAGCGAGTCACCAACGACTGATTGTCTCTGTGTCCTTCATGGCGTCTTTACTATTAATGATCGATTGTCGGTGCCGCCAACTGCACCCGATAAGAGTTGCGGTAGGTCTTGGCATGTCAACAAAATCCCCCTTGAGAGCAGTGATATACGGCCAAGCCAGCAGCCATTTTCGTAAACCTTACAGTACCCCGACGGAAGAGCGATATTCGAACGCGGGTACTGCTGGCTTGCTACGGAAGAGAAAGAGGGCGAGGTGGCAATCGGTGCGCGAGTCAAGCGAGACTGCGTGTGTTCGGATCGTGCGCTTTCGCTCTCCGTGCGGTTTTTGTCTTATTTTTAGACACTACAAGCCTTCGGAAATTCACCGAGTGGGAGAAAGAGCTCGTGGATTTGTTTTGTTGCTTGCCTGCTTGCAGTTTTGCCTGGTTAACGGCCCTGCACGAGCTGTATCATTTTGATACTTGGAAATGTAGGGTTCGCCACCGGATAAGAACGGAGCCGAAAACCGGATCTAATGTGGGAAGGGAAGAGCGCGCGCGCATACACACACACGGATATGTGTATATATATAAGAGCTTGGATATTTGGTCTCGTAAATTCAGATTACTGTATCAGCTCATTTTTTTCTCGAAGTACACAAAGACCTCTTTCCTCTCGTAGCCAAAAGATTTACTCGTGTGCAAGCACTGCTGCAAAAGTACTCCGACAGTACAGTGGGTACATTTTTTTTCGTTTGCCCTTTAAGCTGGCGGACCTGAATAACTAAAGCTCTTTCTATTCTCACAGGTATGTTGTGGCGCGCCGTTCGGTCTGTGGGCGAGGATTTCATCCGATACAGTGGCGATACAAGCAAGGTTTTGGATTTGCTTTGGTATGAGTTTAGTTTTTGATTTGTAATGTCTGTCTTGTTTATTTATTTGTTTATTTATTTGTTTTTGGTTTGATTTTGTGTCAGGAATTCTGTTTGTGTTCGTATTTGCTGAATTATTATGACCCTTAGTATTTCCTGTTAGATATTCTGATATTCTAAAATATGGCGCTGAATATCTTACTTCTACCCCCGCCCCCTCCCTAATTTTTTCTCGCTCTCTCCCTCCTTCCCTTAACCCCCTCTCCCTCCCTCCCTCTCTTTAACCCCCCCCCTTTCCCTCCTTCCCTCCAACCCCCCTCGCTCCCTCCTTCCCTCCCTCCAACCCTCTTCTTTCCATCCTACCAGCCGTCTTCCCTCCTTTCCTCCAACCCTTTTCCCTCCCTCCAACCCCCTTCCCTACCTCCCTCCTACCCCCTTCCCTCCCTCCCTCCCTTCCTCCCTCCCTCCAACCCCCTTCCCTCCCTTCCTCCCTCCCTCCTACCCACTTCCCTCCCTTCCTCCCTCCCTCCAACCCCCTTCCCTCCCTTCCTCCCTCCCTCCAACCCCCTTCCCTCCCTTCCTCCCTCCCTCCAACCCCCTTCTCTCCCTCCCTCCCTTCATCCCTCCCTCCAACCCCCTTCCCTCCCTCCCTCCCTCCCTCCCTCCCTCCCTCCCTCCCTCCCTCCCTCCCTCCCTCCAACCCCCTTCCCTCCCTTCCTCCCTCCCTCCTACCCCCTTCCCTCCCTTCCTCCCACCCTCCAACCCGCGTCCCTCCCTCCCTCCCTCCCTCCCTCCAACCCGCGCCGTGATTACAAGTGCAAACCTTTCCCCGGCCGAACCCCTTGGCGTTGGTGGGCTGGACGGGATGAGAACCCCTTTGGCTGCATATTTATTGAGGAGATGGATTCATGTCGGTATCGACCTGGCAGCGGCGAAATTTGCTTTGCGTACCGATTCTCTTCTCCTTTATTTCTTTTCCTCTCTCGTTTTCTCCTTCGGTGTAACAGGGTGTTTCAGGTGATTTAGATGTCAAAGAAATGGTGTTGCTAGGAAATTGGATTATGGAGAGTAAATGGGGTCGATCGAGTATGTATATGTGTGTGTGTGTGTGTGTGTGTGTGTGTGTGTGTGTGTGTGTGTGTGTGTGTGTGTGTGTGTGTGTGTGTGTGTGTGTGTTTTTTATATATATATATATATATATATATATATATATATATATATATATATATATATATATATATATATATATATATATATATATATATATATATATATATATATATATATATATATATATACCATACTACTCTACGCACTGAAGAGTGAGTGCGTGGGCCTTTTCGAGGCGAGCGTATTTCATAGGAACCTGTAAAGCAGGCAAGCTGGCAGGCGTGTGTATCGATTTCTTTTGGCGGACTCTTCAATATTTTAATAACGCTCAGCACACGAACATTTTCGTTAAAACGCAAGTACTTACGCCCACATACGGACGCACATAGAAGCACACAGATATACGCACACGCAAGCGAGCTCAAACACACACACACACACACACACAAACACAAACACAAACACACACACAAACACACACACAAACACACAGAGTGAGTGAGCGAGCAAGTGAGAGAGAGAGAGAGAGAGTGAGTGAGTGAGTGAGTGAGTGAGTGAGTGAGTGAGTGAGTGAGTGAGTGAGTTAGAGAGCAAAATAATTCATCCTTAACCGTTCCCAATACTCAGTACTAGAATCGGAAAAGAAAAAAAAATGTTCCTGCCTCTTCAAGATGGAAACGCCTACAAAATTAGCGCTTTTGGGACCACTGAACCTGACGGCAATTTCCGAGGTTGCTCACGCCTTCAGTCTTTGATTCGTGCAAGCGTTGATAGCGCGAAGGCTAGTGAAATATGTCTCAAAGATCCCTGAAGTCGAGAGAGGAACGGCTGACAGCTGGCAAGCAGTTGTCGGACGTCAGTCAAGGGAAACGATTAAGATTAAGAGTAGATGGCTATTTTAGGATTTTATTGTATATTTTGACGTAAATGTATCATCTATATGTATCGGTAAAGCTTTAATTGCACGATATAGCGAGTTGATTGCCAATAACACTGCATTTGATGTATTCTTAAGACCTTCAGCAAACAGTATTGTGGCGTACAGTCCGGGTCGAAAAAATCGTTGTAGTCTTTTTTTTTCTATTTTTTCGCCATGTGCTAGATCTCATTGTTCTTTAGAAAGCTAGTGATGTCGATTATAGTTTCTTTAGTCATAGTCAAATGAATAGACACTGATAGTTTGGATTGCCAATTCGGGTTCTATATTTGTCTATCTTCAAGCACACATACACGCACGCACGGGGGTATATATATATATATATATATATATATATATATATATATATATATATATATATATATATATATATATATATATGTATATATGTATACATACATACATACATACATACATACATACATACATACATACATACATACATACATACATACATACATACATACACACACACACTATACCCCCCACGCACACACACGCTCACACACGTATGCACGCGCGCGCACACGCACGCACACACACAAACACACACACACACACACACACACACACACACACACACACACACACACACACACACACACACACACACACACACACACACACACACACACACACACACACTCACTCACACTCACACTCACACTCACACTCACACTCACACTCACACCCAACTCACATACGCATGCACACACAAACACACACACACACACACGCTCACATCACACATATGCTTTTAGATATTATTATACATTATATTCCTCCATCCACCTGAGAGAATTAGGCTGCTGTTGCGGCAAGGTTCGAGGAACAGTTATAACTGGAAGAACTCGGTGAGCGCATACCCCCGCCAAGGCAGTGGAGTCACACTGTAAACATATTCAGACGAAGAATTACATTGAAATAATCTCTTTCCTAAGTACACTGGTGACGTCCGTAAACATAATCTCCTTTGTAGATGTAATAAAGGTAATGGTAATAGTTACCCCTATTGGCTTAGGAGTAACTATGCAGTCATTTTAAGAATTCCTGGATCCGGATCATGACCGGATCACTATCAAAATGGCATCTAAGTTAGGCTAAGACACACCTCTGGCTAAAAAAATCATAAAAGTCTATCCATAACTTTTTGAGTTATTCTTATATCAAACAAGCAAACAAACTAACCAACTCTACCAAAAACAACCTCCTTGGCGGAGGTAATGATAGCAGGCAGAGGAAAACATCTACGTGATGCTGAATGAAGTTCACTAAATTAAGGAGCAGTTTCAGATTGAAATATGATGCTGAGGAATGACATTAAAACGCGAAGTAGAACTCTCACACACACCCAATGAGAAATAGAGAGAGAGAGAGAGGCAGAGGCAGAGACAGACAGAGAGACAGAGACAGATAAACAGAGAGAGGGTCAGAGACAGAGAAACAGCGAGCAAGTTTGTATGAAGGAGGGTGGCTGTGACAGAAAAGAGGAGAGATGACGTCGGTTCTGGGTGATTATGATACAACGTGTTGTGAAGCTTAAGATGCCGGCTGTGGCAGTGTCTAAATACAGATGTAGATGCGGGGAGGAACGCGTGAGGAAGGACCGGGGGGGGGGGGGGGAGTTGAATTCTCACTATCAAAGCCGTCGTGTCGCTTGGCACCAGACCTACCTCAAATATAATCATGTAAACCCCTACATCACCCATACTCAAGGGCAAGCACAACACCGACACTCTCACTATCACTAACACTAACACTAACACACTCTCACTCACTCACTGGGTAAATGCTAGATAGGGAAATGCATGCACACTCACGCGCGCGCTTGCGGAAAGAAACGCTGTGTCATTGCGCAACGAAAATATAAATGTGTAAGTTGCATTTGCATTAGCATAAACATAAAGGCAATTGCGAGTTACACTATCCCCTCCCCCCCCCCCCCGACCATCCTCGGCTTCCACACGCACATACAGGCTGATGCGTCGAGAATACTCCAAAACGAAAAACTGGTTCTATATTTTCCTCGCACTTGCCCTAGCCTGTTCTTAGCTTAGGTTAAGTTTGATTAGGTTAGGCTAGGTTAGGTTGGCTTAGGCTAGGTTAGTTTCGCCCCGTATTTCAGTCTCTCCTTGCAGTGCGTCGGCATAGACTTGTCTGAAGTAAAGCCAAGTCTAGCCACTGCCTGTCATAAAACATGCACGAGTGTCGGGAGTGCGTGCGTAAATATGAGCGCTCGCTCGCGCGTCTCTCTCTCTCTTTCTCTCTCTCTCTCTCTCTCTCTCTCTCTCTCTCTCTCTCTCTCTCTCTCTCTCTCTCTCTCTCTCTCTCTCTCTCTCCCTCTCTCTCTCCCTCTCCCTCTCCTTTTCCTTCTTCCTCTCCCTCTCCCTCACTCCCTCACTCCCTCACTTCCTCCCTCCCTCCCTCCCTATTTCTCTCTCTCCCTCCCTCCCTATTTCTCTCTCTCCCTCCCTCCCTATTTCCCCCCCTCTCCCTCCCACCATATTTCCTCCTCTCCCTCCCTCCCTATTTCCCCCCTCCCCCCTCCCCCGGTTGCCGTCTGCTTCGGGGCCGAGCGGCGGTGGCGGACGGACCCAGCGATGCGCCCGAGGCAGTGCGAACATGTTATTAGCCAGAGCCGGTGACGCTGACGTAGGGGGGGGGGGCTGAGGCGCGGGGAACTTGGTGGGTTCGGGGCAGAGAGAGGAGGCCGGAGGACTCGAAGTTCCGATTTTTTTTTTTTTTTTTTTACGGTGGGGGGTGTCATCGTCATTGTCTTCCTCCTCATCTTCTTCTTCCTTCTTCTTCTCCTTCGTCTTCTTCTTCTTCTTCTTCTTCTTCTTCTTCTTCTTCTTCTTCTATTTCTTCTTCTTCTTCTTCTCCTTTATCATCATCATCATCATTATCTTCATCTGTTTGCTTATTTATCTATCTATCTATCTTCCATCCGCATTTTTACCAGAAAAGCAGATGTCGGCGCAGCGCTGGATACTAACCTATTTACTATTACTAAGTGTGTGTTTTTGACTCTAAACGACACTAGGTTGCAACGTGTAAAAAAAAATTATGTATGTTCACGAATTACAACGCAAACAAACATTTTTATGCGTCGGCAGCTTCCCACGTATCAAAGGAGGTGATACATGGAGTAAACAAAGATACAAAGAATGATACGAAGAAAAATAGAAATAGAGATACAACGGATGATACAAATAAGATGCAGAGGAAGATAGAGATAAGATACAAAGAAAGATACAAAGAAGACTGCAGTGTGACTACAGTGTCTATGTTAACCGAAGGTAATAGATTTTGTGTGTGTGTTACGATAATATTGTGAAATTTCTTTGTTGTGACACAGTTTGCAGATCTTCCATATGCCAGCAGAAAAAAATGCAGTACTTGTATTCTGTGTGCGTGTATGTGTGCGTGTATGTGTGTGTGTGTGTGTGTGGGTGGGTGTGTGTGTGTGTGTGTGTGTGTGTGTGTGTGTCTGCTTGTGTGTATATGTGTGCGTGCGTGTGTGTATATGTGTGCGTGCGTGTGTGTGTGCGTGTGTGTGTGTGTGTGTGTGTGTGTCTGTGTATGTGTGTGTGTGTGTGTGTGTGTGTGTGTGTGTGTGTGTGTGTGTGTGTGTGTGTGTGTGTGTGTTTGTATGTCCCATTTACGTTTTCCTGTGATTCCAGATGGTTATACCTTAGAATCATGATTCGAATGTTTTAACATGTCCGTACAAGAAAACACACATTTTATTTATCTATT